>NW_012151286.1:45743-314066 GCF_000956105.1 Propithecus coquereli | reverse complement strand
GCCCGCCTCGGCCTCCCAGAGAGCTAGGATTACAGGCGTGAGCCACCGCGCCCGGCCGGTTTTTTCTTTTTTGAGACAGGGTCTCACTCTATTGCTTGGGCTAGAGTGCGTTGGCATCATCATAGCTCACTGCAACCTCAAATTCATGGGCTCAAGCAACCCTCCTGCGTCAGTCTCCCAAGTAGCCCTCCTGAGTAGCTGGGACTTACAGGCACATGGTACTATGCCCAGCTAATTTTTTTTTTTTTTGAACAGGCTGGTCTTGAACTCTTGGCCTCAAGCAATCCTCCTGCTTCAGCCTCCCAAAGTGCTAGGATTACAGGTGTGAGCCACCAGTAATTAATTGTGTTATTTAAAGGTTGCATACAGTACTATTCTTGATCCACAGAAGGATAACTGATTTTATTTTATATGTTTATTGTTTAGTTTTCCTGTTTGTTTTAACTCTTCTCCCTGACTACATGTTGTATTTTTAAAAGTGAAGATTCTATTAATAGCAACATTACTAAGTTCCTGCTGATATTATTGTTTTATTATTATTGCTACTTTTAATTTTGAAACACATATAAATTTTACACTAAACTCACAAAATCATATGGATTCTATGAAAAATACATTGTAATTTAATGTTGCAAATATAACATTATTAACACTATTGGTACAGTAATCATTTAGATAAGATTATGCCATGATAAAACTATATGTCACTTAAGAGTGAAGCAAAAAGCCATTTGGTGAGATACTGAAAATTTTTGTGGTAATTCAGAGCACCTCAATTATGCATGGAGATGATAAATTAAGGATATAATTGGAGGAAGTGCTACCTTAATGACTCTGCAAAGGTTATATTCAAATAATTATCCTTCATTTGTAGGTTGATAAAATAACAAATGTGACCCTAAAACTGTTTCAGAAAACCTCTACTATAACAACAAAAATCATCACATTAACAAATAGTAATAAGAGATATTACTACTACTATTACCACCATTTGTTGAGCATCTATTTGGGGCCATTCATTGGGTCCATCAGGCAATATAGATCCTTTGTTTCATATAATCCTCACCATAGTACTATAATCTAAGAGTTACTATCTTCATTATACAAATCAAGGACAGTTCCTCAGTTTTCTTTTGTGGAACCATATCTCTACTATTGTTTATCCATATGGTTCAAGTAGGTTGAACCCAGGTTCCAGAGGGGGCAACCAAGCTTAGGTCTGGCCAATTTAATAACCTCATCCCACTGGCCACAATGTTTGTTTTTATGGGGCAAATGACCCAAACTGAGCCACTAAGTCCTTCCCCAAGACTATTTCTGGAACTGTTGTTATTTCTAGTAACAATATTATGGCCTATCTCATCAAGATTGCAGCAATACACATGGAACAAGATTTGAGATTCAATTGCTAATATACTTGTGCTAATAGCACTTACACTTTCTGTGTCTCTAAAATTATGATGGAAGGCTGGGACCATTCATGAGTTTGCCTAAGCCCTGCTACTGTGATTCATGTGGGCTACATAAAATGAACTATTACAGTGCTTCCTGCTTCAGCTTCATACTATGCGCAAATATCAGTGAAATCATGGTTTTGATATGCCAGGTATATTTTATTTCTGATATACATTAAAATAAATACCTAACCATTAAAAAAGTTTTATTTAGAATAATTTTTTCCCAATATATTGGGAAATACTGGACTACAGAAGATGTCACATTGTCCTGTGTTGTTTAGAATGCTGCTTTTGTTTGTGCATTTGTGTTTAAAGTCATATCTTTACATTTACAGTATAACACCTCCCTTCAAAAAAAAAAAGCTACTATGAACAATTATAGGGGTAATAAAGCATACCTAGAGGAAGGAAGAGACCTCTTGGATTGTATTTTTAGCTCATATTTTGAGCCAGCATAGGCATGAAGTAGTTATGAGGTGGTCCCTTTTTGCATGTTTGATAAAGTTTTTCTCTTATAATGTATATCATTTCTCTGGAATCTCACCTGTAGTACTGGGCAAAAGGAGGCTACAGCCTAAAGCAGAGGTGGGGAACCTACAGCCTTAAGGCCACATATGGCCTTCTAGGTACTTAAATGTGGCCTTTTGACTGAATCCAAATTTTACAAAACGAATCCTTTTATTTTTATTAATACATTTTATTTGTCTTTTGCCATTTTATTTTATTTTTAAAATGAATGTGTTTAAAATACTGAAGAATAAAATAAGTTTCAATGAAATAATCCTCCCAGGTTGACCAGCACAATTAGAACATAAGTAAGCCATAAGGGCTAAATTGATGGCTGCTACGCTCATGAGTTAGTTCTAACTTCCCCCACTTGACTGGCGCCACTACCGCAGGAAGCTGGTTGGTGAGAGTTTATGGGGGTTGAATATGCCAGTCTGTTATCAGCTTTTGACAACAGTGCACTGTGTTTCTGTTCGAAGTGGAATTTGTTGCACGGGTAGACAGTATTTTTTAATTTTGTCTGCTTAACAGCCCATCATGTCAAAGATGACCAAGAGAACACTGAAGGAAGAAAACATTTTTTATGAGGATTGGGAATTGCAATATTATCTTGTTTCTGCTAAATATAAGATGATTTGCTTGCTTCGTGATGCTGCAGTATCAACATTAAAGAGATTCAATGCTCAACAGCATTATAGCACTTAGAAGGACGACAAATATTTTAAATTAGGGGGAGAGATACAAAAGGTTGTATTGCAGAAATTAGAAGATGAAAAGCAAAAGTAAAGACAATTATTTGAAGCAGCAATAAGACCTGGAAATAATTCCACTGAAGCAATTTATAAAGTAGCTTATATACTCGAGAAAAAAAGGGAAGCCATTCAAAGATGCAGAAAGCATGAAAGAATGCATTGTCAAAAGTTGTAGGATGCTTAGACCCTGATAACATTTCAAAGCACAAACAACTGCATCTTCCAAGGAGAACCATAACATGAATTAGCCTTCAGATTAGCAGAACAACTTCATGCAATACTTCAAAAGGAAAATACAAGTATTTAATCGCTTTGAATGAAGCAACTGATACTACTGACTTGGTGCATGCAGGTTTTATACCTAATTCAGGTCATAACAGAAGATTTTCTTTGCTGCAAAGAGTTACTCACTTTGGGCACTTTTGTGAACAGAACACGGGAAATAGATATCTTCAACAATTTTCAAGATAAATGCCATGAAGTTGGACTAAATTTGGTAAATTTAGTGAGTGTATGTACAGATGGTGCACCTTCCATGACAGGAAAACATGAAGAATTTATTGCACAGATAAAAAACGTATTAAAAGATCCAAATGCTCTTATTTCTTTTCATTGTATCTTTTGAATCTCTGTGCTAAAGCTACTATTTTTAAGTGACACTTTGCAACAAGTTATAAGTATTGTTAACTATATTTGGGGCAAATGCAACACAACATTGTCAGTTTCATAACATGCTAAAGTTGAAGGATGAGGTATTCAATGTGGATTTGCCCTTGCAGGCACAGGTGTTAGCCAAAATTTTATCTCCATGAGAACAGATAGTTAAATTTTATGAAGAACAGAATCAGCAATGTGAATTATTGAAAGAAAATTTCTATAGGAATGCAACATTTCTGTGTGATATCATGTCAAATCAAAATTACTTGAATATTTCTTTGCAAGGTAAAACTAAGTCTATACGTAGCAAAAAAAAGCCAAGCATTTCATAAAAAGCTATCTTTTTTCAAAATGCTTCTTCAAAAGGAAATTTGGGATGAACATTTTCCTCAGTTAGCAGAGGGCATGGAAGAGCAGAATGATATATGCGAATCATTTGAAGAATATGCAGCTGTTATAGACCTATTTATTGGAGAATACAATGAAAGTTTCACTGACTTTGAGAATCATGACATCACACTCAAATTAGCATTTCAGCCTCACCTAGTGGATATTACCAGGGCACCTAAAGAACTGCAGATGGAATTGATTGAGCTCTCAGTAGATGACATTTTAAAGTCATTATTTGATGCTAAGAAAGATCTGGTTGAAATATGGAAAAATACAGAATACACACGCCTTTGGCAACATGCCCAAAAAATGCTTTCTTGCTTTTCAAGCACTTATTGCTGTGAATCCACATTCTCCTACCTAACCCAAACCAAGACACCCTTAAGGTCACAAATGACTGATACCTATCTAGAGAATCACCTGAAACTTGGACCTCCATGCTGCAACCAAATATTCAATGCTTTCCAACAAAAAGCAGACACAACAAAGTCATTACAAGGTTAGTTAACTTTAAAATTAACAAATAGTTTTCATATTTTGAAATTATTAAGTACATAGTGGTTAGATTTTTACAAAATGATGTACATTTTTAAGTATATCTGATTGAAGTCTCTTGAATAAGACCTATTTGATTAATGCTAAATTAATGTGGCCTTCTAAAATGAAAAGGTTCCCCACTCCTGGCCTAAAGTCTCCAAGTCGGAATATCTTTCCTCACTCTTCCTGTTCAAATAAGGCCTTTCATTTTTGTTTCCTTCTGTTAATTCTTACAAACTGAACTCGTGAGATCAGACCATGTCAGTTTGTTTACTAGCATATCTGCAGCACCATGCCAGTGCTCAGCACAGAGCAGGATCTCAGTGAATATTTGCTGAATCTGTGAATGAATGGGTGAATGAAAGACCACACTCATACAAGGGCTTGTCAGGTGGCAGGTCGAATATTGTAATAGCCAACTGAGGCAAGGAGTAGTTGAGATGTCTTTTTTTTTTTTAATTTCAGAATATTAGGGGGGTATAAATATTTGGTTACATGGATAGCTTTTGTACAGCTTGAGTCAAAGTATAAGTGCACCCATCACCCAGGTAGTGTACACTGTACCCGTTAGGTGAGATTCCATCCACTCCCTTCTACCCCTCCCACCTGCTTGATTTCCATTGAGTTTTACTTCCATATATGCTAATGAGCACTGATCAGTTAGTTGCTTTAGGTCATTAAGTATGAAATGTCCGATTTCCTTAACCCTTAAGTTCTAAGTTTGATTGTTGATATCTCTGACATGTCACTTTGACACTTGTTGTTTTATTTTTATGTGAATGTACATCTTCAATCTTTCAAATGCACAGTTTGGCTTGTGATTGTCTTTTAAAGTTTTTTTTAGAGCAATTTTTGTGAAACCACAGATAAGTCAAAAATTTGTGTTATTTTCAAATATGAGTTCTGTTATAGAACCAATGCTGTGCAGACAGCTCAAAATGTCAACAAAGTATTTGGGAAGGATGTGGCTAATGAACGCAAAGTACGTGGATAGTTGGAGAAGTTCCATTCTGGTGATGTTAATCTTAAAAATGAGCCATGGGGGCGACCTGAGACCAAGGTGAATAATGATGAGCTGAAAGCTGTAGTGGAAGCGAATCCATCTCAACCTATATGTGAATTAGTAGCAAGGTCTGACATTACTATTCCAACAATATTGGACCATTGGAAACAAATCGACAAGGTAAAGAAGCTGGATAGATGGGCACCACATGAATTAAATAAATGTCAGAAGAGAAATGGTCTCGAAGCTTGTCTTTCTTTGCTGTCATGACATAGAGGTGAACCATTTCTATACCATATTGTTATGTGTACTGAAAAATGGATTCTTTTTGACAATTGCAAGCGTTTGGCACATGGTTGTATAAAGATGAAGTGCTGAAACACAGTCTAAAACCGAAAAAAGGTAATGGTGTCTGTTTGGTGGTCCAATGCTTGTATCATCCACTATAGCTTCATGAAATAGTCCGGTGCTTGTATCATCCACTATAGCTTCATGAAATGGTCCAGTGCTTGTATCATCCACTACAGCTTCATGAGATGGTCGATCAATTATAGCAGATGTCTACTGCAACCAATTGGATGAAATTATGAGGATGCTTGTGCTTAAGCAGCGAAGATTGGTCAATGGAGACAGGCCAATCCTCTTGCAAGACAACGCTCAACCACATGTCACACAAATAATGCTGCTCAAAGTAGACAGGCTGGACTTGGAAACTCTCTGTCATCCACCGTATTCACCAGACCTTACACCAACTGACTGCCACTTCTTCCAGGCTTTGGACCACTTCTTGCAAGGAAAAATATTCAATTCTGAACAAGCTGTGGAAAATGCCTGTCATGATTTCATTGCTACTCGCTCTCCAGGCTTCTTTGCTGCTGGCATAAACAAACTACTGTTAAGATGGCAAAACTGTGTTGATAGTTTAGGTGCATATTTTGATTAATTGTACTGCTTTTTGTTTGAGATATAATAAACTAAACTTTTGATTTGAAATCGGACATTTCGTATTTAATGACCTAATACTAGTGAGTACATGTGGTGTTTGTTTTTCCAATCTTGCGATACTTCACTTAGAAGAACGGTCTCCAGTTCCATCCAGGTTGTTACAAAAAGTATGAATTCATCATTTTTTCTTCTGGTTGAGAAGTACTCCATGGTATACATATACCACATTTTATTAATCTCCTCAGGATGTCTTTAATATCATAGTATCAGTGACAGAATTGGGACTTGTAAGTCTTTCCTCTTTCACAGTGTTGATCCCAGAAATATGTTTGTCGAATAAATGAGTTAATGAAAGAACAATATATAGTGTTCTCTTAAACACACTCATGTTTTTTATTGGATATTAAAGGAACATTTTAAAGAGAGACAAACTACCTTTGTGGCTTCATGTTGTTGGGAACCAAATGGGGGTAGAAGAGGCAATGAGGAGACAGAATGGACAGATTTAAAATGAAATGTCTTTAAATATCTTAGAAGTAACTAGATATATTGTTTATTAAGGGTAATTTAATGATAGAATGACAATGAATGTGTTAAACTAGCTCACAAACTAGTGTTTGTCATAAAAATGTGATTAATAAGAAACTTATCTAATGCTGAAAAATGCTTCCTGTGAGATCTATATTTTCATACACAATGTACCAAAACATTTGTTTCTATTTACCTTGAAAAAAAATCCCCTTCAGAGATAGCACGTAGAGAGCAGCCATCTGTTCAGGATTACACTTCTGAATTGCTGTTTCTCTGAACTTGCCTGACTGTGTATATGTTAACTAAAAAATAAGGACCGTTTTCCTTCTTTATCAAGTTCGTTTATCAACTCTGTTGTGAGTATATGTTTATATTCTAGTATGCATTAATAACTGTTAATTGGTTATTGGATAACAAATTCAACTGGGAACACTGGCATCTCTGAATTCAGTTGCTGACTGTTTTTATTCTGGCTTTGGAACAAGTAATTAAATGTGTCTTACCGTTCCCCCCAATAGCTTTGAATGTTCGTGAAATTAGGGGCAACTCAGATGCTGTTTAGCTGATTGGGATCTGGTAGCGCTGGGCTGAAGTAAAGTATAAGTAAAAGAGAAGTATGTATGTAATTATCTTAACCTCTACACCCACTACTCCAGTTTGACCCCTAAGGCTCTGATACTACACAAGTGGAAGTAGACCCAACTATCACCAGGTAAGCATCTCTTTTGGGTCAAAATATATTGCCTCAACACTGATACAGAATTTTAAAAGGCTGTCGTCATGTGCATAATCTCATATGAACTTCATTTCAACCATGGAAGGCAATGGGGCAAGTTTTATTACCCTACCAGTTTTATTTTACTGGTGGCAAAACTGAGGCTCAGATTGGCTAGGTGATTTGATCAAGGTCCCACAATTATTGGGTGATAGAGCTGGGACCTGAACTCATACATTCTGATACCTCCTTAGATTACATTAATTCTTTGATTTAAGTGGAAAAAGACATTATAATCGGTTAAAGGAAGCTATATATCACATTTATAGGGTTGGAGTGTTAACTTCTTTGTCTTGCAAGATTTTGTTTGTCTTCAAGTAAAATCCTTTTACTTAAGCAAAAACTATACCAAATAAAGCCGTCTTTACAGTACACAATATACATATAAAGAATGAAAGAGCAACAATCCTTTCTGGAAAAAAAATCTTGTATTCCATTATAGAGCAAGTAGAAATGATTATGAACTGGCTAAGAGATTTTTCCTGTTACCTTATTTGAGATGTTTCCGTATTGAACCTCCAAGGTCTCCCTCATATAAAGAAAACAGGGTAATATCTGAATTTCAGAGAAAATTAATTATTTCTTCTTAAAGCTGTCCAGTTACTCTGTTAGAAGATATAGTTATTAAAACATTAAAATGGAAGTACCAGTGTGTCTTTCCTAAGATGTGATTGGCATAGAAAACCTTCTGGATTCTATTGCATAGTTTGGCTTGTGTGACTTTGGACACATTTTTTTTAACCTTTCTTAACTCATCTAAAACATGTCTCATGGAATTTTATTTTGGGTTTAGAAATGCTTTGATATTTTTGGATTAAGTGGTGAGGTGGATGGAAATGCTATTCCTAAAGAAGCTTGGAGGTAATGGAATAATTTTATTTTTCTTTTCAACTTTATTCTCAGGAGGGTCAGGGAGCATTTTATTCTTAGATCATTTACTTATTCATCAAACATTTATTGAGTGCCATGTACCAGACCATGACCAGCACCTTCTTCTACTCCCTTATACTGTGCCGTGATATGATGCTTATAAGAACACAACAAAAGACTTGATTTTTATTATGGAATGTGAGTGTACAGTGGCCATTTGCAAGGACTCTTATCCTGCTATTTAGTCAAAAGTAGAATTTTCTGTCTCCCAGGATGTGATTAGTACTTAACTGTATGTTGCCTTATTACTATTAACTATTTCAGCTGAGTGCAGTGGCTCCTGCCTGTAATCCCAATGCTTTGGGAGGCCAAAGTGGGGGATCACTTGAAGCCAGGAGTTCAAGACCAGCTAAGGCAACATAGTAAAAGCCCATCTTTACAAAAAAATTAAAAAATTAGCTGGGCATGGTGGCGCACGCCTGTAGTCCCAGCTACTCGGGAGCCTCAGGCAGGAGGATTGCTTCAGCCCAGGAGTTCAAGGCTGCAGTGAGCTATGATTGCACCACTGCACTTCAGCCTGGGCAACAGAGTAAGTCCCTGTCTCTTAAAAACAAAACAAAACAAAACAAAACTGTTTCACAAGCATTTGCTGTTAGAAAGTAAGCTCCTTACAGGAGAAAACCATGGCTTATTTCTCCTCCATTTCTCTACTCAGTACAAAACAGTAGCGAGGGAGTCTTTATCAAGGAGTCGATGGATGAAGGGACTTCACAGAACTTGTGAGGTCTGAAATTGTAACAAAAATTATTTTTGCATGTGCAGTTTTCTTTGAAAAGAGTCCATGATTTTCAGTAGATTTTCAAAGAAGTCAGTGTCTCAATAGTAAGCCACCATAGCTTAGCCACTCTAATGAGCTTATGATAAATATTTGAATGGTAGAAACTACAGGAAGACAGATATGACCTTGATGTATGAGAAATCATTGTCATGATTGGAAGGCATAGTTGGGGATGGCTCTCGGTTCCCCAACACAGGATATATTAACTTAATAGCTGGATAACCCATCAGTGATAATATCATTGGAATGTCGATGTACTCTTTCTGCTCTGTGATTCTGTGATAATATCAATCTGCACTAGAAAATACTTCTAATTCTTTATCCATCCCTCTATATCCATTTTTGTGTGACTCACTCTGAACTATTTATACATGTAAAGAATCTTTTTAACAGATAACCAGAGGCCTCAAAATTAGGTTTTGAGAACCATAGCCCTGAGGATATGTGTGAAATACTGAATAGCAAGTAGGAAACTAGGCATGAACTCTAGAGAATAAAGAGGAGGTAGAATGATTTTTGAGTTGAGGTTAGAAGAATCAGAAGATAGTAGTTGACAGGTAGGTTGACACAGTTGCCAATAGATTAAACAGAATAGGATTTAATTATTAAATTGGGCTAGCTACCTTTAAATTTAGGCCTCTAAGCAATTTTAGTTTGCGCTGAAATTTTGCTACTTTAGTTCAGAGAAATTAGGACAATGCAACTCCAGAGATGAGTTTCAGAAGTGCAAAGTGGTAAAACTTTTTAAGTATGTACATATACAAATTTGTGCATGAATATATACACGTATGCAACATATCCGTATCTGGATACTCACAAAGATATGGATCTAGTCACATGAATGTATTTATTCACATATGTACCAGTTGTAAGGAGGATTAAATATTCTATTTAATAGAAAATTTTCACTTGCAGGGAAATAGAGTATCTCAAAGCAGTTGAATATTCAATGGATGAAAAGAATATTTTAGGTAATATACCAATGCTTCTTTCCAGGTTAATGTCACAAAGCCTCACAGAATATACAAGGAA
The DNA here is from genome assembly GCF_000956105.1 of Propithecus coquereli. Taxonomy (NCBI): domain Eukaryota; kingdom Metazoa; phylum Chordata; class Mammalia; order Primates; family Indriidae; genus Propithecus; species Propithecus coquereli. Next base: position 303,772 of record NW_012151286.1, on the reverse strand, counting down.
CTGAATACAGGCAGAACTCAAGCTGATAGTATCATACTAAGAGATAGTCTAGGTAAGAGAAGTCGGAACGATAGTCATTATAGTGTAAAGGAAATTGGCCATGTTCTATACTTCAGTTTTCCTGGGAAAAGTGTATTTATTAAATAGTCATCACCAACAGCTTCAGTTTGTTCAGTTGGGCCTGGAGCCCTTTGATTAAATGCTTCCTCAAAATGTTTCCTGTTGATCTTCTGAGCTGGCTGTTTTATTTACTCTTTAGCGTTCTGCAAAGTCTCACTTAGCATCCTTTAGCTTGTGCATTTTTGATGAGTGTGGCATTGCTATTTTTGCATAGGTTTTGTAAACTCCTTTGAGGAATGCAGGAGTACATAGAGAGAAGGAGATGGTGGTGAGCTTCTTCCTTTATTTAATTCATCTATTCCCCAATCTCACAAAGACCAGTATAAAGCTGTACCTATAAAAGCTAACTAATTTGCCAAGTGTTTTTGCTCCGAAGGGACATCAGCTATTTTTAGCAACAAAGAAGTGTTAGGAAGTAGGGGGAGGCATACCTAAGAAGGACAGATCTGAAACGAAGCCCAGAATACTGATGAGGTTGGCGTGGAGAAGAAAAGAATGTCTGGTGAAAGGTTGCTGAAGGGAAGAGTACAGACCTAAGGTTCTGGATGGTCGTAGGAAAGCCTCAATTAAGAGTTAACACAGAACTTGGGAAATGTTATTCAAAAATTCTTTTAGACGATCTAATAAAGGAAATCAAGGCATGGCAAACTGAGCTGATTGATTTGTTCAGGAATATGAATTTTTTTTAGATTGAGGTAAACTGTCAACACATTTGTTGAGCAGCTGTATGTGTACAAAATATTGTACTAGGAAATGTGTGTGAAGGGCCGGGAAGATGGTATTAAAAAATATAATGTGAGGTACATGTTGTCCAAAAATATACAAGACACTGTGTTAGAAGTTGTGTTGGGTGCTTTCATTATATTTTCCTATTTAACCTTTAAAATAACTATTAGAAAGTAAAATTATCCTTATTTTACAGATGAACAGCCTGAGAGAGAGGTTTTTCCCCCTTTCCTTTTCCTTCCTTCCTTCCTCTTTCTTTTTCCCTTTCTTTCAACAAAGTTGGATTCACACGTTAATAGAACATGGTACCTTTCTTCCAAGACTTCACTTTTTCTAAAGGTAGCAGAATTATAGCTATGTAATAAGTGCTATAGTAGAGGTATGAACCCAGTGATATGGGGGCTCAGAAGAAGAAGCATTCAATTCTGCTTGGTGATATCAAAGAGGGCTTCCTGGAAGATGTAATATTTGAGTTGAGTCTTAAAGGATGAGGAGTCTGCCTAGCAGACAAGGAGAATAGGGCAAGAACAACAGTGTGATAGACACTGCTGGCTGCCCATCTAGTACATACTACCTTCCCTCTTTCTGACAGATCAGAGATTTTGCTCAAACGTTCCCTCCCCTACTGGAACCCAAGGGAGAGTGACTGTAACCCTACCTTTAGGAGTAAGTGCTGATTGGTTTAATCTAATGGTAGGCCCATTCTTCTTGTTTGATTAGCTCATGGGTGGGCATATAAACCAGTTCTGGCAAATAAGATATATGAAAAAGTCTGCTGCGGGGGCTTCAGGAAATGTTTCTTGGCCTTAAGAGGGAAACGTTGGAAGAGTTAGTTTTTTTTTTTTTTTTTGGTCTCTAGGCATTGCTGTGCACTTGGAAAGGATGCTTAGAACTACCATAGCCGTCTTGTGACTATGAAAGGGAGTCAAGCTGAGGGCAAATAAAATTTTCTGAGGATGGCACGGCAAAGAGAGAAAAAGACCCTGGGTCTTTGATGACATTGTTGAGTTGTTAGACAACCCTCCCTATTTTTCAAATTCCTGTTATGTGATGTTATAATTGTTGTATCAGCCAGGATGAATTGGAGTCTTTTGTCATGGTATCCTCACTGATAACAGAGCATGTGCAGAGGCCCAGGGCTCAGAAAGGTCACAGGGCACTTAAAAATCGCCAATAGTTCATGATGACTGAAGCATAGGACATCGTGAAGTAGAGTGTGAGGTGATGGCTGGAGATAAAATGAAAGGGCAGCAAGGCTTAGATCATGAGAGCCTTGTATGTTGTGATTAGACATTGGGACTTTGTTTTGTAAATAATGGGGAATCGTTGAAAAGTTTAAGCAAGGTACTGGTATACTTAGATTTGCAATTTAGAAGCCTTCCTGTGAGTACCGTGTGAAGCATGGAAGAGGGATGATACCAGATGGTAGGATACCAAGGTCACTCATTTCGGGAGCAAATGGATTCACATGCAGGCTGGTCTCTTACCATTATTATTCCATTACAGCTTGGAAAGACAGAGGTTAAGACAATATATGCAAAGTGGAAAATTAGAGGGCCAGAGAGTAAGCACTTTAGAATTTCATGAAAGAAGAGTGGGTTGGGAATCGTGGAGAATTTCAAAGAGCAGATTCGAGTTGAGCTGATCACTGAAGGGTTTGGAAAACTTTGGGAGTTGAGCAGAGCAAAAAGCAACATAGGGGAATAGCAAGTTGAACTGAAATGGAGGGTTTTATGGGGGAAGATAAAGCTAGAATGGTCGCTTGCAACCAAAATGGCAGAGGCAAGAAATTAAACTTTACCATCTTTCTGTCACTTAGCAGTTATGGAACAGTAGGCTTGATAAACTTCTGTTCCCTATTTGGCTGAATTGGGATTACAAACATTTGTTCTATTAACATCGCCAAGTGATGTCATATGGATATCATGTACCCCCTGATAATATGTGATGAGAAAGACACTTTCCGTTTGTTCTATCCTTTTCCAAAACCAGTCTCATCATGAGAAAAACATTAGACAAACCCCAAATGAGGAACATTCTGCAAAATATTTGACCAGTATTCCTCAAAACTGTCATGATCATGAAAAACAAGGAAAGACTGAGAAACTGTCACAGACAAGAGAAGGCTAAGGAGACATGACAACTAAATGCAATGTGATATCCTGGACTAGATTCTAAAATATAAAAAAGACATTAATGAAAAAGCTGGTGAAATATGGATAAAATTTAGGGTTTAATTAACAGTAATATATCAATGTTGGTTTCTTAATTTTGATAAACTAAGACAATATAAGATGATAACATTAGGGGCAAAGGAACTGGGTAAGGGATTTGTTATCAATGTTATTTTTGCAACTTTTCCAGAAATCTAAAATTACACCAAAATAAAAAGTTTACTTACAAACAATATATACGTCACATAGTTGTTATGAATATTGAATGAAAGAGCATCTATAAGGCAGATAGTATAGTGTCTAATGCATAATAGGGCCTTAAATGTTAGTATCTTTAACCTTTCTTTGTAAACTAGTGCTTTTCAAATTTAGGATATATAAAAATCACATGGAGGCGTTTTGTCAAAAATGCAAACAAATCCCAGGGCCTCAACTCAGAGATTCTGATTTAGTAGGTCTGGAAAAGGACCCAGGAAGCAGAATTTGCAGTAGGTGTCCTCTAGAGATTTGATGCAGGTGGTCCGTGCTTTAAGAGTTGCCGCTATAGACTATGGGGATCCCAGAGTGAGAATTGTATGTTACCCTGAGGAAGAAAATAATGGAGATAATAATGCCTGCCCTACTTACCTCAAATAGGTTGAAGGGAAAAATGTAGGAGCAAGCACTTTGTAAACTGTAAGTTACAATTTAAATCATTGCAGATTAATTTGGAATGAAAGAGAGGTCTGATTAGGTAGCCATTTAATAATAACAGCAGTGTTGCTGAAATCTAATTTTTATCCATTTCAGCCACCTAAAAATGTTCAGCTGCTTTTCCTGCTTAAGCGCTCAGATGACCCATAGGACAAAGGCACAGTTCAACCCCTTCAATTATAGATGAGCTAACTGAAGCTGAGAAAAGGGATGTTACTGGTTCAAGGTCACAGAGCTAGTTATTGAGAGAATGAGATTAAAACCCACCTTTACAAGCTTTAGTCCAAGTGTTCTTTCTGCTACCAGATGATCATTAGATGCCACATTCAGAGTCTCATACCTTTCATATGGGCTCTGGAAAAAGGGAAGGGATGTCTGACTTATTGAGGAAGATGCCAGAGTTTGTTTACCTACGTCCTGCTGATAAGTTTTCTCTTTGCCCACTGTGTTCTAGAATAACTTAGTTTTCACTTCAGTTAGAGTAAAAAGGATCGTCTGTATAAGAAAATGGCCCTTTGTGGACAGTTTTCTGTTATTCTCAGCTTCTGCATCCTCAGCCATGTCAACAATGTATCATCAACCTGAAAAAGCTCACAAGGTCTTCAAAACATTGACAAGTCAGACACACCTGTCTGCTGTGGCTCAGCCTCACTGTACTACCATAAATTACATTGCTTGTAACTATGCTATTCTGAGGTGGTGTGTAACCCAAGGCTACTTCTGGGAGGAATAGAAACCAATGTATTTTCTCTACCTCTTTGATGTTATATAAGTGATCAGATTTAAATTAAGGGCAACCTTAATCATAACAAGGTAGTAGGGCACATGCCGTTAGCCGACCCAACCTCTGTCTTTAACACCCAGAGAGCTAGTTCTTAAACATAGCAGCATACCATCGTCAGAGCAGAAATTTAGCAGAAACCTGGGGCCTTCATGATTTCCCCAAGAAACTACACGATCCTTGGATTGCTTACTGCCAGATAACTCCTTATCTCCATTAGCCTGTAGGAGTAGGGTTTTATGCTATTTGCAGCTGAATGCATTCCTAACTGTTACAGGCATCTCATTGATCAGAGAAAGGGAGAAGAGAAGGGTGCACTTCATTCACTTGGCCTTGGGAGTCTGATGGAATAGGTGGGGGAGATTTTGGCATGAACCTCAAGTATTTTTTTTAAATATTTTTATATTTTATTATATTTTATCAACTGTTAAGCTTAGTACTTAAAGAAATTGGAATTTCATACTTAATAACCTAATACAAGCAATGGTTCTTAAAGTGTGGTCCCCAGATCAGCAGCATCAGTATTGCCTGGGAAAACTTGTTAGAAATGTAAACTCTTAGGCCCCACTCCAGACCTATTGAATCAGAAATTCAGGGAGTGTGGTCCAATACTGTTTTAATAAGCCCACCAGGTGATTCTCAGGCCCACTAAGGCTTGAGAACAATAATTTTAAAACTTTCACTATGTAGGTACCTTCTTCATAGCCCTCTACTCCCCTAAAATAGTGGGCAGCCACCAACTTCTCCCTTTGCCTTTTCACCAGTAACCCCAAGTCTTGGGAAATCATGGCAGTTTGGGAGGGCTCTGTAAGGAATACAGACAGCCATTTTTGAGTGAGTGTGGATATCGCTAAGATGCAAAGTGTGTGCAGAAATAGACTGACAGGATGAGAGGATGCTGTCCCGTCACTGCATTCCATGTGTGTATGATATGAAAGTCCCATGCTCAAAGGCAGAGAACTGCTACAGGGAAACACAGCCCATGGCCATCAACCAGAGACACAAATTGAGATGAAGCACACCATTTTCTAAACCTTAAACCAAACCGCTAATGCTAATTAGCAGTTTGCAATTTACACATGGCAAGATGGATGTACAGAAATGTTATCCTCTTTTTTTTTTTCTATAGCTGAACTCAGTTTATGCACTAACCTACATTTCTGTGTTTATAACGCTCCATTCATAACAGTCACTTCTGGATTAAAACTGTTTCTTACTAATAAACTCAGACTCCTTGGAGGAGAAGCTCTCCCCAATTTCCCTCTCCTTCTGTCTCCCGAAGTCCCTGCGGGATAATCTAAGTTCCTTCATGGTTTCCGGTGGGCTTGGCTCCTAGGGAGGAGGAGTGTCTGATTCTTGCGCTCTGATCCCCAATCGAAGTGAAGCAGTCCAGCTAGATCCCCTTCTGCCTTGGGGCATTGTGCGTTGGCATCTGCTGGGTGTGACTGGGATCCCTAGTCATAGTATCATGCAGTGACATCCCTGCCATGGAACAATCTGCCCTTCTCATTCTGATTAACAGTTCTCTTCAGACCCACTGCCTCTCAGCACTTTTTGCCTTGCCACTCTGCTGTGCTGTGGCTGCCTGGGCTACGCTGTGAGAAGTGGATCACAAGCATGCCCACTCATGTTTCCAAAGGCCTGTCTGTGAGTCTCAATCATCCCCTGGAGGTTTGATCCCAAGATGGCAGGGCAGAATGTAGGCTCTTACTGAGTCTCCATTCTTGCTATTTTTTTTTTTTTTCTAGATGCGCTTAAAATTTGCTGAGACATCCAGCAAGAGCTTTTCCTTTCACTCTGTGTACTGGGAAATGCCCTCACATCATAAATTATATCCTTCCTACTTTATGACTCACAGTAAAGACCCTTTGCTCTCACTACTCCAAACTTTGTACCTACAAATTCCATTTTCATACAACAAAGCCTAACTCTTGCAAATGAAATAAAACTTTAGCTTTTACGGTTACTTTCTCTGAAATAATTTTTATTTAAGAACCTATTACGAAGAAGTTAAAAACTGAGAAAGAGGGGCAGGAAGTGAGACGATGGACTGAAAATAGGAGGGTTAACTTAAAATGTGCATTTTGAATGGCAAGGAGGACGCACTCCCTCACAATGAAGGACTAAACAAGAGGAGGTGTGGGATTAAGGAAGGAAAACAGATATGTAGGGAAGTCTCAGGATGATGCTGAAGGAAAAACCCCTAGACAGCAACCTGTCCTGGCTAGAAGGGAGGAGAGAGGGATCCTGAGAAAAATTACCTTCTGATTGGTTTCGCTATATGGAAAGTTGAATTGAATTGCTATAAAAGGGTGTGGTAAGGTCTAGCCAGTGGAACAATATAACAACAACAAAAGAAGTCTCAGCAAATTTTAGGGGGAAACAAAAAACAGTTGCACAAAAAAGAAGAGGTAATCATAGTCAACCACTTAACTCAGCAGTAAATGATATTTTAATGTCCAATGAATATAAACTCTGAATATTGCTTTAATTAAAAAAGAAAATATAAGATATATTTATGTTGGAAAATGGAGAGAGGAAGATGAATGTAAGTGAGCTAAATTCTGAAGTACCAAAATAGTATGGTAAGTCAATAGTTAATGTCTAGAATCGATGAATCAAGATACAGCACTTTAAGCACATTATTCAGAAATAGGAAGATAACCACAAAGAGAAACAGCTAAAATATTTGAAAGTGTTTGCCTCTGGGGAGTGGAATGTAACCTCAATTTTTTTGTGTGGTTTTTTTGAATAACACTCTTTCTCCAACAATAATAAAAACTAAAACTAAAATTCACCTAATAAATCTGTGTGTTTAGAAACCAATGTGTGTGTGTGTTTAGAAATCAGTGTGTGTGTGTTTAGAACGTGTGTGTTTAAAGGTTTAAACTAGCAAAAAATAAAAACAAACCAAAACACTTCAAACTGTACATGAACCTACCTAATGTTTCACTTGGTTCAAGGCCTCTCAAATTTGCTTCCCATCTAATTTTGGAAGAAACTCAGGGAGATGAGGTTTTTGCATACTAACACCTACGAGGTTATGCCAATAGTCAATATCCTCAGTGAAGCTGACATACTAATCTGTTTAGTGCTAAAAAGCAACTACTGATAGACATGGACTGTAAGCTTACGATAATACTTTCTTCGGTCTACTTTAAAATTTGGGGAAGTTTTTCTGTTTTTGCCTCAAACCTGTGAAGTTTGTGGAAGTTTGCATTATGATTTTTTTTTTAATATCTCAAGAGATTAGTGGTATGAACTACAGAACATATGTAATTCTAGCAGGTCTTGTTATTCATAAAATAGGAACACATTTTATTAATTCATATTTATTTGTATTTCATGGTAAACACAATTAACAATTTCAGATGCAACACTTAATTGGTACAATTGTTGAACTCAAGAAAGACACATGATTTGTTGTTCAATACAGACAGCAATTCCATCTCAATGCCCTCTTGTATATAAATTGTCTAGATGTTTTTTTTGCTTCTCACGTATGCAATGAAAACAGCTCTCATAACTGAGTAGATGTTTCAATGAAATATTTCACTATGACCACACTTAATATATTTATTTGATGCATTTAACTTTTGTTCCCAGTATAATGAAATGCAGTCTGCAGAGTGTTATTCTTATCTTAGACATTAAACTTGTCCTTGTCGTATTCAGCTAGTTAAGTATTTGTATCTGGAACTTTTCTTTGAGGAGCCCTTTGACACTGTATTCTCATTTTCAGAAGTCCCCTTTCTTCTTCCTTTCCCGACTTCTTTTTTCCTAGAGCTCCATTTCAATCTCCTAGTCTTCCTGAGCTCTTCTTTGATGTTTCATTAGCATTTTTCCTGCAGTTTCTCAGAGTTCTTAACACTTTAGCAGTTTTTACGATTTCTTCAAAATTTTAAATATTTGACTAGGTGGCTAAATATTAACAATACATAAATTTTTAATACACATAATATTAGTTAAATGACTTTTGTGCTCTCTCAGGTTTACATGGGTAATTCATTTTAATGTTACTTAGTAGAAATTGTAAGTTGATTTTTTAAGATTAAGTAAATAAAATACTAGAGATATATGCAATTCTTATAAATAGTTACTCCTTACCTGTCACTTGTCGATGTAGTATTTATAAATTAACTGTCATGGAATGACAGTCTGGAATGAGCATGTGAAAGTCATTCAGATGATTAACTGAGCATCAGGTGGATGGATGGATGAATGGAGACAAGAATAATAGACATATAAACAAATAGATGGATAGATTAGTCTCAGGTTTCAACTCTATTCCCCCAAAGCATTCTTGAGTTCCCCTTTTAGTGATGTGGAATGTTAACAGTGCTGGAAAACTGATTTCTCTACAAATTTTATAGGTATGTAATATTTCAGGAAAATAAAACATTTGAAAATGGGAACTTACAAATAGGTTCAAAAATAATTATTTATTTTACAAAAACATGTACCCAGACTCCTTATTTAAGTAACATTAAATGACGTGTATCTGATTTATAGTCCTGTAGATGTATAACTCCTGTAATTTTCATTTGGGATTGATAAATTTTGTCATCCCTAAGGTAATGACTGCCAGCTATTCCAGGGATCAAGTTAAATACAAACTGAACCTAAAACTGTATAATTACTGAGGTTTTTTTTTTTTTATTTCAGCATATTATGGGGGTATAGATGTTTAGATTACGTATGTTGCCCTTGCCCCGCCTCCCCCCCCAAGTTGAGATGTTTGATATAGTAGTTTACTTTTGATTATGGACTGAGTTTCTATCTGACAGTAGGCCTCTGGAAATGAAACACTGCAACATTACTGGGTGTACTACAAAACCATTTTATCCACCAAATTTAGCAAAGGAAAGTGAACTTAAAAAACAAACATATATTTTACTATTTAACTATGATTTTTCAAATAGGAAGAAAAGTACATAGAATATAACAAAAATCAATGACCCCATTATCCAGATTTAGTAAATACTAAAATTCTACTATATTTGTCCTCTAAAATATTAAAGGATGCCTCCCCAAGCCATTTTCTTCCTTTCCTCTTGAGAAGTAACTTCTGTCCTGAAATTGGTATGTGTGATTCCCTCAATGTTTTTGTTTTTTTAAACATATGTAAATAACAACAAATAATATGTTCTATGCTTTTGTGTGTTTCAAAATTTTAAATACATGGTATCATACCATATATATCCTTTTGCAACTTGCTTTTCTCATTCAGCATTAGGTTTTTGAGATTTATTTGTGGAGATCTAGTTCATTCATTTGAACTGATAAATAGAATGTACTGTATAACTAAGCCAGTTATTTAATTTCCTTCCCTTAGTGAAGATGCTAAGGTCGTTTTCACTAATTTTAGTATTACAAATAGTGCTGTAGTGAACACCTTACATATTTCTCCTTGTGCACACGGGCAAGAATTTCTCCAGAGCAGTGGCTCTCAAACGTGGGCTCGCATCAGAATCACCTTGAATGCTTATTAAAATATAGATTGCTGGCTCTGGAACTATATTCCCTCTGCCATTGTACAGAAGCTACTAAATCCATGCCACTTCCATCATGATTTGTATTAGTCAAATATATCTCTACACATTGCCGTTTTGCCCATGTAATTGAGCAAATGTGTAATTTATCATTCACATCAAGACTTGTTTGAGTCTGAAAGGGAGCATTATTAGTAATTATAACATGACACCCTACTTACAAACTAGTTCTGGATCAAAGCCTCTAGTGGGTGCCTCTGATGGGAAAATCTAAATGGAAAATCTGTATATACCTAACAGCAGAGGAATCTGAGTCTGGGAAATGTAGTTTTTGGGATTCTAGTTTGGGAAGATAGACTTATTGTACAGAAATGTCAAAATCAGCCAAAGGCCTTAAAAAAATTTTGGACATGGCTACAAAGCAATGAGTACTTTGTAATTATTTTAAGGTTTTTTTTCTTTTTTTCTTTCCTATTTCATTCCACTGGCTGGGACCACCTGAACAATATTGAATAGTTGTGCTGGTGGCAAACATATTTCTCTTCTTCCTTGTCTTAAAGGAAATTCTAAAAAATTTCATTATTAATTATGATGTTTTTCTGTAGGGTTTTAAGATATACTTTTGTCAGGTTTAGAAAATTTCCTTCTATTCTTGATTTTCTGAGAGTGTTAAAGAATTAGGAATATGTGTTACATTTAATAATACTCTTTATACATGCAATCAGATAATTAATGGTTTTTCTCATTTAGTCTGTAAATGTGTTAAATTACATTAAAGTATTTTCTAATATTAAATCAGCCTGAATTCTTGGAATAAATTCTACTTGGTAATGATATATTTATATATATATATTTAAAGTATAAATTTTTGGTTTCAATATGCTAATATCTTATTTAACACTTTTGCAAAAATGTTTATAAATGAGCTGAGTTATAAATTTCCTTTCTAATACTGTACTTTTTCAGTTGAGATGACAAGTTATGTCAGCTTCATTAAAATGGGTTAAGGAGGTTTCCATGTTTTTTTACTCTCTAAGAAACTTTAAAATAATGTTGGAGGTTTGATAAAACCATCTGGCTTGATGTGATTTTTATTTTTGGGGGTGATGTAGATTTTTAATGATGAAGTCCAATTCTTTAATGGGTATAGATGTGTTCAACTTTTCAGTTTCTCATGAGTCTGTTTTGGTAAGTTATATTTTTCTAGAGAATGGTTCAAATTTTTTTGTTTCCAAATTTATTGACATCAAATTGCTCAGCCTCTTACGATTTTTAAAAATGCCTACTCTATCTGTGGTTATTTCCCCCTTTATATTCAGATCTGTTTTATTTACACTTTTGTGTGTTTTCCCCATGATCAATCTTTAGTCTTGATCACAAAATAGTTTATTTCTTTTCAAAAAACAACTTTAAGATTTGTTTCTATTGTTTCTTTGTTTCACATTTCATTTCTGCTCTGATATTATTTTTCTTTCCACCAACTTCCTCCTACTGTCTTGAGTTGGATGCCTACATCAATTTTCAATTTTTTTCATTTTATAATTTGTTAATTTAGCTACATTTATTTTGAAATATAGTGTTTTCTTTGTGAATCCATTTGAAATATTTTATAATTTTCATTATGATTTCTTCTTTGACTCAGAGATTATTTAGAAATACATTAAAATTTCCAAATATACAAAAAATTTTTAGATAACTCTTTGTTATTGATTTCTAAATTTATTATATTTTGAGTAGATATCATAGTTTGTGTGATATTTTCTTTGGTGGTTTTTGAGATTTGCCTTTGTCCTAATATGTGAACAGTTTTTGTAAATGTTCCATTTTGGCTTGAAAAAAGAATGTGAGTTCTCTAATTGTTGGGTATAGTATTCTATATAATTGTTGTCATTGCATCAAGTTTGTTAATTGTGTTATCAAATCATTTAGAGCCTCACTTATTTTTTGGTCTTTTGACCTATCCATCACAAAGAAAGGCATGTTAGAAAATCTATCATGGTTGTAGATCTTTCCCCTTATCTTTTCAATTCTGTTTTCCCTGCATATATTTTGAGACTATGTTGTTAGGTCTATATAAGTTAAGAATTGTTATGTCTTTTGGTGAATTATTCTTTTACAATTATCTGTTTCTAATGATACTGTTTTTTCCCCTGGGGGTATTTTTTTTGCTTGATGTTAACATAAATTTACTTTGGTTAGCATTTGTCTGATATATATTTTGCCATCATTTATTCTTAAACTTTCTGTGTCATTATGGTCTAATTGTGGCTCTTAGAATCAGCATATAGCTGGATTTCATATAATTCAAATGATTTGATTTCATTTTGAAATCCAATCCAAGAACCTCACATGTCCAGTATTGAAGTTCTTCCTCGTCCATGAAATGAGAAATTATCGCTATTCTTGTTGTTATTGATATTTTACAAGTTTCTTACCTCCTCATTATTTCTTATACTTCATTCTTTCCCCTTGGTTCAATTACCTTTTTCCCTGAAGTACACCTTTCGATAGTTCTTTCAGTATCTGAATGGCTTGCTGTCTTACAGAAGAATTTTCTCTATTCGGTGTTTCAGGCAGGTAACAACTGCCTTACCGCTTCACTGAGCTGGTGGTATATTGTTCATAGTTGACAGTAAATAGTCTAAGCAATCCTTCAAGGGTCTTTGCTTTATGTGGAAGCCTCAGTTCCAGCTCCTCTCTCCCTTCTAGCCCAAAGCAGCATTTCCTGCCTTGCTGTGTGGGTGGTGGAATCCCAACTCCCAGCCTCGAGGACCTGTTCCTAGGTTTGATATTACCTCCCCATGCACTCCCCTACTGTTCTGGCTTTATGTTCCGATTGTATTCCTGTCATCTGGGGAATTCTCACTTTCTTTAAGCTTAGTATTTGCTAACTTTGGGGGGTAATATTTTACCCAGAAGTTGTATGTGTTTAGAGTAAGAAACAGTTTCATACCTATTTAGAGCACTGTGTCTGTAGAATCGGAATCCCAAACTTCTTTCTAAACACATTTCTTTTTATCCCTAATGTGATTTACAGTTACACTATACCTTTGGCTATGTTTAGGAAGTTAAATAGTTTGATGCTGTTTTTCCATTCTTGTGATACTTCGCTTCAGAGGATGGGCTCCAGCTCTAACCAGGATAATATAAGAGTTGCTAGTTCACCATTGTTTTTTGTGGTTGAGTAGTATGCCATGGTATATATATACCGCATTTTATTAATCCACTCATGTATTGATGGACATGGGTTGTTTCCACATCTTTGCAATTGTGAATTGTGCTGCCATAAACATTCAAGTGCAGATCTCTTTAGAATGTCTTTTTTCCTTTGGGTAGATGCTTAATAGTGGAATTGGTGGATCAAATGGTGTTTCTATTTTTAGTTCTTTGAGATGTCTCCATATTATTTTCCACAGGGGTTGTACTAATTTGCAGTCCCACCAGCAGTGTAAGAGTATTCCTATCTTTCCACATCCACACCACCATTTGTTGTTTTGGGACTTTTTGATAAAGGCCATTCTCACTGGAGTTAGGTGATATCTCGTCATTTTGATTTGCATTTCCCTGGTGGTTAGAGATATTGAACACTTTTTTATATGTTTTCTGGCCATTATTCTGTCTTCTTTTGAAAAGTTTCTGTTCATGTCCTTTGCTCATTTTTTAATGGGGTTGTTTGATTTTTTTCTTGTTAATTTTCTTAAGTTCTATATAGATTCTTGTTATCAGCCCTTTATCAGATGGGTAGTATGCAAATATTTGATCCCATTATGCAGATTGTCTATTTGCTCTAATGATAGTTTCCTTGGCTGTGCAGGAGCTTTTTAATTTTATCATGTCCCATTTATTTACTTTTGTTGCTGCTGTGATTGCTTTGGGGGTCGTCTTCATAAATTCTTTGCCTAGGCCGATGTCTATAAGAGTTTCCCCAACATTTTCTTCTAGAATTCTTAAGGTTTCACACCTTAGATTTAACTCTATTATCCATCATGAGTTGATTTTTGTGAGAGGTGAGAGGTGTGGATAAAAAATCTTTCAACCAAAAAACATCCTGGACCAGATGGGTTCATACCTGAATTTTACCAAACCTACAAAGAAGAACTCATTCCTATACTGCAGGAATTATTCCACAATACTGAGAAGGATGGACTCCTCCCTAACTCCTACTATGAAGCCAATATCACCTTGATACCAAAACCAGGAAAGGGCACAACAAAAAAAGAAAACTACAGACCAAAATCCCTTATGAATATAGATGCAAAAATCTTCCACAAAATCTTAGCAAACAAAATTCAATAGCACATCAAAAAAATAATTCATCATGACTAGGTGGGCTTTATACCAGAGATGCAAGGATGGTTCAACATATGCAAATCTATAAATGTAATACAATAGATAAATAAAAGCAAGAACAAAGACCATATGATTCTCTCAATAGATGCAGAAAAAGCATTTGACAAAATCTAGCACACTTTTATGATAAAAACTCTTAACAAAATTGGCATAGATGGGTCATCCTTAAAATCATTAGAGCCATATATGATAAACCCACAGCCAATATCATACTGAATGGGGAAAAATTGAAAGCATTCCCACTTAGAACTGGAACCAGACACGGTTGCCCACTATCTCCACTTCTATTCAACATAGTGCTGGAAGTCCTTGCCAGAGCAATGAGATAAGAGTGGGGAATTAAGCATGTTCAAATGGGGGCAGAAGAGGTCAAACTCTCACTGTTTGCTGATGATATGATATTGTATCTAGAAAATCCCAAGGATTCAACCAAGAGACTTCTGGAATTGATCAATGAATTCAGTAAAGTCTCAGGATACAAAATCAATGCACAAAAATCAGTGGTATTCATATACACCAATAACAGTCAAGCCAAAAATCAAATCAAAGATGCAATACTTTTCACAATAGCATCAAAGAAAACTAAATATTTATTTAGGAATATATTTGACTAAGGAGATGAGAGACCTATATAGGGAGAACTACAAAACAATGAGAAAAGAAATTGTAGAAGATGTAAGTAAACAGATGGAAAACCCTACCATGCTCATGGATTGACAGAATCAATATTGTTAAAATGTCCATACTACCTAAAGTGATCTACAGAATCAATGTAATCCCTATCAAAATACCATCATCATTCTTTGCAGATCTACAAAAAAACAATTCTACACTTCATATGGAACCAGAGAAGACCTCATATAGCCAAAGCAACTTTAAGCAAAAAGAACAAATTGGGAGGCATTAGTCTACCAGACTTCAAGCTTTACTACAAGGCTATAGTAACCAAAACAGCATGATACTGGCACAGGAACAGAGATATAGACCTTTGGAACAGGACTAAGAACCCAGATATAAAATCATCCTCATATTGTCATCTAATCTTAAGTCCTTCTTAGCTTCTCACAATGGAAAGTGATATGATGGACATAGAGTTTAATGGATGAATTTGGCCTCAAAAGATCACTGTTTCGAAAATGTTTGTGTTTTAATAGAGGATTAGGAAATACTGAACCACAAATAGACATGTGGCATTGAACAAAGCCATTATGAAAGATATTTTGGGTGCTAGTAGTCCAACATTCCCTTCTGGTGCCCATAGATCACATTATTTTGGAAGCTGCCATCTTTGCTATTTCTATTTAAATGTATCTACATTCTCCAAAGAGCACAATGTCAACTCTTATGGACTTTGATGGGAATAAAAACTCAAAAGGGAAATAATCTTTTTCCTAAAAGGAACGTTTCTGTCTTCTTTTGATCTTTTTCTACATTCTTTCTCAAACACAAAAAATAAAAACAAACAAAAAATCTATACTCACAAAGCAACCAATTATCACAAAAATATCTTAAATAACTTATGCCCTAACATTACAATATGGTGAAAATTATGGTCAAATGTAGAATAATATCTGGGCCAGCTTTCATCATAGCACTAATATGAAGCCTATTTCTAGAGAATAAAGGAAGTTGCAATTTAGTATGTGAAAGGCTAGGTAAAATTACATGGGCTTTGTCATATTTGCACATTTAAATATAATGAGAAATTAAGTAACTTAAGCTGTGCACTGTCATCTCCAGGAGATCATTATATGAAGGAATGAAGATGTTCAAAGGAAAATCTTTAGGCTCATGCCAGAAGATGTTCCCAGCTGTATAAATGCCTAACTCAGCTTCTAGTCCTTAGAAATTAAGCAGCTCATTGAAAATTCAAGCTCCAGCCAGAAACTACAGCTGGACTCAGATGTTGAAATCAGTCTCACCTGCTGATCAAACTATGACACAGCCACAGCAATAGGCCTGGCTTCTCACTTAATTCTCAGTAAGCCCTTCCTTCCCCTCTGCAGTGGTGTGGCATTTAAAATGTAACTTCTTTATGTACACGGTAAACTGTTCCTTTTTAGGGCAGATGGAAATAAGAAATCTACCTATTTCAGTCTATAAAATTATATTTAGATCATTAGATAATGAGTGTCCTAGTAAAGTCCACAGAGGACAGCCAGGTTAGTTGGAATAACAATTGACAAGTAAGGAATGACAGACAGGTAGTAGATGGTAAGAGTTGCAGAACAGTTTGGGGAGAAGGACTTTATTTTCAAATGCCTCTAGTAACAGTGCTAATAATAATATAGCAGTAAGGAGTTGACATTAATAAATGGGTAAAAAATAATTTTAAATTAGCATATTTTTCATTTAGAAGCAATGTTTGTATAACAATGGCTCCGACCCATTACCTAGAGGAAACTACATTAGCAGTTAATTGTGTATCTTTTCAGAAGCTTTTAATGAATATACAAGCACGTATAATCATATATTTTACATAAAGAAGGCATGAAACTTACATCATGAATATCTTTCCATATCAGGTCACATGGAATTTTTTCATTCTTTTTTAACAATTGTAGAATATTGTAGGAAATACTTTAATTTACTCAACTAGTCTCCTAATAATGGAAATTTAGGTTGCTTACAATTTCCAGTCTTTCACAAAGCCTGCAGCAACAAATATTATTATTTATATGGCATTTTGTATAAGTGTGAGTATATATGTAGGATAAATTCCTAGAATGTAGAATTTCCGGATTAAAGTAAAGCACATTTAAAATTTTGATAGACATTGCCAAATTTCCATGCAATGGATAAATTCCTAGGAGTAGAATTGCTTGGTTGAGTGATATATGCATTTCATCTTTCAGTAATGTTGTACCAATTTATATTCCTGGGCAATATGGCAAACTAGATAATATAAAAATCCTCCCAAAAAAGACATCTAAAATATTAAACAATATATAACAAATATCTTAATATGTAGAGCTAGGCTACCAAAAATGTGAGGCAAATTCTCAGGGATCAAAAATGAAGAAGAAGCTGAAAACCAAGGGAGGAAGCAGACATTGAAGCCACAGATTCCCAGGGGCACTTGCGATTCCAGGTAACCAATATGCTTGGTGTTTAACAGCCACATGAAGACAAGACCTTGGGCCCAGCAAGGTGGAGAGCAGAATCAAGACTCTCACGTGAAACTGGAATCCTCAAGCACTATATCTGCCATGAAAAGAAAGGCTAGAAAAAATAACCACCACATGGAGATAATAAAGCAAATTGTCCTATTAATGGATGTCTCATTTATGGATTAATGGGTTATCCCAGGAGTGGGACTGGTGGCTTTATGAGAAGAGGAAGAGAGACCTGAGCTAGCACACTCAGATCCCTGGCCAAATGATGCCCTGCACCACATTAGGACACTGCAGAGGATCCTCACCAGCAAGAAGACCCTCACCAGTTGTGGCTTTCTGACCGTGAACTTCTCAGCCTCCATAACTATAAGAAATAAAGTCATATTCTTTATAAATTACCCAGTTTTAGGTATTCTGTTATGAGCAGCAGAAAATGGACTAAGATAATTCCTATAGGTATAAGGTTTGATTGAACATAAACTCAAAATCCAAAATTGCATCTTACAGGAAGAAACACATTTCTGTGCATCAATGCAAGCAGAAAAAACAGCAGTATTAGACCCCTGGGATCTTCAGATAATTGAGCAGTCAGAGAGCATAAAATGGGTTTTATATTTTTAAAAGGTTTAAGGAAACAGTTTCAGGAGTAAGATATAACTGATAACACACACATAAACAAGACCTAACATATTTTAAAAATAATGTAGAACTTCTAAAAATAAAAAATGTGATAGTCAAATTTTAAAATGCAATAGAAGAGTTAAATAAGCAGATTAGATTCAGTTGTAAAAAGAATTAGCAAACTGGAAAGATCTGAGGACAGTACCCAAAATATAGCATAAAGTTATAAGGATGGAAAATATGAATGACATCGTATATGTGAATATGAGAAGGACACACGTACATTGTACTGGCATTCTAGATGGAGAAAAGAGAATGGGGGAATATGGGAAACATTTAAAGAGATAATTGGTGATAATTTTCCAGAATAGATAAAAGACATGAATCCTTAGATTCAGGAAGCACAATATATCTCAAATTTCCTTACTGCATTTTAACATATGTAATATGTTTTAAATAAAATATAACTATGTATCCAAAACAATTAGTGAGAACAGTGGCACTGTTTTATAATTCCTGTAAATATTTTTAACAACTGGTTTAATAGAATATAGTTGTATTCTCATGTCTGCTTCTGCATTCAATCTGTTCCAGTATCATGCCATGGAAGCCTCTGGAAAACTCCAATTTGTGAGAGAATGAGAATGAAAAAGACAAATTATGTCTTTGTATTATTGTAAATATACTTTTGACCTTGTGGAACTCCTGAAAAATTCTCCATGTTCCTCAAGGTTCCTTAGACCACACTTGGAGGACCACAGATTTAGTGGTAAGTTTCCTATTATGGGCCAAGATTGGTGGACTGAGTGTTACAAACAGATATTCTACACACATACACACACATTATGCTCTGCATGAATCATAATTTTTCAGGGAACTAGAATGCAATAAATTACACTTGAATTTCAAGCAAGACTCAAGGGATTAATTTCATTTCTCTTCTGTGATTGAGAGGGTATTTCAGGGCCCAGAATCTTTGTGAACATCAAGTACATTATGTTGGTACGTGCAGAAGTCTTGAGTCATACCAGATATTTTTGGTTGATAGATGGTAGGTAAACTGCTTGTTACCAGAGTATGATTGAGATATATATGTCAAAGAGGAATGTTATTCTCTAGTACATAATTGCAAAACTGCCCCAGAAGTGGAAAACAAAAATCATCTACCAGGAGACTAACATACTGAGTTTTATTTTCTGGTTTGCATTTATTTTCTGGTTTTAGAAGTCACATGTTTCAGAATCATAAGGAAATTGATGCAACAATTGATATAGAAACATTAACTCTGGAGACCAATTGAAGAGAATTATTAATATAAGATTTTTAAAAATTCCCTGGGAAAAGTCTCATTTATATATTAATAACTTGAGTTAAATTTTGTCATTAAATTTTCTTTAACTAAAATTTTATTTCTGTATCTGATGTTTCTCATTTTCAATTTTATATCACTAAAGAGATGGCCCCCATCTGTATCTCTTAAGAGATCACATTCTGTTACTCTATTGATCTCATTCACATTGAATAAATACAACCCACATGTTTTCCCTATCTTACTCATCTTATTATATAAAATGTAAGATGCAAGGCATTATTTCAGTAGTACCTAGAAGGACAGTTATGATAAACCATTAGATCTCAGGCATCTATTTAATATATCTCAATTTCAATTAAAAAGATGCATATTATCTCTAAATACTTATGTGAATGCACAAGGCTTAACCCCAATTGATTTCTGGTGAAACGTAAATAGTAGATGATTAGCTGACTAATTTTTAACATGAGACACCCTGTGACATGCCAAATGACATTACAAAAGGAATATGAGATAAAAAGAATGATTTATTTGTTCCAGTAGAATTTCATTTATTACACAAACGAATATTGAATATCTCCTTGGTACTGGGTACTTTGCTCTGGGTTACAAAAATAAATGAGAAAAAAAATTCCTCGCCTTCATAGCCCAGCAGAGGAAATAAACCTGTAAAGAAAAATTGATATGGAGTATGATAAGGCTTATAATAAAGATATGTACAAGGTGTATTTATGACACTAAGGGAGTGATGCATTTCGCTTATGGAATTGAGAAAGGCTTTGAGCTGGTCTTGAGGAATAAGGTGGAGTTTTCTAGGCTTTCAAGGAGGGCAAGAGTATTCTAGGTAGAACTGCATGTGCAAAGCTCTGGCATGTCCAGCCATGGCAAGTAGCTCAGTCTGGCAAGGCTGGAGTGAAGGGTAAAGATGATGCAGAAATGATGTTGAAGAGTGGGTAGAAATCAGTTTGTCAAGGGTCTGTATCCCATACTAGGAAACTTGAATTTTATCACATAGGTCTCTGGTTTTCCAGATATGCCCTAGAGCACTCGGGGATTCACAGAGGTACCTGGGATGTTCGTGGGGTGTGATCAGAGCAAGCAGGCAGGAACCTGCTCCTACTCCTGCTTCAATAGGAGCTGCTCAGTTTTACACATGTGCATGCTTTAAGTTAGACTTTGGTGTTAAGATTTCATTTTACTCAACAATTGTCTTTTGAGCATATACTAGATGCCAGGCATTGTGCTAGCATACACAAGTCATAGCCTGTGCGGAACTTATCTCCTAGTGCAGAAAATATTCCTTTTTTAAAAAGTTAGAAATCCACAGCTAAAGGTGATGGGGAACCACTGTAGAGTGGTAAGCAGGAGAGTGATATGAACAGATTTGCTTCTTAGAAATCTCTGTTTGCAGTTTGGACTAGTTTTAGAGAGCAGAGAGGCTGGGCAGAAAATGAAAGTATAAAACCAATAGGACTTGAAGTGCATTGAATGTGGGGATGAAGAGGGATGAGGAAGAACCTCTGGGGTTTTCAATAATTAGGGAGATATTGGAAGAGGAAAAGGCAGTGATGGAGGCTTAGAAGAGGGAGAGAGGAAGACGGGATAGAGAGCGAGAGAGAGTAGGAAAGAGTGCTATCTCAAGGACAGAGTTTCAAGAAGGTAGAGATCAGTAGTGTTCACGGTTCAGGAAGGCCTGGTAAGATAGACCGGGAAGTCTTCACTTGATTTGGCAAATGGAGAACTTCAGTGACTTCAGCAGTATCAGTTTCTGTGGAAGCCAGATTGCAGTGGGCTGAGAAGTGAGTAAGTGGCAAGGAAGTGGGGAGATGGTGAGAATAGATATCTTCAGGGGAATGGCTGTGAAGGCAGAAGGAGAGAGCATGATTGCTAGAGAAAATGCTGGAGTGGGAGGTATGAGTTTATCAATATGTGCAGGAGAAGGATTCAGAAGGATGAGAAATCGAAGATAATGGTGTGTGAGTGTGTGTGTGTTTGTGTGTGTGTGTGTGTGTGTGTGTGTGTGTGTGTGTGTGTATAATCTCTAAAGGAGGTCCCTGAGGAGGTGACAAGGAGCTAGTCTCCAGCATAGGTCTTTATTGAGAAACTATAAATATACAAGAATTTAACAGGAATGTATTTAGCACATATGTGTACATATATGCACATATCCACGTATTTAGGATATTTGGGGGGACAAATTTATTGAGAAAAGTTTGAAAATTAATTTCAGTTTTATTAGGGTACTATAGGATTTGAGGTATCAAGGAACTGTGGAATCTAAATCATATCTTTTTAATTTTTAAATTTCTCTATTTAGGACATTTGAATTTCTGCATAGCAAAACTGCTTTTTTTTGAGCCTGATTGATACTTTAATAATTTATTCTGGAGTACTCAGAAAATGCATGTTTTTGTCATTGGAGACTCCTTAAGAAACTCTTTCCTCTTTCACCTTTTTTATTCCTTTATCCTGTTGGCTTTAAGTTTTCCATGGGTCCCCAAGCTCTGCATTTTCCATGGGTGTAAAAATGTACTTTGCAGCATTCAGTGGTGATTTTTCATTTTCCAACTAGGATCCATTTCTTAGAGGAAATATCATTTTCTATTCTACAGCTGGATTCTATCAGAGATGTTGGTGACCCTCTGAGACAAACCAGATGTATCAAGTTATTAGCCTTAGGGATGACTATTTTATTTTATTTTGTTTTGTTTTTAGAAACAGGATCTCGCTTTATTACCCAGGCTAGAGTGCAGTGGCATAATCACAGCTCACTACAGCCTTGAACTTCTGGGCACAAATGATCCTCCTACCTCAGCCTCCCAAGTAGCTAGGAAGGGATGACTTTATTTTTTTTCTTTTGCCCCACCCCACCCACTTCAGAAGGGATGACTTTAAAATAACAAATGGCATCATATTCTCTAAATAGTTGCTGTTCGTTTTATATTTTAAAAACATCATGGATATGTAATAACCTAGTATCTATTGCTTGCTGTCATCCTGGCTATAGGGCTGGTGATGAGAAGGGATGGGAAGAATTGATTGACACATAGCTCTCAACAGGGGACTAAAAGCCTATATTTATTCTTAAATTTGCTTCTAATTTTCAGTGTGGGGTAGCAGAAATATATTAAATCCTACTATGCATCAGTTTGCAGAAAGGAGAGTGCTACAGCATCCACAGGTGGTTCATACGGGAATGCAACACCTATTTAGCAATTAAGAGGAAGTTCAACCTAGTATCATACAATGTCCCTGGCACTTGGGCTTGTTAAAGTATGAAATGGCCATAAGGAGAGCTTCACTTGGCACAAGACCGCCGGCCACAGTATTTACTTGTGATTATGAGAGTCAGGCTAGGTCTCTCAGACAGGGACAAGCTTAGTTCCTAGGGTGTTTTATAGATTTTGGCATTAATTTTGCCAAAGACATATAAATCTCTGTCCGTTATCTTCTTCCCACCTTAATTTACCAAAAGAAACATGTTCCTGGTTTATTCAGCACTCTGATTCTCTCCACACCTGGGAAGTCTTCCTGAAGATGTGTTATTACAATTTCCAGTCTGTATTCATTGATTTTATGGTGCAAATAGTTGTTGACATCTTCTGCTAGACCATCTTTCTTGTTATCTGCCTTGGTTTTTATTTTTCCCCAAACATATAGAATATATTTTCTCTAAACAGTATCCAAATGCTAGATTGTCAAAAGGAAGTTGACAAGAGTATGCTGTGCTACATACTGTGAAGGGAGCTAATCAAAGCAGCTTTTTAATTACTATAGTAATGATTTAGATGTGCAAAAAAATACTCAAGTTAAATTCGCATGACTAATTAATTAAGCAAAGCTCACAATTGACAAACATAATTAACACATCCAAAATTGAAACCACATCCTGGTCCTTTCAACATGGTGCCAAAAAAGACAATGTGAAGTGCTCAAAACCCCTTCTTTACACTATCTTATCTTGTTGCCAATTCTCATATTTAGGTTTGTTATACATGGAGCATAGATAATTGCAAAACATTTCTGAGAATCTTACTGTTTTTTAAACAGAGAATTTGCATGAATTTTGGCATATTTGTTCAATTCTTTAGGAGCTAAACTTTATCTAATAGAGTAGAAATCTCAAATAGGGAAAAGGAAATCTATATCTGTTTATCTCTTATCTATCTTTCTAGAAATTGTTAGATCAGCTTCAGTAGTACATAAATATTTTATGTGGCAAAGCTGGTTGATCTGGAGACATGGAAAACTATATAATGGTAGGTCAAGTTACCATGGAGCTCTATCTGTAGAGATACATACAGCTTTTTGTGGCAAATCCTTGAGGTGCCAAAGTAATTCAGAGTCTCCTTGATTCCTTGCTGAGCCACAGGCATACGGGGTCTGAGGAAGCAGGGAACAATCCTTCCTACAACTGTCTCCTGCTCATGACAGCTTGTAACACACTTTGTCACTTGGCTACCAAAGTAGAATTGCTATGTTCAGAATAACATGGGGAAAAGTCACTTCTCCTGTAGCCTAGATACCCCTTTCTCCTTCCATAAAGCCAAGACCTCAGTTGCACCAAAGATCAATATCTAGGTGGGGTATTGTATTCTGTTTCCCATGGTCAGTTTCACCCTTCGAATGTACATGCAAAACCACAAAACCAAGTGCTCATTCTTTTTTTTTTTTTTTTTTTTCTGTTGCCTTGGGTAGAGGCGTCAGCCTAGCTCACAGCAACCTCAAACTCTTGGGCTCAAGCAATCCTGCCTCATCCTCCCAAGTAGCTGGGACAACAGGTGCCCGCCACCACACCCGGCTAATTTTTCTATTTTTAGTAGAGATGGGGGGTCTCACTCCTGGTCAGGTTGATCTCGAACTCCTGAGCTCAAACAATCCGCCCGCCTCGGCCTCCCAGAGTGCTAGGATTACAGGCGTGAGCCACCGCACCTGGCCGCTTTTGGTGGTTTGTTGTCACTCTGTTAGATTAAGGAGGTTGTCTTCTATTCCTACATTGCTGAGAGTAACTGTAATGAATGAAGATTAAATTCTATTACTTTGCCTCTATTAAGATGATCATGTAGTTTCTTTCTTTAATCTTTTAGTACAGTCAACTATATATATATATATATATATATATTTATTTATTTATTTATTTTTATTATTATTATTTTTTTAATGTGGAACTACTTTGGCATCCAGGGATAAACTTACCTGGCCATCTTGTATTCTTTTATACCTTGCTGGATTTCATTTGCTTAACTTTTCTTAGGAATTTCTCATTTATATTTATCGATAAGATGGCTCTATAATTTGATTTTTTTGTACTCTTCTTGTTGACATCAAATTCAGTCTACAACTTCTGCTTCTAATAGTCAGCGTTTATTAAGTACTTACTAGTGCCAGGGGCTTTGCATGAAGTTCCTCGTTGACTCCTCACAGCAAACTTAAAGGTAAATCCTATTCTTATCTCTACCTTATGGAGGAGGAACTAAGACACAGAGAGGACAGGAAACTTGCCTCATGTTGGCTCTCCATTTTGGACAAAATGATAGACTAGATATCCCAAGAAAGCCTCCCAATTCAAAACACCTAAAATGTTGAATAAAACATTTAAAAAATCTTAAAATGAATTGTGAACCTGGAAATAAAGTAGGGGAAAGCCTCAGATCCTCTTGCTGTTTCCATTCTTTGAGCTTCGGTTTTAATATGGGGAGCAGGAGACAGCTGAGGTCCCAAGCAAGGTGGGATATTGGACCAAAGACCTCCAGGATATGTCCAGAACCCTGAAAAGTGACCCATACAGTGATTAAATTGGAAAAAAAATCTACCCCTCCCATATTCTCAAGTTACACAGGAAGAAATCTGCCTGCCTTAGTTTTGGCTCCAGGTGAGTGGGTTGGGTGATAGGTTGGGGGAAAGTCTAGGGTTGATATTGCTGCATCCTACAAGTTTTGAAAAAAAACACTTGAGTATTTTCACTATTATTCAGCTCTAAATCTTTTATGATTCCCATATAATTTCCTGTTTACCTCTTGATTATATAAAAGTGCAATTTTCATTTCCAAATATAGGGGTGTTTTTATTTTTACTTTTGTTCCTTGTTCATCTTAATTTAATTGCATTGTGATGATCAGAGTATGCCAACTGCATACTCTGAATTTCTGAATTCTGTTGAGACTTCCTTTGTGACCTAATGATTAATTTTTGTAAATATGCCACATACACATGAACAATGTATATTCTCTATTTTTTGGGTGCAGTGTTGTCTTAATGTATATGTCCAATAGATCATGCTTATTAATTGTGTTGTCTAACTTTGTCTGATTTATTTATCAGTGTCTGAGAGAGTTATGTTAAAAATCTCCCACTAGGAATTTGGATTTATGCAATTTTCTTTGTAGTTCTATCAATTTCTTGCTTAATATTCCTAAGCTATATTAGTAGATACATACAAGTTCATGATAGTTATATTTTCTTGCACACTTAAAAAAATCATTTAAAAGTGAAGCTCTTTTTCTCTGTCAATATTTTTAGCCTTAAATTCAATTTTATCTGCTATTAGTATTGCTCATTAGAATTCTTACGGTTAGTATTTGCCTGGTCTATATTTTTTCATCTTTTTTGTAATAGTTTCATCCTTTCTGTATTTATTTTAGGTGTGTCTCCTGAAAGTGCATTGCTGATGTTTGCTTCTTTATTCACAGTTACAGTAATTGTTTGTTGATTAAGTGGGTTTAATCTGTTTCCATTGATTATGATTAATGACAGACTTATTTCTACCATCTTATGTTATTTTCTATTTATCATGCTTTCTACCTACTTATTTTTTTCCCCTTTCTTGCTTTATGTTGGGTTTAGAAATTTTTGTTATCCTTTTCCCCACCTTTACCTTAGTGGTTTGAAAATTTTAGATTCTATTTTTTTATAATGTCTTTACATTTCTAACATATACACTAAGCTTTCTACTAAAAGTCTATAGTTTTTGAGTTCCTCTGTTTTTCTTCTGAATAAGACAAGAAATTTACCAGGATTTAATTACCTACAAAATCCCTTCTTCAATCTGCCAATTTATTATTATATAGACTTTAGTTTTACCCATTTTAGAAGGCACAAATCAGCTATTATTATTAACAGCTGATGTGTAAATAGATTTACCAACACATTTTGTTAATGTTTTTGCTTCTTGTGCTCCTTACATCCCACTCTTTTCTTTTGGGTTCATTTTTCTTCTTGCTGAAGTACGTCCTTTCATGACCTACTACTAGTTGGAGAAACACTGGTTTACTCCTCATACAATTCTATGATTTTCCCTTATCACTTGGAAGGTATTTCACCATTTTTTCCTGGTGTCAATTCACCGATGGGAAGTCTGCTTTCAGTCTAATGATTACTGCTTCTTTGTAGGTAATCTGTCTTCTCTCCTGGTAGCATTTAGGATTTTCTCTTTATCCGTGGTGTTCTGAATTTTCACTATGATATGCTTAGATGTGGATTTATTTTTGTTTTTCTGTCTCAGCAATCAGTGTCAACGTTGAATCTGAGGGTTCATGTCTTTCTTCACTCCTCAGCCTGGAAAATTCTTAATCATTCTTAGCCATTATCTCTCCTACTGGTGCCTCTCTTCCCTTTCTTCTATTCTCTGCTTCTGGGATTACATGAGGTACATTTTGGAGCTCCTCACACTCTTTCACATTTTCCAACCCTTTATCTTTTTATTATAATTATTATCTTTTAATTTTGCAACAATCTCAAATTTATGTGTGCAAGCTATGTACATGTAACTTCTTTTTCCTGGACAATTTGAAAATAAGTTGCTGAACTGATACCCTGTTACCTCAGAATACTTTAGTGTATATTCTTACACACAAGGACATTCTCCTACATAATTGCAATACAACCATCAAAATCAGGAAATTATATCATATATTTACCAGTATATCGATATATTACTATCATCTAATCCTCACAACCTATTACAGTTTTGCCAGTTGTCCCAATAATTTTCGTTATAGAAAATGGATCCAGTTCAGAGACATGTGTTGCATTTAATTGTAAGCTATCTTTAATTCCCTCCAGTATGAAACATTTCCCCAGACTTTCCTTGACTTGAATGATCTTGAAGCTTCTGAAGATTTGTAGACCAGTTATTTTGTGGAATGTCCATTGTAACACTGGAGAATGTTATTTAAAAACCAGAATCTGGGCACTGGGTGATCTTATTACTATTGGTGTCCTTTTGTTCTAGGCTCTCTTAAGTGGACAGAACTAGGAAATACACATACGCATACAAACCCATGTGCATACATACAGATGTATGTATTATCTGTATATATGTATGTATCTATTTAAAAACCTATAAGTTTATATGATGCCTCTGGTTCCAATTTACCACAGGGTTTGTACTAGCCTTTCTCCTGTACTAATACGTAATTGCTTTCTCTGACAGTGGAAAACCTGGCTCTCATCATCTACAAACTGTATATTACCATGAAAGTTTACCATGCTTCTAAGAGTCGGAGATATACACAAAGATGTATGTAGAGAAATGGTTGCTCCCCCATCTTTACTACTCTTTCTCATGTCCCCCTTTTTCCTCTCCATTCCCACCCACAACTATAAAGTAACCGTGCTTGTTAGTTACTAGTTTATCCTTCCTGTATTTCTTTTGCACAAATGAACAGATATATATTTTCTTTTATCCCTTTCTTTCCTACATGAAGAGTAGCATAGTATAGATACTCTTTTTTGCACTTTGTCGTTGTTGTTTGAAATTACTCCATATCAGTTCCAGGAGATCTTCCTCATTCTTTTTATTGCAGCTACATATAGTGTAGTACTCTATAGTGTGGATGTACAATAGTTTTTTCCAGCTACTCTTCTGTGTGTGGGAATTTAGA
Source organism: Propithecus coquereli (assembly GCF_000956105.1). Lineage (NCBI taxonomy): Eukaryota > Metazoa > Chordata > Mammalia > Primates > Indriidae > Propithecus > Propithecus coquereli. Next base: position 275,505 of record NW_012151286.1, on the reverse strand, counting down.
GGGTCTCCAATATTTTGCAATTATAATATTGCAATGAATAATCTTGCAAATATGCATTTTTGTCTTCTTGTATTTTCAGGTTTGATTCCTAAAAGTGGGATCGCTGAATCCAAAGTAAGTGCATGTATAGTTTTGTTAGATATGGCCAAATACCCCTCCAGAAGGATTTTGCTTTCCCCTACCAGCAGTGTGAGAATGCTCATTTTCCCACAGCTTTGCCAAAAGAATATGTTGCCATACTTTAAAATTTTCACCAATCTAATAAAGTATTGTTTTAATTTACCTTTCTCTAATTATGAGTGAGTTTGATCACTTTTCACGTTTAAGGGCCATTTTAGATAGTGTCCACGTGTGTGTGTGTGTGTGAGTGCGTGTGTGTGATCGTTCATGTCTTTCTTCCATTTTTCTATTGAGCTTTTGCTCTTTGGTGTCTCAATTTTTAAGATTCATTTATATATTGGGATTATATTCTGTGGTTATTGTTACAGATATTTTCTCCTGGTTTGTCAAAGTCTTTTGATTTTGTTTGGGATGTTTTTTCTTTTGCCATATGAAAAATTTTTACGGTTTTGTAGTCAAATTTATTAATATTTTCTTTTATTGACTTTGAGCTTTGAATCATGATTACAATCCTTTCTCTAACCTGTAGATTAAATAGGAACTTAGAGGCTTTGTAGTATGTTTGAATGTCAGATAGGGCTCTTCCCTCTCACCCCTCCTCTCATAGTTTCTCTTTTTACATATTTTTCTGGCTATCCTTACATGTTTATTTTTCCATATGAACTTTAGTTTCAACTTGTCTAACTCTATAGAAAAGCTTTTTGGTATTTTTATTGGGATTAAGCTCAATTTACAAATTAATTTAGGAAGAGCCAACATATACACAATCCTATCCAAGAGTAGAGGATATCTTTCCATGTGTTCCAGTCTACCTGTGTCTTGCAGGAATGTATACAAAATTATATCTTACTTATTTTAATTGCTGTATCAATAGTTGCCATATATTATTACTCACTGGCCTCTTGTTATTGGTGTCAACTTTCTGGATATTTTAATCCTCATTTCTATTTCTCAGTCATCTATGCTCACATGTGCCATTTGCATTTCTGTAGTTAATATCATTGAACTTTCTTCTCCCTATTCTTCATGGTAGACTATATGAAGTAAAATTGTTTTAAATGGAAGGCCTGGTCAGTTACATAGGAATAAGGGCTTGCTAAAGGCACCAATAGGGCTTCTTTACAGACTGGCTCATAACAAGATTCAATTTGTGGCAACTTGAGATATAAGAAAAATGGGGAGAATAAGATTGGATAAATAGGCTTTGAATCCAGCTCTGCTATTTCCTGGCAAGTTGATCTTCAGTTTCTCATGTGTGATAGGTATTAATAGTACCTGACTCAGGGTTGCTGTGGTGATTAGAGATGGTGTACATAAAACACTTAGTGTATGTCGGACATGGATAAAGATATAGATATGTAGATATGTGAGTCATAATATAATATAAAACATCACATCACATAGATCAGACCAGAAAAGACTCACAGCGGTCCCTACCCTTTTTGACACCAGGAACAGGTTTCATGGAAGACACTTTTTCCACGGATTAGGGGAGGGCAGAGCTCAGGCAGTGATGCAAGCAATGGGGAGCGGCTGTAAATACAGATGAAGCTTCACTGGCTCACCCATCACTCACCTCCTGCTGTGTGGCCTGGTTCCTAACAGGTCACAGACTGGTACCGGTCCACAGCCTGGTGGTTGGGGACCGCAGATATAGAATATATGCCTGTGATCTGTAATTGGAATTCTTCTGTTCTTCCCTTATTATCCTAGAATCACGATGAACCTTTTAGGCTTTGGTGGGAAGTTGGGGTAACAGCTTGCCATTACCCTTCAGGTTTAGGGCTGTGTCTGGGGTCCTGTGGTTTCTAATGTTGGACACAAGATTACAGGCTTAACAGGGTTTTGACCACCGCCCCCCCACCAGAGTTAATGGAAGATGAATCCTATGAGTTTTGGGGATCTTATTCATAGGCACATTGTTCCCTTGGGACTTTTCCTTCCTGTGGCCTGAGATTTTGATTGAATTTTTGACAGTTTGAGCTGCAGATATCTGTTGTGGTTTTGGCTGGTGAACAACCAATGGAGGACTGAAAAATAGTAACACTTTGATTTATATCCTATTGGCTAAGGATTTTGTCATTTACAGAGGAACATTGTGGGAGTAGGGTTGAGGGAGAGCTGTGTGGCTGGATAGTGGGTCATCTTAAATGTCTACATGAGTAGCCAGAGTGACAGAATTTCAGATGGGGATTAAAGACATTATAAAACTTGCTACCCAAGGAGTATTAGGTAGGGATGAGAGTACACAGGTAATAGGACAGGCAGTTAGACATACAGGAGACAGGACAGACGACAGGAGTGTATGGTCAAGGGCTGAGGGTTGGGACCAATAAAAACAGAAAAAAGAAACCACAACAACAAGAACTTGAGGTTAGGGACTTTTACTGACTGGGAACATACACAGAAACTAGGAATTTATGACCAAAGATAACATTTCCCTCATTAACATAATAAAACTCACACTCCCCTAACACCATGACCGTTCCAGAGCCAGCCATAGAAGGACAAAAAATGGGAGGATACATGATTCCAAAAATCTCCACCCCTAACCATACCTGATAGGAGGGGTTACAGGGCTATGCCCTCGTCTCTGCTGGGGGTAGCATATCTACATATGGAGCTGGAGTCTAGCTTAGCAAAGCTAGTAGAGTGAAAAGCGTGATAGAAAAGGACTGGAAATCCCAGGGATTCCCCTTCAAAGGCAGAAATAAAATGACTGACATTTAGTGAATAAATGTAACTCCTGCTGATAGCAAGAAAGAGAAGGGGGAAGGAAGGACAAAGTGAGGAAGAACTGAGGGACATAAATAATCAATAAAGTGAAACAATAGGAAGGTCAAAATCAAGTTTTATTTTACCTGTACTTAATTCAAGGCATTTATTTGGTCAGCTTATCACTGGAGAGACAGAGCACTATGAATAAATCAAATACCTCGAGAACTTTGATTTTCATGTTAATTATTCATTTCTTCTGCCTTCCTCATCCCATAATTTTTAGTCGATCATGTAGGAAGTTAAACTTTGCTGATTTGAGTTTCATCTCCTTTTATTTCCTCTGCGCTGTGTGTGAAGAGACCAGTGAACCTTAAAATAACCAAATGGCAGAAAACCAAGGGAATAGGGACAAGCTTAAGTGCCTGGCCTAGATAATTAATCTTTGAATAATCAAGAGTGGGGTGCATTATAATCCTCCTGTGGGCACAGTAATTAGACATAGAAGCTTTAAGCTATGACGTTATAATTTGTGTGTATAAGTGTGAAGTTGAATAGTTTGGGGACAATTTAGTTTTTAATTTAGCAACAAAAGAATTGATCCTGCATTTTCTAAACATAGGAACATCTTAGTCCCTGTTTCTAGAAACTCTAGAAGAAGAAACAAAAGCTTGGAAACACTGCTGAAGTGACCACAGGGGCTCTGTTGCTTTACTTGGGAAGTCCTTCACCCGTATCATTTTGAATGCCTGTAGTGTGTCATCCCCAGAGCGGCTTCCAGATTCACTGTTTGGAGACTCCCAATTATAAAACTAAAAGGAATTATCTGGATTTTTACCATGCACTTATGATTATAATTTTGTGTGTGTGTGTGTGTGTATGTGTATGTACGCATATATATATATATATAAAATGCAAACCAGGCAAACAACTTACTTAAAATGCAGTGTGTGCTCAGACTGATTTAAAGTAATAACAACAGACATATCCCTTGTGATTTTCTAAAATATACCCTTTCTTCTTCTGTAATTTGAATCCAAATGTACAGCTTTGATTTTGATGTCTCTTCTAAGTGTTGCACCTTTCTGGGCTCTTTGTATATTAAAGATGAAGGGAGAAAGAGAACTAAGAATCCCAAACTCTGACATTTTAAAACTCAAGTTTGAGTTAATTTGGGTTGGCAATTAAGATTTCTATTTCGTTTGAACAGAAGGTATAAGTTCAATTGTTATTATAATTAAAGCAGCCACAAAATGGAATCTCTACTTCTCCAAAACAACATCCTTATCCATTTATGAGGCACAGAATGTGTTTGTGATTCTGTAGCTCCTACTATAGATTTTAGAGAACCCAGAGAAGGTAACACTCACTTCAAGTATCCTTAAAATGAAAGAAACCAGATGAAATATGATTTCAACAATACAGGTATTCCTTAATTAATTGAAGCCCCCTTTTAAAAGGAGCTTGGATGAGGGAGAATAGTCATAATACTAAAGAATGTCTTCCTATGTTTAGAATAAAGCATAAAATTAAAAATACCAAAAACATAACACAATAACTGAAACTCTTGCCAGTAGTGCCATTGGTTTTGCTCTGTTTCTTGGTGATTCTAGCTGAAAGGCTGACATTCCTAAAGCCTTGGTGATTTTCCAACAACTCCAAGCACTTTTAAAATAAAATCTAACATTTACACTCATTCTTTTCCATCCTTTAAACTCTCTGGACTTAGTAGACGTCTTGCTACCGTTCTAATATTTAATTCATATATTTAATTTGTGTATACTTTTAAACTTGTCTTCCCAACTAGATTATAATATTCTTAAAAATAGGAGCTATATCTTCAACCTTTTATTTAATGTACACAGCATCTCACAGCATATCTTGATACATTAGAAACCCAACAGACAGATACTTCTTCATTGATTTCATTGCTAATATTTTTAATAATGTCATATTCTTGAAAAATCTTCATTTTTTTAAAATTTATGATCTTGAGAAGTTTGTGCTATTCTGAAATGTGATTTCATTACATTTAGGAACCCTAATCCCATTTAAATGAATTCTGTTAACTGAGAGATAGCTGTATATATATGCCCCTCCCTCCACCAACACACACAGAGGCAAAAGTAAATGTAATGGTGGAAATGATAGAGAATGGGGCAAGCCTATCTCTTATTTGCATGTATTAAAGAGGTTTCATGAAGAGGTGGGCATTGACAACTGCAAAGTAGCTAGCAATGTAAGCTTGTTTTCTGTGTCAGAGCATACATAGAGGAGTATGAGGTTTTAGCATTTTAAGTAGCAAAATTAAAACTCCTTTTTCTATACCTGGTTTCCTTGGAGTATCTCGCTTAGAGGTTACAGAAGTTTTGTACTCCCAAAGACATTTATCTCACAAGCCCTGCTATAGTACTATTGATTTCCCTCTTGAACTCTGATTATTAGGGTTGGGGAGAGCTGGCATTTCTACAAGCAGAATTAATCTTCTAAATAAAGCCAATGTGTATCTTTTGGAGCAGGATAAGGAAGGGGAGGACAGTGTTGTTGGTATTAATATAGTAAATGGTTTCTCTAAGCTGACTTGGGAGGAGACAGGATGTCAGCCACTTCATTCTAAGATTGAGCCTGATTTTTATTCCCCTCCTTTAAAGAATATTTTAGGGCATGGCTCTTGTACCTTGCAGCAGGTACAGGATAAACCAAACGTCCTGTGGGCAAAGGCAGCAGAAATGGTGGTGGATCTCACTCAGAAGCTGACTGAACTCTCCCTTCTACCTTCTTCCTTCAGAAAAAGTCTATCATCTTAATATCCACTATTGATAGCAGCCCACAGTTCAGCCCCATTCAGAAACTTCCCCTCTTCCTATTGACACCTGCTAATCAATATCAGCTGCTGGCTCTAGACATTAATGAAATTGTCAGTTAGTAAAATTACAATGATCATCGCTGTCCAGGTTAAGCTTTAAAACAAATGAGGTTAATAAAAATAGATCATTTTTATATCTATGATTTACTGACATAATAATATCTTTTAAATATGTATAGGATGGTCCTGTAACACTTTATCTGCTCCTCTATTGTGGTTTTTATTACTTCGTGCCTTGTGTTATAACATTCAAGTCTCATTGCATTTACTAGACAATAAGCCACTTGAGGTGAGTGTACATATCTCATCCTTCTTGATATTGCCCCCAGTTATTAGGATGGTGCCTTGCATTTCTCTGGTTTGCAATAAATACTCATTAAACGCATGTACAAACTAGTATTTTTTACTGATATGTAAGTCTCATTGCCATGTGCTAAATACTACAGCAAGTCTGGTGGACAAACAGGAGACAAGTGAAAATGCCAGCAGTTTCTGCTTTCTGTTTCTTCGTGCATGGCCATAAAGCCACACAGCATTTCAGGAGTGGATGGGCCTCCCTTTGGTTTGAAAGGGCTGAAGAATGGTGGCTTGCTTCCTCTTTTGCTTTTAGTGCTCTTTGTGATGATACCCCAATTTTTCTGGCTTCAGTAGCCTAACAGAGCACACCATAATTCCAGGTGTTGTTTTGGGGTTCTAACTGGTAGTTCATCCTTTTACAAGGAAGATTTGGGTTGTTCTCGTCCATATATACTTACATCACATCTGCCATTCTCCTGCCCACTCCTCCTATGAATGGTTCATGCTGCCTTGGCATTAAACTACCCAGAAACACTTAGGGTTGACTGCATCACAGATTTATTGCTCACTTGTTCTTCCAGATCATTTATAAGTGTTAAATCATGTCAGTGTTCACAACCATCCCTTATGGATTTCACGCTGATACTGATCCCAAGAAGCCTTGGTTTGCTCTTACTAAAGTTTCCCTTAGAGGTCAGGTTTAAAAAAATGGAAAGTACAGAGGAAGTATGTATTTTGCATCCCATATTACACAAGGCTCTGTTCCTATAGTTTACACTTGTTTTTCCTCTGCTAGCAAAAAAAGAGATCTGCATTCTACAAAAATCCAGCCAGTGCAGGCCTAGTTGTCTGGGATTTTCTGTAATCTAATAGAGCAAGTTTAATGACTCAAGAAAGGCCTGTTGTATATTGCAGCCCAGGGCTCATGAAAAGATATACTATGTTAATTTTCTGAGCTGGGTCTCTTAGGCTGAATTACATTATTTTGGTAATGCCTCTCCTGAATTAACTGTAGTTATTCAAGTGTCCAGCATCTCAAACTCACCAAGGGAAGGGAATCCTCGGATGTTAGTGAGTTATTGAATTCCAAAGGACCTTAGCCTTTATAGAGGAAATTGGCCAGTGGATGCAGAGTCTTCATGCTATGGAGTAAAATAAATATTTTTTAGGCAGGCAGCACACTTCTCCCCTACGAATAAATGTGGATAGTGAACACCATGAGCCTCTTCTTTTAGAAAACTCCAGTGCTCCTCATACCTGCAAGATGAACTCCAAACCCCTTCACACAGCATAGAGGGCCTTTGGCTTCTGGTGCCCGTCTTCTGCTCCAGCCTCATCTCACCACTGCCTCCCATTCTTCTCTCCAGCTGGACTGGACTACTTTTAGGACACCAAATGGCCACATTCTTTGTCCCCTCTGCTATCTATGCATAGGCTTTCTGCCTGGAATATTACGTGTCTTCTCCCCACATCTGTCTCTCTGTTAACAATGACAGTAATAGTAGTTAGGCTCTGTGCTAAGTAGGGCTTGCATGGATTCTCTCCTTTAATTTTTACAATGACCCATGAGCACTATAATTATTCCCATTTCACAAATAAGGAAACTGAGTCTTAGTGAGCTTAAGAGCCCTAAGCAAGCTCACACAGCTATTAATTGGCAGCACAGGGAGTTGAAGCTAAGTAGTCGGACTCCAGAACCTGCTATAGGCTGTACTGCCTCTCAGCACAGTACATAGTACATAGTTATGTGGCTAACTCCTCCCAGGTATTTGGACATCACTTGTTCCAGAAAACTTTCCTGGGGGATTATGAGCCCTTCCTGGGCTTGCTCGTGCTGCACCTTCCATTTCTGTCTTCACAGCACTTACTATGTAACCCCCCTATAACCGCCTGCTAAGTGTCTGTATCCCCCACAGGCTTCAGAGGCCCACAGGGCAGGATCTTGTTTGCCCCTCTTGCCATTTCGCCCCCAGTGGCTACTAGGAAGCTTGGCGTTCAGCAGGAGCTCACTAAATGTTTGTGGAATGAGTGTTCCTTTGACTGAAGTTAGCTCCACTGAAAACCCTGCACATTTCTTTCAGCAGGAAAAGATTAATCCTGGTCTTAACTGATTTCAGACTTTAATGGAGGAAATAGCAACTTCTCCTTTTTTGGAGTGGGGAGACTCCAGAATTATATGACTAGACTGAGACTTTCTTGTGGTTAACAGGGCCGAGTCATATAGGCCAACGCTATCACCCAGGTGGCTTTTGCTCACTCCAGCTACCCCTTTTTTCCCATTAAATTCTCATTTACAAAAGAGATAAACCAGGAAGTGGCTTGTTGCTTTACAGAAAGACTCACCAAAGGATTCTCATTTCTTGTTTGGCCTGTTACCTAATGTCATATAATGTTGAAACTGGTAGAGACATTGGACTTTAGCTCACCCAACCCTTTTTAATTGAGAGAGGAAATTGAGGCCTACAGAGAGGCTCAAATTCATCTACTAGTTAGTGGCCAAGCCAGAGCTATAATCTGCATCTTTCATTTAAATAACGAACTTCTTTGATGCACTTAAAATATGATTACTTTACAAAATGTTCTTAACCTTCACATGGATAGGAATAAATGTGTTTGTCTCTAAAGCAACACATAACTATTTGTATAATTGATCTGAGATCAGCAGTGCAGAAACAAGAGAAGTTTTAAAAAAACTTTTTGTTGAAGTCTAACATATATTCAGAAAATTGTGTAGCATTTGATGAATTTTTATAAAGTGAATACACTCATGTAACCAGCACCCAGGTTTAGAAAAAGGACATTAACAATGAAAGATTTTTAGTATAAATAATATATAATTACTTTTATAATATATTATCACCTAAATATGTTCTATACTACTTATTATAGGCTTATAATATTAATAATAGGAGGTGGTCCTTATGGGGGCAGTGGGTGTGGAGGAACTTTTGAGATGACAATTTTATTCTCATGTGCAACCCTCACAAATTCATAATATAGTATTTAAAGCATATGTCCCTTTGCTTTTATGTAATAAAGATGCAGCTTACTATTTGTCTATTTGCAAAATTAATGTGTCATCAGGCTGATATTGTAAAGGCGTAAGGAGCAATACTTCTGTGACTATAACTCTTATTCTATGGTGCTCATAAATCTACTTAGAGCATTTTCTGATGATTTGTTACATGGGATGTGTAATCATACGTGTGTACTTTATTCTTTAAAGGAAGGTGAAATCTCAAATCTGTAATCAGTTGTGTGCGTACTCTGAACCATGATGGATCTGCGTGGAGTTCCTTATGTGTTTTTGCTTACTCTTTTTGGCAAACTTGAATGTACTGCTGAGAGGATGTCTGATCCTGGAGCAGACCTGACTCTGTTCTAAGCCAGTTACCGCATGCATTTGACCCTGCTCGCTAGCACCAGGCTTTAAATGTCCAAGTCAACATTACCTGACAAAGATCTGTATTCCTGATGTAGGCGTTACCCAGAATTTGGGACAAATTATTTAACCTGGAATATTTACTTCATTCCAACTCTGTCAGATAGTAATAATAAACATTTGGGGAATAAAACTTCTGCCTAAAATTGGATGAGAATGTTACACTTATTTGAAAGGCAGGAATGTTTTCATTGTACAGTTCAATTAAAGAACAGTAACTGGGCAATTTCTTGAAAAGTTCTCGTGATCTAAAATTTTCATAGCCCAACAGATTTTTAATAACATCTAACATCCTAAGAAAGCTTCCCCCTGCCCCCATTCCATATCGCCACTTAAGGATAAAATTCATCTAATTATTCAGAGCAGTGGCTCAACTAACCTCAGTGCAGGAAAAAAAAAGTTCTTACCTGTTTTAAACTTTGTTCCTGCTGTCTAGAATAGCCCCTTCAGCCGACAACATATTAATCTACTTAATTAACATGTATTGTGCCTTCCTCAAGGCCAAGCAGGGTCCAATTATGGGCTTTAGCTAATTTTACCTTTTTCCTCTTTGTATCTCATTTGGCTTCCCCTCAGCTGCCCCTTAGCCTTATCTCTCACAACAAAAGCTCAATAGGAGACTAGCAATAGCATGATAAAATTAAATAGAATGCCACAAAAAGGCCTGGGAATTTGAAAGGTGCCTCTTAATTTGCAGGAAGGCAGAATAACATGGCCCCTGCCTTTGGCTTAGAGAAGTTTGTGTGATTAGCACATGCTGGTTATTCTGTTTGTTTGCTATTTTTGAACACTATTTTTCTTTACATGAGAACTGTATCTAAGTGGGGTCACTATTGAGGGTACACATTCCCCAGTAAAGGGACGTGTTGTCATCCTGCTGATGCCACCAAAGCCTGTTAGGACTATTAATTTTGTTGTTCATTTAGGCATGCACAGTTGCCACAGCAACGACAATCTCATAGTTCTTTCAAGCCCTCTGTGCAGTGAGCATCTGTTGAGAGTCCTATGAAGGTGTCATAGTTTCTCTCCTTCCTGTCATAGATTGAAACCCTCGCTTGCTCTCCTTATGAGTTACATATTTATCAAGAATCCCAAGAAAGAGACAGAGAGAGAGAGAGAGAGACAGAGAGAGAGACAGAGAGAGAAAGAGAGAGAGAGAGAGAGAGAGAGAAGAGATTCTTTGCTGGAGCCAGTCAAAGGAGAAATCTAAATGAAAACGAAGGCTTTTGTTTCCCGTGGGCTGCTGAAGAAGACCAGAGAATGAGTGGTTTGGAAGTCACCAAAATCTTGGTCAGCTGAAAATCACTTAAAGTCACTTAAACATCTTGATCAGCTGAAATGTGAACAAGTCCTTGGCAAAATTCACAGCCAGTTTTTTATGCAGGATGGCCAGGACACTAAGTATTCTGCGTAAAGCCAAAATTATAGATTCTAGCCCAAACTCCAAGTGGTATGCAGTAAGTAATAGGGTGCAATCTCTTGCCAGCTATTTTTCATAATCCAAGACCTTCTCTTTAAGAACCACATAAGTTTCAGAAAATATGTTTCTTAAAGGGACATATTTCTTCTCTCTCTCTTTTTTTCCTAACCAGGGCCTGGTAGGCAAAGCTTATGTTTTCAAAATCTTTTGTTGATACTGATAGGCAATTTCAAAGACACTACTCAATATGAGTCCTTGTCCTCAATCCTGTCCTAATTTATCTCATCTGCAATTTATTTAGTCAGAACTGGAGGCGAGTTACAATTTATTGATAAATTACACACCAGCCAAATGAAAGGAGCTGAGACTGGGAGGGCTATCTTTACAGCTGTTGAGAGGAGATATCATAAGTCCTCATAGAATCCTTATTTGAAACTTACATGTAAATATTAGGGCACCTGACTAAGTTTATCAAAACATTATTACAATTTCCACCTCCTTCTGTCATTATTCTGATCAAGATGATCAAGAACAAATTTCTGTATTCATTTCTACAGAGAAGCTTACTCATTTGTCTTCAAAATGCTCTTACTTAATGATACCTATTGTTCAATCACAAGCAATGTTTAACAGTAAAATCTTTCACTTGGAGTAAATTATCTTTGAGAAGGATTCAACTTACTCGATTCTCTGCTGATAGAGTAATTGTCATTTCTTCCAGTTTTGGTTTGGAGAAGAAACTTCTAGGCTGAACACTGTCCTTCCCAGAAGAGAAGGTCGAGCCTGGATTACTCTGGCTTTCACAAGACAGTGAATGTGTTCTGAGGACTTCTTTTTTGCAAATCTTTCTGTGGATTCCTGGGACCAATTGTTGTAGGACTCTCCCATCCAGACCGCCCTTTCTGGTATCTTTTTACTTTTTCTTTCCATTTTTTTCAGTATAGAGCTCTTCTCCTTCATTTTATTTATTTTTTACTTCTCTGGGATCATAAGATCATGGTACTTCTAAGCTGGAAAATATTAATATCTCTCATCTTGTACACTTCTGTCCTCAAAACTTACAGTGCTTCACTATGGTCATGTTATCTGATTTTAAAAACTCGTATACATGCATATGTTAACAGCTGAGCACAAATCATTTTATTATATCCACGTTATTATACCAGTGTGGCTTTAATGAAACAGCTTTAATACAAATGAGAAAAATTTTTTTCTAGTTTTAAGCTCTGATTTTAATTCATGGACTGACCCTGGAAAAATCTCTTAATTTTGCTAGGTCTCAGTTTCCTTATTTGTAAAATGAGAATAGCATTCTCTGATAACTTACTATAAAGATTAAATGAGATAATGTGTGTAAAGGCTCCTTGGAAAGTGTGAGGTACTATATGTAAGATATGGGGGAACTCATCCGTAATGCCTGTTTCTGCAGTCCACATCAGCCTACTGGTTTTAACTATGCCCTTGGACAAGGTGACAAAATCTTATCAGAAATCTGCTACGAAATGTGCATTTCCCTTGACCAAACAATTTCACTACTAGAAATCTGTACTGCCAAAATATTCATGCATGGGCATACAAAAGCAAATTTTAACTGAAGTATTGGAATTGAAAAGCTGGAAACAACCTTAATTTTCCATCAGCAGGAAGAAAGTTAAATAAATATCCATATAGTAAAATACATTGCCATTATAAACAAATAAGGTTACTGTATTCTTCAATTTCATGGAAATATTTTGAAGACATATGTTGTATGAAAAAGCAATTCATAAAACACTACGTAGTGCATGATCCCATTTATGCTAAAAAAAACCCACGCAGAAATGAAATAAACCCACACCCATATATGTGAATACATTTGTACGTAAATTTGCAATGTCCCTGTGTCACTGAGCTACCCTCTCTTATTGTACTGTGTAGTGTGGAGAGTAGAGGTTAAGAATGAGTTCTGGAGTCACACAGACTGGCTTCAAATCCTGTCACAACACCTACAGATTGACCGGGTGCAATCATGCCTATAATCGTAGCACGCTGGGAGGCTGAGACAGGAGGATCGCTTGACCTCAGGAGTTTGAGACTAGTCCGAGCAAGAGTGAGACTGTCTCTACTAAAAATAGAAAAAATTATCTGGGCATGGTGGCATGTTCCTGTAGTCCCAGCTACTTAGGAGACTGAGGCAGGAGAATCTCTTGAGCCCAGGAGTTTGAGGTTGCAGTGAGCTACGATGATGCCACTGTATTCTAGTCTGGGTGACAGAGACCCTTTCTCCAAAAAGAAAGAAAGAAACTAACCAGTCCACCAATATGGAGGTCCATGGGACAGATAAATGTGGAAATGGGATGAGAGCGGAAGATTTTAGGAGATGGTGAATGACGAGAATCAGAGTGCAACTGACACAGGCCAAAGAATCAGAGAGTCCTACTCTCTGACTCTAAAATCAGAGAATTTTAGAGTCAGAATTCATTTGTTCATTCATTCATTCATCTGGCCAACCATTCCGTAAATATTGAGCACCTACTATGTGCTAAGAACTGTTCTAGTTTCTGGTTCTATGCAGTGACTATAATATCCCTGTCCTCATAAGCTTTATATTTTAGTGCAGGAGTTGGGCTACCTGGTCCCCCTATTCTCACATGAAGGAATCCCTGCTGCAGAATGCCAAATTCTGATCCTCCATCCTGTGTTTTTATATGCCTAGCAAAAGTGCATCAGTAAACAGGAGCCCCCTATTTTGCTATTGGGCAGCTGGAAATGTGAAGTTCCCTTTAAACTACCCAAGTGCAACTCTACACAATGGAAATATAATATTACAGAATAAGCTAATCTGCTTCTACAGGACAGCATGAGAAGGATCCTAGAGGCTCAGAAACTACAGATTTTGGTAAATACAACTGTGAACTGGAAGAGTAGGGAGAACTAGCCATCATCCAGGTGTGTGAGCGTCAAGCAAGTGACAAGGTTTTTCTTGCAGAACTGTGGGGAAAACCCATAGTCTGACAGGACAGAATCATGAAGCATGATGTGGAGGCTTGTGTCCCTACTCCAGAAATGTTCAGTGGTCTCCTATCTGGCTTTCCTCTCAGCCCTCTACCCAATCCAGCTCATTACCTCCTGTACTCTACTATCTGTACTGCTGAAGCCCTCCCCGAGAAGGAGGCAAACCTTCCCTCTAGGGAGGTCATGTAGGATTGCAATGCTTTGCTTCATGCAAACAGCTTCCCAGCGAAGGAGCCTTCACCCTCCCTGCTGTGTGAATAGATTGAGGAGCCCCCAAGGCCTGGCAGCAGGTCATTCCCAAGCCAAGCTTCCAGAACCAGGGAGAGGCACATCTTTTTATCTGAACCTATTATAATTCCTCATTCAGAAGAGCATTCTCTGCGTCTTATTTCTTATTTCAGTTTAATCTCCATGGATCAAAATTTTGTTCAGTGGATCCATCTAGCAAAATTCGTGATTCAAGGGCTCCTGGTCCTTGGCTGATCAGCCCCCTCTCCACTGATGAGGAACTAGGGCTTGGGAGAGTCCAGTGACCAGCCAAGGTCAAGTGGCCACTCAGTGAAAGTGCTGGGCTAGAAACAAAGTCACCGGCCTTCATCCAGGGCTCTTTCCATCATACTAACTGATTTTGATTAGCAGTAGGAAAATCTCAAAATTAACTCAAAAATCTCCTCGAATAGAGATCTTGGATATTATAGGTAAAAAAATATATAGAGAGATCATGTTGTGCAGCCCTCTGAAAGAAGTTTTAGCTTTTTAAAATCCTTCCTTCCCATATTTTATTTAAAATAGTATCTGTTTTGGCACAGTTGCAAATCCAAGTTGTGTTCTACTGGGTAAGCCTGTGTGTGTGCTTAGGAGTGATGTCAGTGTGGGTCCCTGGAGATTTCAAGAGGGTGACTCCTCTTGGGTTTTATTCTGTAATAAGAATAATCTGTGGTAGTTTTGGTTTTCCTTGTCTTACAGGCTAGGAGAGTCAGCCAGGAGGCCACTGCCTCCTGATTTTCTATGTGGTCATTATCCATACTCCATTCAGACCACATTTAAGATCTCTGTATCTTAAATGATTCCTCAGGGACTATTCATGTGGTCATCTGTGGAGAGGGAAATGGGGAGGTGTGCAGGCGAGCAACATTAACCAAAATATTTCTTTTAAAGCTCGCATACTTCCAATGTGAATTCACCACTGGAAGATTGCCATATTTTCTATTTTTAGGTTCCATGTCCCTTATGTCACTGAGCTACTCCTTCTTATTCTACTGTGTAGTGTGGAGAGTACAGATGAAGATAATGGGTTCTGAAATTGGACTGTCTGACTTCAAATCCTGGCTCTGCACTTACTAATTGTGTGATTACGGGTAGGTGACTTAATCTTTCTGTGCCTGTTTCCTATCTGTAAAATGATTTGAAAATTTTATTGAATTCAAATGACTGATGTGATGACTAACTAGATAGTATAGACACACTAGAGATAGCACTTGGTGTGCGGTAGCCACTCACTGAATGTTATTTGTTGCTGTTAACATCTCCTGCTCCTGTAGCCCAGCACTGTGGAGAGATCACCAGATTGATGGGTCAGGAGACACAGGATCTGGTCCAGGGTCTCACTTGTACATAGCTACATGAACTTGGGATAGTCCACTTGATCCCAACTCATAAAATGCAAGACATGAACGCAAGTATTTGGTCCAGCCTCCTCATTTATCAAATGAAATTGGGCTGCAGAGAGAGGAAGAGTCTCACCCAAGGTCCCAGGGGAATCAGTGTCCAGGCCAGGATCAGCCAGTACCACTCTCTTGACTTCTAGCCCAGAGCTCTTCCCATCATTGCTTTGGAGACAGAAGACCTTGCCAAGTGTTCCCAAGCTTTGCTGGTAATCCGAGGACTTTGGGGTTAATAGGTGAAAGGTTCCTAACATGCTATCTTGGGTTTGTGGCCATCCCAGAATCAGCAGCCAGTGCGTTCTAATACGTCATGTTTGGCATAAGTATCAGAAGCAGAGTGGTGCCTTTAAGATGCTACTGGATGAAAGCCACTGTACCTATGGAGGGCCCAGAACACTCATTCCAGGGCAACAGGACAAAGTTGGGCAGGTTTGTAGAGCTCAACAGCTTAATAATTGACTATGTTTCTTCTTTCTCTTTCTTGCCTCCTGCCACAGAAACTTAGAGTGACATTATCTCTACCTTAGGCTGTCGAGATCTCGTTTTGAACTCTCACTGTAGGCCATTGTCACCCTTTTCCTTCTCTCTTCTGACTACCACACAAATCCTGAGATCATAGGTTGACTATATTATCCACTTTTGGGTACATGGCATTAATCTGCAAGATTCCCATTCTGTTCCACACCGTGGACACAACCAGACACTCAACAAAACCAGTCTTCTACTCATTGTTCTAAATATATCCCAGGCTCCTGGCTCTGGGTCACTGCATATATTACGCCTCTCCATTGACTCTCACTCAATCCTCATGGATTGACTATTTCCATTTCTATAGAGCCCACAATGGTCCCCCTACTCTCCTGTTCCTTAGAACTTTTAAAGTGCACATTGACTATAACAGATGGTGGCCACAGGTCTGTAGAGGTCTTACCTCCCTTAACAAACTCCTCAAGAACCATGCACTGAACATCTTTTTATTTTCCAAAGCATTTAGTAGAGTTTCTTCCGCAGTGTGGGAGCTCAGTTAGACTTCCTTGAACAACTATTGGCTGGTTGGTGGGGTTGGATTTAGGTGCTCAAGTCTTAATAAAAAGATTATTTCTTCATAATCAAAACGTGCTTTATCCCTGGGTATCATCATGGGTCCTTGCTAAATCAGTCAGCCAAGCATCTTTCTGTGGTTACAGTCATTCTAAGGCTTCTTGAAGCTTTGGCAACACCTAGTTGTTTTGAAAATTCTACTTTTTAGAAATCTGGTCTGACACATTTTTGAAATTGAAGTCAATTAAAATTAATTTTGCTCTTCTTTTTCTGTTGGCAGAAACAAACAATCCAAGATGGACAAGCAAAGCAATTAGCATACTTTTAAAAATGCAAATAAAAGTTTAAGGACATCAAAGGTGGGAAGAGTGAAGGAGCTCTGTCTGGAGTTTTCACTCACTCACTCACTCACTCAGCAAGCATATTCTTGCAGTTTGATTTCCTGCATTTCAGGAGGAAACATAGTTGTGTTATTTTGTTTATGTAAAATTCTATATAACCCTTTGCTAGAGTCTTATGCTTCTGAAATTCTGTTTGCTAAAATACTGGTCGGAAGTAGTTTGTATTCACAAGTCAAACTCAGTGTTTCCCTAAGATCAAATTCTCTGTGACAAATTTTATCCCCAAATTTGGGAAAAAAATGAGAAGAATGCAAAGATTAATCCTTGGAGGCCCTTAAATAAGCCTTTCTTCTCCCATTTTCTGTTTGCTTTTTAAATGTTGTATTCAGAGAATAATAGGTGAACCCTTCTGTGGCTAATTAAAACACATGTAAATTGAAACCAATATTCAGGCCAGTAATTAAAGCGAGGTACTCGCTGGGTAATGTTCACTTTCTAGTTCCCAGACCGTGAGTTCAGTTCCTCTTCAAGCTGCACTTTTCTGTATTTTCTTTCTTTCTCTTTTTTTCAATTACAGAGATTAAAGCAGCCTGAATTTACAATAGCATCTTATGAAAGGAGATGGGGGGTGGGTGGGAAAGCATCAGTGGTTTTAGTAGATAATGCACTTTGATGTCTCCATCTTGAAATACATATTTTGTGAGCCCTGATGGATCTGAATAGTGTTTGGAATAAAATTTAAGTCCCAAAGCTGGTGCAATTTGCAGAAAAAAATGCCCATGAAAAGTGGATATCGACATTCATCTCACATCTCACCACGCTGTCCCACAATAAAGCACTTCCATTCTTCTCTGTGAAGCTTATGTGGTATACATGCCACATGATTGTGGTGTGTCCATTCTTCTCTTGGCTGCTGTCCACAAAGTTATTTATAGCTGTTAACCTTGGCTTGAGGTTTTGGACAATTCATTTATTTTGGGTAAGAAAAGGTAGGAGAAAAAGGCTTTTCAGGAATACATTGTTTGCTATAAAACTGTGGAACTATTTCAAGAGGATGAACAGAAGCTTTTCAAAAGAAGACAGACTAATGGCCAATAAACATATAAAAAAATGCTCAACGTCACTAATCATCAGAGAATGCAAATCAAAACTGCAGTGAGATATCACCTAACTCCAGTGAGAATGGCTTTTATCAAAAAGTCCTAAAACAATAGATGCTGGTGTGGATGTGCCGAGAAAGGCACACTTATTATACACTGTTGGTGAGACTGAAAACTAATGCAACATCTATGGGAAATAGTATGGAGATTCCTCAAAGAACTAAAAGTAGACCTACCATTTGACCCAGTAATCCCACTACTGGGTATTTACCCAGAAGAAAAAAGGCCATTTTATCAAAGGCACTTGCACTAGAATGTTTATTGCAGCACAATTCACAATCGCAAAGATGTGGAATCAACCCACGTGCCCATAAACTCATGAGTGGATTAATAAAATGTGGTATATGTACACCATGTAGTACTACTCGGCCATAAGAAAAAACAAATTAATACCTTTTGCAATATCTGGATGGAACTGGAGACCATCCTCCTAAGTGAAGCATCACAAGAATGGAAAAACAAATACCCCATGTACTCACTGTTAAATTGGAACTAACCAATCAGCACCCTTGTGCACAGAAGTAAAACTCAACAGAAATCATGCAGGGAGGAGGGAAGAGGAGGGATGTGTGAAATCATACCTAATGGGTACAGTGTACACTATCTGGGTAATGGGCACACTTATAACTTTGACTCAAGCAGTACAAAAGCAATCCCTGTAACCAAAACATTTGTACCCCCATAATATTCTGAAATAAAAGAACAAAAATACCTGTGAGATCTAACTACAGTTAAGGATTTTTGTCTTTAGGCTGAAATCTATTGATCTCCACTAGTTTACTTTTAGGTGCAGCTGCTGTGGTGCCATTTTGAAAATTTCATGGACCTGTGACTGTATTCACAGGTTCCTAGGCAGCAAAAAGCTTTGAAATCCAGTAAGTACCAAAATCCAAGAATAGATTTCAAGAATTACTTTTCTGCTAAAATCTGAAGATAAAATTCCTTTTGTTCCTGCTTTGCAGCTCCTTAGGTCATACAGGGCATTTGTATTAAACAGGGTCTCAGGAGCTCTCATTTCTTCTGCTATCATATTGTGTTTGTGATGTCATGAGTGGTTACCATGGAGGTAATTATCATGATGTGGGAGATGTGTGAATTCAGGTGTGGAGAAACTCAGCAGCGAGGGATAGGTTTTTGAGAAAAAGAGACAAATCCCTTTTCATTCCAACTTCCTTAGTAACAAAAGGGTGAAACAGAATTAAAAAAGGGGAATGTAAATATGATAACTGAAATTTCGCTTTTAAACAGCATGCTTTTTAATCGTATCGGAAAGTCTTCCATTTATTTGTTTTTTTTAAATTATATTTTGATCACATCTTGGAGTATGGAGTTAAAAATAAATTTTATGTTCTTCCATGGAGGAAAAAAATGGCTTGTTATTACAGAAGAGAGTACTATATTATGAAGTCCAAGGAGAATAGGAAAATCTTTTGAGTGATATACCAGGAAGCTCAAAGGTGGTATGTTTTTGCCCAGCTGAAAAAAAAAAAAGGCTGCTGCAATCTGCAAAACACTACAAAAATAAGATACAGCCAAGCTAACAATGCAGCCAGACTGGCTTACTGCCGGCATTTGACAAGCTAGGGAAATGAGACTGCAAAAATCTACAGAGAATTCTTTTCCCCTTCATGTTAATGAAGTACTGTACATTTCTTTCTTGGGACTAGGGGTGGTGGGGGTGAGGGGCTGCGGAGCAAGTATTTTAAGGAAATGGTCCAGAATCCCCTGCTCTGGCTTGGAATAATCAATGTCATTACTGCTTGTTTGGAAGCTTTGTCTTTTCTTGGAAAGGACCCAGGGCTGGCAGACTCCAATAGTCAGTGTGGTGGCTGGTGAAAGAGGGACCCTGCCGAGGCAAGTGCGGGGAGGCTGGGCAACCTTGAGCATTAGATTCCAAGTGAGAGACATGTGTTCAAGTCATAGCTTTGCCTGTGTGGATTTTTCTCTTTGACCTTCACTGTGGTCCTTAATTGCTCTGCTTTCTTATCCTATTCATCCAATGAGACAATTATAACAATAAATATATTGGACATAAAATATATATTTTTAGGCAGGCTACAAATGCAAGGGGTTAGACCTTATTATTTAATATTTGGGGCTCTATGTCAGTACAAAGATACTCAGTTATTTTCTTGTCCCATGGTATTCCTCATGGACCTTCAGGGTGCAAGTGGGTACTTACTTTGGTAAGCATTAATACTGTAGCCAACTCTTCATGGTACTACTTTAGTGAAAAGAGGGTAATGATCCTAGGCAATACAAGATCAAGGGTAGACTTCTTAGCCTAGTGTTAGAGGCTAAGGAGCCTAATTACTCCCCAGCTAGCCTCCTAATCTCACTTCCTTACTCCATCAAGTGCACCCTTCACCTTGGTCAAACCTAACTTCTCATAGGATATGCCTCTGGCCTTCCTTGCAGTTGTTTCTTCTTTTCTTACCCAGCCAGTACTATCTATTCCCAGGCTCACCCATCCTATATTGATCTCTCCCTGTGAATAGCACTTGTTACTGGTGTCACATATGTGTTGTGCAGGTTGTGCACTGCACAAGGACATCTGGTCAGGGAAACGTGGGCTTAACCAGTCAAGTCATATATCCTGCTGAGGGGCTGTATGTGCTTGGAGGAAAGACACATTTTCCTAATTATAAAAAAGGACACTGGAGAGGGTAGAGATGGCTCTGCATGTATTGATAAAGCTAACTTTTCATTTATGTTTGTTCTGTATTTTCTTGAGATTGTAAGATCCTTGAGGGCTCAGTCTTTGATTTTTTTTTTTTTTGGTAGCTATTACACATGAAATAATGCACAACTTTGTTTTGAATTATAATGAGCACACTGGGTTTTGAGTAACAGATTTCACTGGAAGCTCTTTGAGCACTAAACTTACCCATTTCCCTACCTATCAGTGCCTTGCACCTAAGAAGTCTTTAACAGATGAGAAATACATCCCTAGTAAATATCTGATTGCTCACTTACCTGTATTAACAGTGGGAAAACATCAACACCATTCTCCTTTTAAAATTCTTCAGTGCCTATTTTGGTTTTCTGGATGTAGAGTAAAAAATAAAATGGAACAGTTTCCCCTCTGAGGACTCAGACTGTGTTTTAGATGAGGTTCTTGGTTCTGGGCCAGTGTTCTCACCTACTTCCAGAGCAAGATTGTACTCGGGCTTTGTGGTGGGTCAGAAAAACGGGCCCGTATCTTACTGCTCACTCACTGCTTTCCTCTGTGGACTGAGGATGTCAGGAGGAGAGCCACGTGTCTCTGTCCCAAAGTGTTTTTGGATCTAAGTGGGGAAGACAGACATGTAAGTGAGTGTTCATGAAACCATACAAGAGATGCTATAGCAGCAGGAGCAGGTAGGTACAGAGGCCTGTGGGATCAGTATGAGGCAGCAGAGCCCTATCTCCCTGTGTAGGGGCAGGTACAGGTAGAGCAACTGGAGAGAGAAGGTGACTTTACATGATGACATAAGGTAATCTCGTTTATGTCCATATCTTCCATGGCGGTTTGTGTGCAGATGACTCTCAAAATACATGTCTCCATCCCAGACCCATCCATCACTGTTGTTTCCACGTAGAAGCCTCCAAGACTCCCTAAATCCATTTGTCCCCAAATGATCTCAGGATCTTTCACCCAAATCTGATCATCTTCTGGTGTTCCAACTTTCCAGATGGCACCGCCCATCCATCTGGTTCCAAAAACTCTGGTTTGGTAAATTCATTTGCTTGGCTTACTCTTCCACTGTCAGCTCCCAGGCCAAGTTTACATCTGCATGTCTTGCCTGGAATGGATGCGATTTCCACCTCAATGGGCCCCACATCCACCCTGGGCTCCCCAGCCCCTTCTCCTTACTGCAGCTAGAATGATTTCAAAATGCAAATCTGATCACCTCACAAACTCCCCAAACTAACCTTCTTCCCTGCTTAAAACCTCTTAATGCCTTCTCGTTTCTCTTAGGATGAAGACTCAAATCTTCAACAGGGCCTCTAAAGCCCCTCATGCTCTGGCCCCTGGCAACTTCCCCAGCTTCATCCTGGACCAGCACCCCGACTTCTATCCCAAGTGGCACTGGCCTGCTCACAGGCCCCAGGCCCAGGCAGTTCCCTCAGCCTGGAATGCTCTCTGCTGTTGCCACCCTTCTCCGCTCCTACCCACTTGGGTTAATTCATGCCTTCTCATTTTTCAGATAACAGCTCAAATATCACTTCTTCAGAGAAGCCTTCCCTGATCCCCCAGACTGCTTCCACCTTCCTGCCTTGTACATCTCAGAGCACATGCCTTGTACATCTCAGAGCACATTTTCTTATCAAATATCATGGTTTGTAATCACACACTTATTTTTGTGGTTGTTTGATTGATATCTATTTTTCCCAAGAGGTTGTGAGCTCCAGGATCCAGGCTAGGTTTACATCTACTACATTTCCAATGCCCAGCACAGTGCCTGATACATCTTACACTCTCAACAAAACATGTGTTGAATGAACAGGTGCATGGAGATTGTTCAGGGATGGAGAGCCCCGTGGGGCTGCAATGTAGGTTATATGGGCATGGTATGTGTGGTGGGGGGGCGTAGCTAGAGGTGAGGTTGGGAACAAGCCTGTGGCTGAGATGGTGCCCTCTGGGCACAGGGGTACTGTGCAGCCTGTAACACAGGACGGGATGGGCCAAGAGCTATGTGTTTTAGAGCAAAAGCTCCAAGAGGGGTATTGTGTCAAGGTGTGGAGGGTAAAGGGTCTTGGAACCAAAGGGGCATGTTAGGAGGCATCTGATGTAGACCACCTGAATCGGGGCAGGAAAGGAGAAATGGAGAGGTGGGGGCAAATGCTTTCAGTATTTTACATTTTTTCATTTCCACACCCCAATTCCTCCCAGGAAAGGTAGTAAGGATTCAAGGAGCTTTACATGATTTCATCATTTTTAAACTGCCTGATCTGAACTTTGCCAATGGACATGGGGAGAGTGAGAGGGGCTTTGTAGTCGGCAGGGGTAGTTGGCAGTGTAGAAGAGTCACGAATCTATGGGTCTTTCTTCTTTCCTAGGTAAATGTGGCCCATGGAAGGTTGGGAGGTGTCTTAATCCATTCAGGCTGCTATAACAAAGTACCATAGACCAAGTGGCTTATGAACAATAAACATTTATTTCTCACAGTTCTGGAGGCTGGGAAGTCTGAGATCAGAATGCCAGTATGGTTGGGTTCGGGTGAGGACTCCTCTGGGTTGCAGACAGTTGACTCTCATTGTATCCTTACAAGGCAGAAAGAGAGCAAGCCAGCTGTCTGGCCTCTTCCTCTAAGGGCACTAATCTCATTCATGAAGGCTCCACCCTCATGACCTAATTATTTCCCAAAGATGCTCTACCTCCAAATACCATCACATTGGGGATTAGATTTCAGTATATGAATTTGGAGAGAACACAAAAATATTCAGTCCATAATAGGAGGAGAGGGAGCCCTTAGGACCTGCTATCCTGAGGTGAATTGGTATGTGAGAGGGTGTGAAATCCAAGGAAACTCTTGTTGGGTTGAACATTTCTGGTCCTCATCTTCCTGTCCTGATCTGAGATGTCCATCACGGCAGCCTGTCTTGCTGAGATCCCATGAGTGTCTTGGTAATTTTGAGGGAATGACAGTGCAAATTTTGAGAGGGGGAGGACAAAGTGGTCTTGGGACCAGGGAGAAACATAATACATAATGAAGGACATTTGCCTTACCCTGGGTTTGGGGCCACACCTCCTATTTTGCTGTTCTTTTCTATGGTTCCTATAGTCTGAATCACAAAGGTTGACATGATGGTTGAATTGGATAGAATGCAAAACTTGATCTATTAAATTTTAGCTTTTTGTTAATATGTCTTTTATTGATCTAACTTAATCTACTAAATTTTAGCTTTTGTGAATTTCTTTTATTGATCTAGCAACCTCTTCTAGAATGTGACCAATATAATAATAGTACTGTGTTAATAGTGTTTATGACTAATGTAGCTTATGTTGTTTAATATTTTTAAGTGGGGCTCCTACACTTGGGTAGTTGTGGCACTGTTCATGTAGACACTCATGGGGATGGCACCCCCTGGAGTTGTATAATGTGGCAACCCTGCCCATGAAGTATGCAAGGCAGGCATTAGCCTTATTTTGCTGGCTTAGAATGGTAAATGCCTTATTCAATGTCACGTGACAAGTAAATGCACTGCCGCTAGAGCCCAGCTTCTGAATCTAAATCCAGTCTTAGTTTTGCAGCACCTCTCTGCCTCCTGGCTGATCAGTGAATGAGTATAACAGTGAATGGGGTAAAGGTGCAGCTTCATTTCAGAAGCCAAATGGCCATAACGATAGTGATTTGTTTAGAAGGTCCCTGAGTTCCATTAGCAGAACCAGCTGCTCTAATCTGCAGTCCATTTGCCTAGACCTCATCTATTCTCAGTATGGACTGTGGCCCATGCGGTGGGCCCCAGATGATGTGGCCTTGGGTGTTTTCCTACCTCCCTTCCTAAACCCCTTGCATCTTCCTGGCTACTCCTTCCCTGCCTGTCCTATTCTCTTGGAGCCTTACTTCCAGCTACTACCAATTCATCATCTCCCATAAAATGTTCACTAAGGCTGGGAATGGTGGCTCATGCCTGTAATCCTAGCACTTTGGGAGGCTGAGGTGGGAGGATTTCTTGAGGCCAGGAGTTTGAGACCAGACTGAGCAAGAGCAAGACCCCGTCTGTACAAAAAATAGAAAAATTAGCCAGGCATGGTGGCACATGCCTGTAGTCCCAGCTACTTGGAAGGCTGATGCAGGAGGATTGCTTGAGCCCTGGAATTTGAAGTTGCAGTGAGCTATGATGACACCACTGCACCCTAGCCCAGGCGATAGAGCAAGACCTTGTCTCAAAAAAGAATTTTCATTAATAAAGTAGAAGATTATAATTTCAAAAGGGAAGTATACAAGATGAAGCAGCCTTTAGAAAACAAAGGAATTAGTCTATAAGGGTGGAATTCCTACCGAGTTGGAGAGTCATGAATCTGTGTGTCTTTACATGGGAGAGCAGGAAAGAACCTTATAAATTACACAGAAACAGAGGCCCCAAGAGTTAGTGGGATTGCTAGGGGTTAGAACCCATGGTTTTTCCAGAATATCATGTTTCCTCAATCCATTTTAAGGTGGGGTCTTCTCTGACATCTTCACCTTTCCTGGCTGAGAGTGGCCCTGCATTTGGACCGTGGATGCCCCATCAGTGTTTAGGGGAGCCAGAGTGCAGCATCAAGGGGAGAGGGAGTTTGGTCAGCAGTGTCCTGGCCCCTGGCATGACCCAGGATCTGTGCTTTTAAATGCCATTATGAAATGTAGTTTGTCTGGAGCTCAGCCTCTTCCCATCAGACTAATGCAGCTGTGGTGGAGGGGTGGAGTGGCGGCTGCTGGCTGCCTGGCAATCTCCCCGAGCCCGGCAGAGGGATTACGCTCGCTCCGGTGGCCTCATCACCGTAATAAAATGGGAGTTATGCTTATCGACTCATCAGGACTGCCCATTTAGACGATTACCCCATTTCCAATCCCATTTCTAGAGAAAAGAGGATTGCTGGACACTTCCTCCTGCCCCCACCCTTGGCAGGGCTCCGTTTGTTGGTGGCTTCAGGAGGGGATGTGTTGGAGATAGGCACGCAGCAGACTGAGAGCTTTGCCCTCTTTGTCTTCCAGAGCTGGCAAGCCACAGCGGGATGGCTGTCCCCTGAGAGATAGGAGAGGAGGAGAAACAGCCCAGCAGGGGCCTGGAGCAGCTGGCTGGCGTCAATAATTTCCTGTAGGAGACTTTACCAGCCGAGTACACGTCACCCTCTGTTGCCCCTCTGTGTTCTTCCAGGTGCTACTAAAATAAGCTAATGCGCTTCTTATTTTAGGCTAACTGTAGTTATTTAACCTCATCTTTGCAGAACCCAGGTATACAGCAGCATCACATATTTGTAACAAGATAGGGAGGAGATAAGCCCCAAAGATCCCTGAGCAGCTGGAATATATATTACAAAGTTTTTCTTTCCTCATTGAAGAGCTTTTTGGACCCTTGCTCAGAGACCATTGACTCTTACTTAGCACACAGGTCTAATTAGCTTGGTAAGCTGCTTTCTGACAACTGAACAGATTGGAAGCAATGACTTAAAGGTGAGGAAAGACTGCCACAAGCTGGATGGAGCCAAGGGTTAAGGGCCAGACCAAGGAGGTGACATTCATGGGGACAACTGTAGATAGGAATCCTGCTCAAAGCAGGGTGTGGGGGGTGATAGATAAATGGCCTCTAAAGTCCCTTCCAATGTTGCAGTTCATAGCTCTGAGTGTCTCTGGTTTCACTGTGTGGTGAGGGCCACAGATAAGGGGCAGGGAGTCCTCAGTCGGGAACCAGTGCCCAGCAGGAAGCATGGCCCTGTGTTTTGAGGAAGGCCTGAGTTTTGGTGCTCAGGAGCACTTGCCTGTTTTTGCCAGAGTCCTCCAGGCTCAGCATCTCCTCAGTGATCCTCCTTTATTCTTTGTCAGCAAGAGTGAATCCTTGTGGATGTTTCTAGAAAGAGTTCTGTGAGGCATAGGTGTGTAATTAGATGGACGTAGGCTTGGGGTGAGGCAGGCCTGTGTTCAGATCCTTGTTCCCCACTAAACGAGCAAGGAGACTGGTAAGATCACCAAGCCTCAGTTTCCTCACCTGCGCATCTACTGTAGAAGTTGTACGGCATGCACTTCCTGGCTATGACCTTCAGTAGCTCCTCACTACTCTCCTTCCGGTTCCCAGGGTAAACTGCTTTCCAGGCAGAGTTGCCAGGATGCCCAGTAAAATTTGAATTTCAGATAAACACTGAATAGTATTTTAGTATAATTATGCTCCAAATATTGCATGGGATATACATACACTAAAAAAAGTCACTGTTTATCTGAAATTCAGATTTAACAGGGCATCCTGTATTTTTAAATAAACTTTTTATTTTAAAATCATTTTAGATTTACAGAAAAATTATAAAGATAGTACAGAGTTGCCATATATCCAACACCCAGTTTCCCCTATTATTAATATCTCACATCATTATGATACATTTATCATAATTAATAAACTAATATTGATGTACTATCATAAACTAAAGTGTATACTTTATTAGATTTCCTTGGTCTTTCCCTAATGTCCTTTTCTGTTCTAGGATCCCATCCAGGACACCACATTACATTAGGTTGTCACGTCTCCTTAGGCTCCTCTTGGCTGTGACTGCGTCTCAGACTTTCCTTGTTTTTGATGACCTTGACAGTTTTGAGGAGTATTGGTCAGGAGTTTTGTAATGCCCCTCAGTTTGGGTCTGTCTGATGTTTTTCCCGTGATTAGGCTGGGGTAATGTGTTTTTGGGAGGAAGACCACAGGTAAAGAGCCATTCTCCTCACATCTTACTAAGGATTTATACTGTCCACATGACTTATCACTGTCGATGGTGACCGTGATCACCTGGCTGAGGGAGTGTTCATCAGGCTTAGCAACCTGTATTTTTATTCGCTAAATTCGGTAACTCTCTTCCAGGCATATCAATCCTTTATGACCAGGCTTGTGCTCACTGCTGCAGACTTTTTCTGCTCCAACCATAGTGAACTGCTGGCAATTCTCCTAATGCAGGGGTCCCCAACCTATGGTGAGTTCTATAATTATTTCGTTATATATTACAATGTAATAATAATAGAAATAAAGTGCACAATAAATGTAATGTGCTTGAATCATCCCGAAACCATCCCCTCTCTTCGCCCCAGTCTGTGGAAAAATTGTCTTCCATGAAAACGGTCCCTGGTGCCAAAAAGGTTGGGACTGCTGCCCTAATGAACTGTCTGTCTCTTACTGCCAGGCTGTAGGGCTTGCTCTTTCCTTTGCCTGGAATGTTCTGCTGCCCCCAACCCTTTACCCACAGCTCCCCTTCACCTGGCTAACCTACTAGTCATTTAGGCTTCAGTGTTCCACCTGGGTCTCACTCCTTCTAGGAAAGTTTCTTGCACCCTACCCTGCCAAGACCAGATTAGGTGCTGGTTCTCTGCTCTGGTCCCACTCTGTTGTGGTACTTGTCACTCTGTGGTTATGATCTGTTTGCTTGTCTCCCTGATCCCACTGCATCCCTGACAACTTATATAGTGCCTATTAGAACTCAATTGCTGAATAAGTGAATGGTTATACCAGACAATCCAGGTAATCTCTAACACAGTGTCTGCCTTCTAAACAGTAGATGCTCAGTAAATGTTTGTCTCTTTCAACGCAGGAAAAATAATCTTCCCTAGATCTGAGCAACTATATTAAGTTTGTGCTTGCCTGACACACCCAACACATGCTTCTCCCTGGAGATGAGATTCTGGAGCAGTGGTCTCCTAGGATTCCCTGAGAGCCACAGTTACCTGTATCGAAGTATCAAGGAGGCCACTTAACGATAGAGATGTTGGGCTAAGTAGGCTACTCTTGGTCAATTTGCAAATTAAAAAGGCAGTCTTCTCCCAATGGAGAAACTTCAAATTATGAATCCCTTGGCCCAGATTTCCATGATCCAGCCCCCTCACCCTTGTTATTTAGCGAAAGGGACCCCTTCCTCTTTGTTGGCCACATACCACACACATGTAAATATTTATACCTATTGTTGCTTGCCCTTGATGACTAGTGTACCTATACACTAATGTATATGTTAGTTTTTTTCTTTTCACTCATTCAGTGTGGTTGTGACCCCACCCTTGAGACCTAAAGGGAGTTGACACCTCCTATAGTGGTCCCATTAATCTCTGATGAACCTTAGGACTAATTATAATGTCTCTCATTTATTATCTACTTTGTGCTGAGTGCTTTACCTACCTCACCTTTAATCCTTTCAATAGGCTGACACATTAGGAGTTATAATTCCCATATTTCAAGTGAGGAAACTAAAGTTTAATTGCTTAAGAAATTTGTTCAAAGATTTTTCTGTGGTTGAGCCAAGCAGCCCATCTCTAGAGCTTGATCCCTTAAGTCATTACCACAACATCTCCCAGTCCAGTGGGCGAGACAGGCATTAAACCAAGAGTTCCACGAATAATTATTTAATTACCATGGTGACAAGTGCTATAAGAAGGGAAAGAAGCTTTGTTTAAGACAGCAGAGGACTCACTTGGGGAAGGGAAATGTTTCCTTGAAGATGCACCCTTTATATCGAGGCTTGTGCGGGGCCTGCTCATGGCGTCAGCAAGAGGAGGACACAGCAAATGTCCCTCACAGACCCAGAGGGATCAGGCTGTTGCCATCTCCTCCATACCCCACAAAGGGCCAGCCACTGTTTTCCTTAATGCAGCATGTCCCCATCCCCTTTCACTTCATTCTTTTCCATAATGTTGGCAGACAAGAAGTTGCTCTGATTGCTCTCCAATGCCCTAGACCAAGGATTGGCAAACTTCTGCGCAGGACCAGATAGCAAATATTTTAGGCTGTGCAGGCCAATGGTCTCTGTCTCAACTCTTCAACTGCTGTAGTAGCACAGAAGCAGCCACAGACAATATTGTAAATGAATGAGTGTGGCTGTGTTCCAATAAAACTTTATTTATGGACACTGATACTCAAATTTCATAGACATTTTGCACATCACAAAGTATTCTTCTGTTGATTTTTTTCAACCATTTAAAAATGTAAAAGCCATTCTTAGCTGGTGTGCTGGCCATACAAAAACAGGTGGCAGACTGGATTTGGACCATGGCTGTAGTTTGCAGATGTCACCCTAGACCCATATTTCCAACTCCCCTACAGACATCTCTCTCCCCTTGCCTGCTCTTCAAGCCCCCTGCAAAGTGAACATCTCCAAAAATCAAGCTCATCACCCCAGTGAAATCAACTCCTCCTCCTAATAATCTGATGTCTGTTAATAACCTGGGGTGTCTGTTCATTAAGGTATGTTGGGGCAGGAAAAAATGCACAAGAACTTCTGTTCTAGCCACATTAGGCTGTTGCTACTTCTCAAATGTGCCCAGCACATTCCTGCCTTTGCTCAGTACCTGCCCAACTTTCTTCCTTTTCACTGCCAAACTTCTCCTGAGACTTGCATCTACTCCCTGTCATTGTTTCATCACCTCCCACTCCTCACCGCCTCCAATCTGGCTTATACCCCATCACTCTACAAAAACAGCTTCCACAAAGGTCACTGATGACCTCAGTGTTGCTAAACCCAAAGGACATTCTTCAGTTCTCATCTTACTTGCAGTTGACACTGTTGGCCATTCTGTCCTTCTTGAAACATTCCCCCTGGCTTTGGCTGCTCTTTCTCTTTCTTCTTTGTGCACATTCCTCCACCCTCTGACCCTGACTCATTGGAATTCCTGAAGGCTGAATCAAGGGCTGGTTTATCTTCTCTCCTGAGCTCCTTTCCTTGGACATTGATGCAGCAATAGCTCCCATCCAGACCTCTCTCCTAAGCTGCAGCCCATATATCTAGCTTTTTAACTGGTATGTCCTCTTGCATGTCTTCAAATACCTCAGACTTTACATGTCCAAAACCAGAGTCATTCACTCATCCAACTATCCACTGAATTAACAAGTAGTTACTGAGCACTGGCTATCTGTCAGACATTTTACTGGCTGCCGAGTATATAATTTCGAGTAAGAAGAAACAGAGTCCCTGCCCTCAGGGAACTTATAGTCTTGGGGAGATACAATATTAACCAGATTTTCATACCTCTGACTCCTCACAGCACATCCATCCTGCCTCTTTTCCTTATCTAGAGGATCGGCACTGCCATCTCTCCTGTCCTGAAAGCCAGGAGTATCCTAAACACCTCCCTTGCCCCTACCAAACCTTATAATCTGGCTGACTGACCCCAAATATCTCTTTACATCATTTCTCCCTATCCCCTTGCTGCCCTCCCAGTCCTGGCCACCACACTATTTCTTGCTGAACCAGCAATTTGTCCACTCTGGCCCTCATCCTGTCTCCGCATCTCAGCCAGATGATCTTTCCAAATAAAATTCTCACCTTGCTGCCTCCTACCTCCTCTCCACACAAGGACATCAATCAAAATATTTCCAAGACTTTCTAGTGTTCTTAGAAAAAGGGCAGGGGCTTCTCACCAAGACCCCCCTGTGGCCTTGTCTCTCATGCACTGTTCCCTAATCGCCACATGCCAGCTTCCTGGCCTGCTTCAATTCCTCCTTCTCATTAATTCCGCCTTGGAGCATGCTACTCCCTCAGTCGGGATTGCCACAGTCTCCTCTTTCTGCCTGGATGTCTCTGACTAACCCTTCGGATCTCAGTTCTGCCATCGCTTCCTCAGCAACAACCCTCCTTAATGTCTCTTCTGGGTCAGATGTCCCTGTCAGAGCCTTGGACAGAACTTGGAGCACCCTTCATGGTATTGGCTACACTGCAATTTATGCGTGTAGTTTGATGCTTTGGTTAATATCTGCCTTGCCAGTAGCTCCCCAAGGGCAGGGACTCTTGTCTCTTTTTACTGAAAATTCTGTTGTCAGCTACCAGCATAGTGCCTAACAGAATGTAAGTGCCCAGTAACTATTTGTTAATTGGGTGGGTACTTGCGTGGTTAGATGGATAGATAAATGAATGCCATTTCCCTGCTGGAAATACTTTTCCTGTCCCTTCAAGGTAAACTCAAATGCTGCCTCCTAGAGGAAGCCTTCCCTGATAATCTCAGTGGAAATTCTGTCCCAGCACTGATAGCCTTTTACCTTAGATTACTGTGTTTTCAGCTGCTGGGCCCATGGTCCAGATGTTTCCTGAGATCCAGGACCAGTCTTATCCATCATTTTATCTCCCACATGGCTTATTGCCTTGGACATGGGAAGAGCTCAATGAGTACTTGCAGAACTGATTTCTTTATATAGTCTAGGTCATCCTAATCCTGACGACAAACCATCCTCTAAACATGATATCAAACCACTGAGGGGGGCTGAGCAAGAGACACTGCCCGTTACCAATACCTTTGTCACCTTAAACAGCTTCCCAAACAGCTTCCCTCTTCCAAGCTCACTGTAGGACTTGATATAAAATTTCCTTGTTCTTACGTGCTGTTACTTTTCTGAGTCGTTAGTGGTTCAGCAACTTTTTGTGCAAGTTTCTTCGCCGCCTAGAGATTCATTGCATTCCACCTGCTGACTTGTTACATTTAATTTTTCTAAGAATTCCCTTACCTGTGTTTTTGTCAATAGCGGTGTTTACAGTACCTTATTAATTATGCATATTCTAATTATATATTTTTCCTTATGATATATATTTTACCCTCCCCCTTCATTTTTCTTGCTAAAGTCTGATGACTAAAATAGTAACATAGCAACTCAGCTTCCTTTCTTCCCCATTGTGATGAAAAGGGCTTTTAAAAATTTGGGATAGCTCATATGGTATACCTTTTCCCAAAGTAATAATTTCATTTAAAAATTGATGACATAATTTTATTTTAGCACTGTTGGTGTTTTGTGATCCTGATTAAATTTATTAATTACAGATCTCAACTTTATTTCTACTGCTTTCAACACTTTCACCTGTACTGTGAGCTCCAATTTATTGGGAGTTAGGATGTTCTGATTAATTGGATATTCTGGCTAGCTGAGTTACCATAATTGGTATACATAGACTCCCAATTTTCATAGAATTAAAAGTACAGTACAAGTTCCTTTTCACTGTATTGCTAAAATAATTGTTTAAAACACTAATGATGCTTTCTACATGCCAGGTGCTGTCTCACGTTAAACAAGTTTCCTCGTTTAATCCTGACAGAAATCCTATGAGTTAGTTTGGGTGAGGAAACCATGGCACAGAGACACTAAGTAACCTGGATAAAGCCACAGGGCTACCGTGTGGTTGAATCAGAATTCTTGACTCCAAAGCTTTCAGCCATCATGATGGAATTCATGTTTGCTTTTCTCGTATGATACAGAGGGCTCCTCAGGCTCTCTTAGTTCCTCCAGGCAGCTTTGAGGACACAGCTTACCATTGTGCCATGCTAGGGGCTTTCACTAGGTTATCCTGTCTTTCTTCTTGCCCTCTGGTCCTTGTAGGGGCTTTGAAACTCATGCATTATAAATAGGTTCTAAGATTCAGGGCTCAAAGGATTGTGGGAATTGAGAGGTTAGAGGTTGGTGAATAAAGAGTTGGTTTTAAATCTTAGTTCAAATTCCTTTAAAAAAAAATCTAAGAAACTCAGGCTACACCTGATACAGAGGACCTGGATCAATCAGTCCATCAACAAATCTTTATTAAATGCCACTAAATGCAAGGCACCATGCTTAGTGCTGTGGGCAGCTATCTGAGTAGCTCTGGTTTTTACAGTAGAATTGTGATTTGCAGTTTCTGATGAAAAGGACTATTTATGGCATGCCAGAGCTTATAAAGCTTATGGCTGTTAAGTCTGTTTAAGCCTGAAACTGAGATTGAGGCTTTTTCTTGGGGGAAAAAGAAAACAAAACCAAGCACCCATCCCTCTGTTTGGAAGGGTGTAAGTTGAGCTCTTGTGTTATGAAACAGTTGGAACTGGGCTCAAATTGGTTTCCCTGGGAAAAACAATAAATAGGAGGCCACTTGAGCTCACTACATCTGCAGAGAGGATAAGGATGAGATTTTTAAAAGAAAGAAAGAAGAAAAGCCTAACATTGTCATGGTATGCCTCAAGTACATGTATTTTTCCTTTAAATGACTCTGAACTTATCTTGCCATTTGGAAATGTTAACTTTGGAAAGGACAATTTGCATGGGGACATGTGGACTGGTGGAGAATGTGAGGATTGTGGGTAGAGAGGAGAGAGAGGTAATGGATTGTCAAAACTCACAGGGCTGCCTGGAAACATGCTGTCAATGGGGCAGACCACGTTTCAAAGATCAGTAGGTGGGACTGAGAGGGTGGGGAGCATAACACATTAGAGAGAACTGGGGCAGCCCAGAGGGACATTTCATCTGAGAGCCATCTGAAGGTATGCTGGCATGGCTAGCAGCAGAGTGCTACCACAGGGGGAGAACCTGGTGAGGTTTAGGACTTTTTTTTCTGAGACCCTATGCTATAGATTGAATGTTTATGTCCCTCCAAAATTCATATGTTAAATCCTAATGCCCAATGTGATGGTATTTGGAGGTGGGGCCTTTGGGAGGTGATTAGGTCATGAGAGCACAGCCCTCATGAATGGAATTAGTGCCCTTACAGAAAAGGACTGGGCGAGCTCCCTGTTCCTTCTACCAAGTAAGGATGCAGTGAGAAGATGCTATCTATGAACAAGGAAGCGGGTCCTCACTAGCTACTGAATCTGCTGCCTCCTTGATCTTGAACTTTGCAGCCTCCAGAACTGTAAGAAATACATTTCTGTTGTTTTTAAGCCACCCAATTTATGGTATTTTGTTATAGCAGCCCAAACATACCACGATAGAAGTTGGTACTGGGAGTGGGGTGCTTCAACAAATACCTAAAAATGTGGAAGTAGATTTGGAACTGGGTAATGAGTAGAGGTTGGAAATTGTTTTTTTTTAGAGACGAGGTCTTGCTCTTCACCCAGGATGGAGTGCAGTGGCAGGATCACAGTTCAGTGCAGCCTCAAACTCTTGGGCTCGAACAATCCTCTTGAGGCTGGAAGAATTTTGAGATACATGCTACAAAAACCCACATTGCCACGAATGGACCATTAAAGGCAATTTTGGTGAGGGCTTAGAAAGAAAAGAGAAGAGCTTTAGAGAAAACCTCAGTCTTCTTATGGAATACCTAAGTAATCCTGGACAGAATACTCGTAGAAATATGTGCAGTAAAGGCCATCCTCATGAGGTCTCAGATGAAAACGAGCAACATGTTTGGACAATGGAGGAAAGACCATCCTTGCTAGTGTTTTGTGGAAGTTAGAACTTGTGAACAATGAAATTGGATATTTGGCTGAAGAAATTTCTAAACAAAGCATTGAAAAAACAGCCTGGCTTCTCCTGACTGCTTACAGTAAGACGTAAGAAGAAGGAAATCATTTAGAAATGGAATTATTAATAAAAAGGAAAGCAGAACTTATAGAGTTGGAAAATTGTCAACCTAACCATATTGTACAAAATGTAAAAGTGTGGTCAGAAGAGAACACTAAAGATGTGGCCAAGTGACCATTTGATAAGGAGATTAATATACCATAGCCATCTCAACAGAATCCATGAGCTGTTGTTCAAGACAATGGAAGAATGAGCCGAAAGGCAATGCAGAGAACATCAGGGCTCCTCCACCCACTACGGGCCCAGAGTGTAAGGACCCCAGGGGCAGAACAGTTTTAAAGGGGAAGCCACCAGTGTCTGTTGGATCTTGGTACACCCTGCCTGGCACTTCCTCATATTGCAGGCTCCACTCCCCACACTCTGGTGCCATGCTCCTTGGCCACACCAGATGTGGCTCCTACAGGCCCCAGTGTGGTGTGGGTGTGCCCAGCAGATCTGCGGGGTCAATGGATGCCCACCCAGATTTCAAAGGATGGGATCTAGCAGAGCTGTAGGCTTGAGACTTCAGTCCTAGGGAGCCATGAGGCCCAGGCAGAGAACCACTATGGGGGTAGGGTGCAGGCACAGAGCCACCCTGGAAGTGGAGCTGCTCAGAGCCCTGAGGATGGGACAGGCCAAAGCCATGGGAAGAGGGCTGTTCAGAGCCTTGGGGGTCTGACCCATGCCTGGCAAAGCTTTGGGGGCAGGAACACCACCCCAGTGGATCCTGAGGGTGAGATTCATGCTCCTGTGGGCCCAGAGGGCAGAGCATCAAGCCAAACAGGATTATACCCAAGCATTAAGGTCTAATGGAATTTGTTCCATTGTTTTGGACTTGCTCTGGACCCATTACCCATGTCTTCTATTTCTACCTTTTGGAATGGAACTGTCTATCCTATGCCTGTCCCACTATAGTATTTTGGAAGTACATAACTTCTTTGGTTTTACAGGTTCACAGCTGAAGGGAAATTTGCCTCTGGATGAATCATGCTTTGAGTCTCACTCATATCTGATTTAGATGATATTTAGATGAGACATTGGATTTTGGACTTTTGAGTTGATGCTAGAACAAGTTAAGACTTTTGGGGCTATTGGGATGGAATGAATGTATTTTGCATGCAGGAAGGACATGAATTTGGGGGGACAAGGGGTAGAATGCTAAGACTGAATGTTTGTGACCTTCTAAAATTCATGTGGGGGTTAGGATACGTCTTAGCCAGATCAGGAAGGAAGCATCCAATTCTAACCAGGCTGTCCCCAGAGAGCTGGGGGAAGCTGCCGAACTTGGGGAAAAGTAGAAACAAGTCTGCTAGAAGAGACCCTGAAGTATCCACTATACCCAGGTCCCTACTTCCTGCAAAAAGAACCTGGTCTAGAATGATGGTTAATCAGAACCCAGAGGGTAGAGCCTTAGACTGTGATTAGTGCCAACATTGATTGGTATGGTCTACTTGTAAAAGTTTTATCTGGAAATGAGACCATGACATCTGGAAATGGGAAAGCCCTGGGATGTTTCATTTATGGCCACAGCCTATGATGTGGAGTTGTTCAGTGCACAACCTACACACATCCTTACTTGGCAGGGTTGGTCCTATGCAGGATTCTTCCTGTATTTTGAGGGGAGGTTTAATAAATTAAATGTAAATATAGAAAACAGAAATATAGTACCTATTATTTTCTCTCCCTCTTCTGCCTTCTATTCACATCAATGAGTGGTAACCAACTCTTTGTATAGTTTGTGTTTAGAGTGAATTTCTTGGGTGGGGGAATTTTACAATAATTTAGCCTATAATTGGTATCTCAAGTTAGATACTTTACTCCCATGGGAATTTCCACCTGCAGTCACTGCTCTGTCCATGATGCTCACTGACTTCCCATGGGTTGGCAGGGTTCTGGGATTCTCTCCATTTGAATTTCTCTGTTGCAGGACAAAACAGTATCAGAATGGTCCCGATATGGCAGCCTGTTGTCAAGTAATTCACTTGGCCATTCTCTGTGGCAGTGTGGCCAGTTCTGCTGAATTTTACGCCAACTGTGTAGTAGGAGGCCTATGGCTCAGATCAGATTTGGCCAGCACTAGACTTTCCCATTAGTAAAGTAGGAAGCTATGGCCAGGAAATTTTCTTTTCTCAATCTTGGACCTTAGACTATTATTTATAAAAATGCTCTTGAACCAAAACCTCACCTCTGATTTTCATCAGAAAATAGCCCTTACTACTACAATGCCTATTACAGAAAACCCATCCAATTAGAGTCCTGGCAAATTGGAAATATTCTGTTTTCTTCTCTTATAACAGGAACCATGTCTGGGCTCAGTCTCTCTCTTACCTTGTTTCATTCAGTCTATCTTTCATTTCATGAACCTCAGCATCAGGCAGTGACTGAGGAGGACTGTAGGGGCATAGGTGGGGGCCAGTGATTTGAAACTGCTCGGCAATCCAGGGGTGGGGCCTTCCCTCCGTGGGACTTTGGAAGAAATCCCCATCCCCTCCTAGGAACAGCTTTTGACGTATACTCAGCTACAGTCTATCTAGGGATCTGTGTTTTCCTGTCTTTAAATAAGAGTTCAGCTGCCACAGGCTTGCTACACAGGACCAAAACTTTCATATCCAGTGCTTTTGCTTTCTTTTGTGAAATTAATAAAAAAAAAAAAGCTTTGATGCCTTGGGAAGAAAGTGCTATAGAAACACACGTTTTTCTTCAACTTTCAGGAAATATGGACATTTACGCAAGACTCACATTATTTCCAATCCTTGCATTTTTTTTTTTTTTTTTAGCAAAGAAGTCTGTCAGTTTTCTGTCCTTTTCAACTTAATTTGATCTCCTCATCAAAAACCCATTTCTGCCCATTTCTGTTTTCAACCTAATGCTGTAGAAGGCATGTTGTACCAGGCCACACTGCAGGAGTTTGTGCTTGAATACGGACAATTTGGGTAGCCACTCAGAAGACACACGAATTCCCTAAAGCAGAGGTCCCCAACCTTTTTGGCACCAGGCACCGGCTTCATGGAAGACAATTTTTCCACAGATGGAGCTGGGGTGGGGGCTGGGGTGCAGAACTCAGGCAGTGATGGGTGGCCTGATATCTAATAGGCTATGGACTGGTATTGGGCCACGGCCTGGGGTTTGGGGACCACAGCCCCGAAGGCTACACTGCCAACAGAATAACAACCACAGAACCTATGTATAAAAAAAAGACATATTGAAGTACAGGGCCTTTTGGGAGCAATCATGGTGGATATTAAGTGCAATGTCAGGTGTGTTATAAGTTTGGGATAGAGAGGGGGATTCATACGCCTGTTCCCTCAGCCCAGGCTGTCTGCCTGGGGGAGGTGGACATTCCCAACTCCATCAGAAGATTGCCATTATGGACTCTGGGTTTCTCTCCTTTATCATATGATAGTTCAGTTTCTGTAGTTTCAGGTTAATTATTGCTGGGGATGGGAACTGACATTTGGAGTCCCTGGATGGCAGCCAAGACTTTAGATAGCTGTTTCCTCTCTGTCAGGTCATGTTACACCAACACCAAGGTGGATACAAAAGTCCCAACAAGCATCAATAAAAATCTAATGATGCCTTTTTATTATTCTTTGGGTTAAAGTAAGAAACTGGAAGGCAAAAGACATGTGGATACATGTTGCAGGCTGGGTATGCCCTGCAATCTTTGCTCCCTCCCCAAACCCTGCTAACATAATGGTAAAGCAAAGGTATAAACCTGCAAGGACAAAGAAAAATGGAGAGAAAATGTTCTCAGGCAAGAAAGATCAGCAAGACTATGGAATATGGAAAGTGGAGGGCTGAGTACTGTCTGGGCAGAGGGGGAATGCTAAGAAGAAGCAAGCCAGCTTGCATCCAAGAACCATGGAATGGCTCAGGAATTGGAGGCACCAACCAGCTCTCAAAGCTGGGAGAAGGTGGGGCAGAACATAAGCAGATGGGTTGAGATCTGTTTCAGGAGATCTCTTTTCCCAATCTGAACAGCCAACAGCTGTTCCTACCTTGTTCCAGCAGGAAATAGGAGATTTAATCCCTGGATAATTGGACCAGAGAGAATTTAGATTGAGGAAATAGCTGGAAACAGTTGAGAACAACACTGAGCTGGACGAAAAACAAAGGATAAGGTTTAAAGTTCTCCTGCTGGGTGGTTCCTAGGACACTGACTCGTATATCCCCACTCCCTCCAAGCAGGGGGTTAGAGGATTCCTCCTTGAATCTCCAAGACCTCCCCAAGAGGAAAGACCCACAGATTCTGCCATGTGGGGGTCCCACAATGAAATGGCTAGGCCCTGCTTGATAACCCTGCAATGAAGCCACCAGCCAACAGGCTCTCACTTGGATACAGAACTCCCAGTCACATTGTGGTGCCTTTTCCATGTGCAAACAGGCAGTCTAAGATCAGTAGCAATAAATTATGCCCAGACTTGATAGCCTAAGCAAGATGAGAAGATAGAACAGCTATGGAAAAAGACCAAGATGTATTCAAAGGGGACACAGCAGAAATAAAACAGTCATAGGATGGGGTCAGAAGATCAAATTGAGGAAATTATGCAGAAAGTAAAACAAAAACACAGAAAATGGAGAAAACAATTTGAAAAGAAGAAGATTAAACCAGGAAGCCCAGCATCTGACATTCAACTAAAACAAGGGTTCTAAGTATTTTTTTGTGCTGTGAGACCTCTCTGGCAATCTGGTGAAGCCTACAGACCCCTTCTCAGAATAAGGTTGTTTTTAAAAAATTAAAAATATTTTAAATTAATAGACTTTATTTTTAGAGCCGTTTTAGTTTGTAGAAAATTAGGGGAAAGGAGGAAGGGAGGGATGAAGACAGAATAATGTTTTAAAGTACATAAAATGCACAGGGGTAAAAAGGAAGGCAATTGCTTCTAAGAGTTGTCAAAATATTAGAAAACAAAACAGTGATATAGTAATGCGTGTGCTTTATTTTGAAGTAATGATGAGCATAAGTGATATTTGAAGATATTTACATCACTGTGTTGTGAGATGAACATATCTGGGATTTCTATAGGTGACTAGAAGGCTACTGTCTTAATCATACATTTGATCAACTATGTGCCTTTGAAAATTATGTATGCATGTCACTTTTATAAAGGTCAACAATTAATTTTAAAAAATAATTAGAAAGCATAACTTTATTTTTATTCAGGCAGAAGAGTTTAATGAAAACATGTTTGATGAGAGTGATATAGAGTCTCAAGTGGGAAGTTAGGTGAACAAGTTCGAAATAGCAAGTTCTTAAGTTATTGTGGCACTTTACAGTTTGCAATATGCCCTGCCACACATTTCAGTTTATAAAAAGAAACTGAGCCAAGACTCAAAATCAGGTCCTCTGATTCCTAATCCAGTGGGACTTGACAGGTAAGAAAGGACTGAGTTTCCCATGCATCTCAACAAAGCTCAGAGACCCATTGATACAAGACTGTCACAAGAAGTGGAGTTGGCACCTGAGGCTCAACTCTCAGGCCAGATGTTGAGGTTCAAAGGAGCTACTGGGTTGAGATCACTTTAAACAAGGTGTCCCTAGGAGACAAAAGCTCAGAACGTTTCAGAGGGTCTCTCTTTTGCTGCCTGGAAAAATATTCCTGGCCTTGATATCATCGCCCCTGTCTGAAGTTATTTCCAAGTCCTCCCCTTCACACCTTCTAAGAGACCTTTCCCAGGGCCCTTGTCTTTGCTGTTGTAGCAAGCTGCTGATGTTCTTGTTTCATGCCTCCGTGTGGCCCTGGTAGAGCTGTCAATCATGGTGCCTGGCCTCCTTCTTCACGCAGTTGGGCCAAGAATGGTGTCACATCCCTGGACACAGTGATTTGTCTAAGGGGTGGACGCACGGAATCCAGGCCAATTGGGGGCCTCCCATGGAATCTTCTAGCTGGAGGTGGAAAGCTAGTTTTTCTTAGTTTAAATCATTAAGGGTTTATATCTGGAGTTGCTAGGAGCTATTTTCTCTGGCATGTGGAGAGAACTTTTCTGATGTAAAAGAGAGTGTTATTAAAATAGAGACACAGTGAAAATGAGCTGGAGAGAGAGAGAAAGAGAAGGGAGAGAAAGAGAATAAAGATGAGAGGAGAGGGGATAGAGAGAGGAAAGGGAAGGCATTTTCTGGATCCTAGTGGGTTTCACTTCCTATCCTGGGTTTCGGTTTCTGGAACTCTTCCTTCTACTCTGTGAGCTACTTCAGTAACCTCCCCATCCAAGAAAGCCAACAATTCCCTTCTTGCTGAAGACAGTTCGAGTTGAGTCTCTGTCACTTGCAACCCAAAGGGTCCTGACTATCCATCAGGGCACTGCAGGCATTGTTGGATGTGAGGATTTGCTTACAAAACCCCTCCTTCTCTCTGTTAGGGCCTCTGCTACCCCAAAGCATACAGCATCCTCAGGCACCCTCTAAGCTCTCCTAGGACCCTTCCTGGACCTCCTCAGACACACTCTCCATTGAGCTGAGCCTGGACCTAAACCAGTAGAGTGGAAATAAAGACATGCCTAACTCTGAATCAGTGTAAAAGGTTAATTCACTTCTTAAGATAAATGAAAAACTATGGCAGGTCACAGAAAGGAGTGACCACTATGGGTGGGATCTGGAAAGGCTCCATGGGCACTGCAGATGGGCAAAGAGGTGGGATTCGGACAATGGAGTGGAAGGAAAGTATGTGAACTCACTGGTGGGTATCGTAGCTCCAGGAGGAAGAGGCCCAGACAATCACAACGGAAGCCCAGACTTGCACAGCGCTGTGGGGAGGCCCAAGCAAGGT
Source organism: Propithecus coquereli (assembly GCF_000956105.1). Taxonomy (NCBI): domain Eukaryota; kingdom Metazoa; phylum Chordata; class Mammalia; order Primates; family Indriidae; genus Propithecus; species Propithecus coquereli. Next base: position 233,749 of record NW_012151286.1, on the reverse strand, counting down.
GCTGGTTAACCCATCCTTTCATGGCTGTGCCTTCCAGCTAGGCCATCTGGTAGTCCACTTTCAGCTCCAGTGCTAATGCCTGGCTGGAGGAGGGCTTTACACATTTGTGTCTTAATGGTAAGGAGGTGCCTTTCATCCTTAACCCAAGGGACTAGCTACATAAGTAGTTTTAGTCCTGGGGAGATGGGTGGGCTTGTTGACTTGGGAATTCAGGAGAGTTATCGCCACTGTTGTGCACAGGGTTCAAGGCAGGGTGCTCCTTCCATACCAACACGAGTGCTGCCTCTGTGGCTGTGCTTGCCTGGCTGGGGGCAGAGCGGCACTGCTTGCTGAAGGAGGTGGTTGGCAGCGTGCCTGCCTTCCTGGAAGCCTGTGTGCCACCTGCTGCAGGAACCTTCCCTTTGCCCTTCCCTCCAACTGGAATTTTTCATGGGAAGATGGGAGCACAGCTTTCCCCATTGGTGCCACTTCTTGGTACCAATTCAACGGGCTGAGATGGGTCAGCTTCCCATGAGATAAGGAAGAGAACTGTATTTTTAGCTGGTTCTGGAGAGGAGAGATTCATCCTGTACATTGTGTGTCTCCCAGAAAGCTTTTCTCTGTATAATAATTTGATCCAGGTAGATCACTTTACCAACATCTCTTGAAACTAAACCATCCTGAACAAACAGAGATTTGAGGTTCTTTATTATTCTTTTTCTTCTTTTTTTCTTTTTTCTTCTTCTTCTTTTTTTAAAATCTCTGCTACTCCTAGAGTTTCAACAAGATAATCAAATCAGTTTTAAAATAACTTGAATAATTCAACCGTCTTCCTTCAGTCCAGACTAAAAACTGCAGCAAATATGAAACCATCACTGTCCTCTGCCCTGTCTACATTGCTGTATCTTGGGAACTGGTTACTGTGTGTCCTTGCCTGAAAAGAATTGAGATGCTCACAGGTGTTAAAAGTAAAGCGAGAGCCTCTGAAACTCAGTAGAAGGGTCAGCTCCTCCAGAAAACCTTTCCACCATGCCAGCTTTCCCTTACCTCTTATTGAGGGTCAAGTACAGTGATAATTATGGTGGATACACTCAATTGACAGCCTGTTATGTTCCAAGAGGTCTGTATACATCATCTTGTTGGAATCCCCACAAAGGCCCTGTGATGCAGGAGTAATAATAATGATAATGATGATAACAGCGATAATGATGATGATAAAGATGATAAAACCAGAAGTAGGTATATTACTAAACTAAGAAAGCTTAAGTTTTAAGTTTCAGGGATCCTCACTAGCATAGTCCCCATTCAAGGACCTGGAAGGCGCCCTAACATTGTGTTTACATGGTCATATGTTTTGTAAAGTTTGCAACAGAAAAATCTTTTCACTACAGTCAGTTATAACTGCTGTCTCTTTTCATGCCAGCTTCTCCTCTGTCGTCATCCCCTTATATAAAGTGGCTTTGTAGTAGCTATGGGCATCTTTAGGGCATACCTAGGAGGAAGTTGAGCTGGGGATGTGTTAGTTTAGGTTTAGTGGGGATGCTTATGTGGCGTTCAGTCACTTCATAATCTAGCTAAGTTGTGGCATCTGGGGATACTCTCCCACTGTCCTCTGGGCTAAGTCACCCAGGGTAAAGAACCAAGGACATCAACAAGTGATTTGTCCTTTCAAAGTGTATTGAAGATTAGTCACCTCATGAGAAAACCTGAAATGTCCTGAACTCTTAGCTCATACGTAGAAAAGACTTATTAGAGGTTTTTCCATATTTGACCACAGCCCTAAAAATGGACATATCAGTATAAATAATAAATTGTAAAACTGAAAGAAATTTTTATGAACTATCAAAAATGAAAAAGCAAATTTGGTCAACTATGATAGAGAAAAAGGCTGAATTTTCTAGTCCCTTGATAAAAGATAACACAAAATTATTGCTGTGTGAGGGGATGATTGAAAAGTGTGAAAAACGTAGGAAAAAGTATTATAAAGGTGTGTCAAGCAGTTAATTAACAAAAGTGTTACATTTTAGATTTCGTAATGTTTTTGGCATCTGACAGCTTTTAAAAATTTTGTAATGTGTTGTGATCTCTTTTCTCATTTTAAATGAATGAGCATTTTTATACCTAAGTTTGCATTCATTAATTGTACATTCTTTTTAAAAATTATTTATTTATTTATTTATTTTGGAGAAAGGGTCTCTGTCACCTAGGCCGGAGTACTGTGAGGCAATCTTAGCTCACTGCAGCCTCAAACTCCTGGGCTCAAGTGATCCTCCTGGCTCAGCCTCCTGAGGAGCTGCGACTACAGGCATGCACCATCATGCCTGGCTAATTTTTTATATATATTTTTTTGTAGAGATGAGGTCTCACTATGTTGCCCAGGCCAGGTCTCCAACTCCTGGCCTCCAGCGATCCTCCCGCCTCAACCTCCCAAAGCACTAGGATCACAGGCATGAGCCACTGTGCCTAGCCCCCATTCTTTCTATTAAAGAGGGTCTTTGGAATGACATCAGGCCCCACACATCCTCGACCTAACCCTGGAGAAAACTCAGGGAAGTCACAAGGTATGGGATTTCTCTCTCTTGTCTTTAGCCAAGCATCTGGCAAAATCAGCAGGTACTCTTTGTTCCTCAGATGTGTTTTATCTCATATCAATGGTGAGAAAGTGGATGTTAAGGCTTCGTGGTCATTTAATATCCATTGCTACCAATAGCAAAGCTATTTTAAATTTCATTAGTTCTGGAAAAGTCTTTTTGGGGGGCATGGGGGAATTACACTTTGCTTGCTTCAGTTTCCCTCCAGATGCTTGTTTTTCTGGGATGAAGGTCAGGTGCTGGCCAGAATCATGCCATGCCAGGAAGAAGCAGAGTACACCACCTTCCCTGGCTGGCCTCATAGACTCAGTGGGAGAATAACATCCTCCTTCATGGGTCATTAACTGGGGAAGCACTTTGGATCCTTTGGGAAGGAAGACAGAGCATCCTCATGTTCTCACAGATTTGTCTACTAATGTAAACATTACAAATGGCCTTACAAGTACAGAAGTTCTTTCACATAGAACATACATTTAAAGGGAAACAGAATGATTTATCCAAAATTGTCTATTGCCAGTCTCTATTGCCAGTCACTGAAAATCCTTATATTAGAAGATTTCTTGGTTTTCAAGTAAACTCTTTTAAACACAAATGCCTCTAAAAGAGGTCTACTCTGGCATTATTAGATGGAATAATTCTCTATAAGGTTGGCCAGGGTGTCCCTCAGCTAAATGGTCTTCTTCCTCCAGTTCAGAGAAAAGATGAAATTGACAGATAGAAATTTTAGCTTTCCCCTAATAGATTTCTTTAACAAGTTTTGTAGTAGCAGATAGTCAAACTGGGAATTTTCACCTGCTTTTCCCCATCACCCCTTTGTGATACTCTACCCCGTTGTAATCATAGTCCAGTTCTCCAGCAACTCTGAGAAAGGTGACGTTTCTTATCAGTTCTGTCTCCCTCTACTTCCAGGTCCATGCCACTAGTGAATAAGTGGCCCTTTTCTTATTTTTATGACTAAAGGCATGCATGACTATAGGTGGTCAGGCTGAACCATTTGGAATTATAAGCACACATCAAATTAATATCCAGAACTCCTCCAAATGGGTGAATTTAAGATGGGCAGACCCCCACAACTAAATGTTTTCATAATCAAGTGGGCCTACTTAGGAAAAGGACACAATATATAGGATTGCCATGTGTGTGAAGAAGTCTTTTTCCTCTCTGCAGGAGATAGCATAAAGTGGCTAAGACTGTAGACTCTTAATCAGATAATAAGTCATTTTACTTGCTGCTGTTTTTCCTAAGAAAATTGTCTTTCTGTGCCTCAGTTTTCTTATCCCTGACATGGATGTAGTAATACTTTGCTAATCAACTGCTGGTTTGCTCCCAGGGTCATTCCTGTACTTCCTCTGCTCTCCTCTGTATCATAGGGGAACTTGTTTCCCAGGAGCCTTTGACTTCTGGCTCCCATGCAGATGTGGCCATTAGGAGGCCTTGACAGAAGCTACAAGGGCAGGAAGAAGCTAGAAGGCAGCGTACTACCCCTTCGTTCTCTCTTTGCTTCCTGTGGTGTGCTGGAAGTAGTCTTCTTCATAGCTCCAGCGCCCACCAAGCAGTCCCTCTCTCCATGGTCTCAGTTCCTACATGCAGTCCTCATGATAGTTCTACCTCCTGTCACTTGGCCCCAACTTTTGGGCACTGAAACATGACCTCCTCCCATCGTCTTTGCAGCCCCAGGCTTGATAGCAGCTTCTTATTTTTGCTACTCTCTGAGCTACCTCACAGCCCTGTTCGGCCTCTCAGCTCTTCTGTCATGTGTATAACTAATTCCCCGTATCCAATTCCTTCTGTTTGAAAGACCTAGAGTGGTTTCCATTTTCCTGGCTGGACCCTGATTTTTACAGATACCAAACCTACAGGGCTGCTGGGAGGATTAAGTGAGTTAAGATACATAATTGTCTAGTATATGTCCTGGAACACAGCTATAAACGGTAGCTATATCAACATCTCAGCAATAATTCTGAGAGTACAGTGCATGGATTACTATTATTTGTTCTTTTAGTCTTAATGGTTAAAACCTTACATCGCTTAAAGCATAGAAATCTGAAATGGACACATTTGCCAGGAAAGACTACTGAGTGTCTCTAGCTCATGTGCAGTCTCCAGTTTCCATAGAAACCAAGCAAAGAAAATTTGCTAAAGGAAGCCTAAAAAATAAGTAGATTCGGGTCTGTATGATTGTGTCTCAAACCCTTTTATCACACAAGCAGACTGTTATTACTGTTATCTTATTGTCTCTTTAGTATCTTTTTGCTTATAAGATGCAATAGACCCAGATTCTTTTTCTATGCAGAGGATGACATAAAGTATAGGATTTCTTTGTCACAGCATATTCCCTATCACATACCCAATAGCAGTGCTTCCAAGGCTACTTTTATTGTGTTTATCTGCCAAATTGCTGGATAAACCCAGCTCTTATCATTCTGTGGTTATTCAGAGGTTTTTTGTTGTCTGCTGTTAAGATATAGGAACAAAGAGCCAAAAATATTAGTTTAAGCAAAATCCTAGAGTGAGAGGGACCAACTGAAATCCCAATTAACATCCTGCAATAGGACCTCAGCTGGAATGGCAATATTAAATTCCCTTGCATGTAGGTGGAGGGGAGTGAGGGATTCTTGGATCATTTGGTTACAGCCCAACTCCTTGGAATCCTTCATCAGCCATCAGAATTGGTGGCAGTAACAAGTGCAACAGCTCTGAGTCAGACCTGCCAGAATTTGAATCAATAACCAGGCAATCTTGCTTCAATTTCCAAGCAATTTTAAATCTTTTTCTTTAAAATGTCTTTGAGATGGGAAGAATTGAGAGGACAGGAGGAAAATGCAAGTATCTAGAATACTAAGGTGAACTTAACTGCTTTTCTGTGCAAAAAAAGGGTTACAGGTATCCCCTAGAGGTATCCTTAGGATGCTGAGGAGGATAGGCTGCCCCCAGCACAGTCGGTACAATCCCCAGCATAATGGCTTCCCTTGAATGGTTGAATATTGCTAAGTACAAACTTAGCTCAGCTGGTTAGAGCCAGAGAAAGCAAAAACAGGCATAGGAGATAAGTACCCTTGAAGACTTATGATTGGGTTGCAGTATGGTAATGGAGAACAGGATTGCAGAGCAGAAGAAGCCCTAGGCTTGGTGTCAAAAGCTCTGGGGCCATCTTGCTTCTGCCACTTTCAAGCTGCATGACCCTGAGCAAGTCACTTCATTCATTCATTTATTTTTCACAAAAGGCTTGGGACAGAGAGCTTGTGGCTCAGTGCAAAGCATCGGCAAAATCAGAAAAACTTGCTTGTGAGTAATCACGTACAGCACACACAAACACCAGAACATCGATCAATCAGCATTTATTAAACACCTACTCTGAAACCAGTATTACTATAATAACAGCATTGTGAAAACAACCCACTCATTTCCATATAGGCTGGCTATGGAAGTAGGTGAGAGGGAGCTAATGTTTCCCTAATGGCAATAGAGAGAACTCCAGGTCAGAACTATAACATCAGTGCCTCCTACATGGCCTCTCTCGAGTCCCCACTTGGCAGAGCCCCTCTTGGCCATCTCTGATTATTCTTCTAAGCGTGACTCTTCCACCCGTGACTTCTGTGGCCAGAGACAAGAGTATTGCATCTATATGGAGTTTTTAAAAGCATCTAGCACTTTTGCCATCCCTCTGCTTCCCACCAGGAGTCCAAAAGTCAAATGCTGTCTCACTGAATTTTTGTTTTTTGAATAAAGGCAAGTCTTTACCTTATAGCTGAGTTAAAGAGTACAGAACTTAACACAGGGAGCATAGGGATGAAGGGTGCCATCAGGCAGGTCTTGGTTGCCATGGCATCCAGATGACCACTTAAATTATTCCAGGGAGAGGCATCCTGAAGGGGGTAAGGTCACTCTCAAATGTGCTATGACTTATCCTCCTTCGTTGCAAAGTTCTTTACAATTGCCCATGAGCTAATCCTCCCAACAGGCTTGATGAGGTGGATCAATACTATTATCCCCTTTAGAACTCAATATTATTATCCCCTTTAGGGCTCATTATCTTATTAGCCAATTACTCCATCTTTAAAATCTCATCAGTGTCCTTTCTCAGCAATACCCCATTTTTTGACTGTGAGTCTGTGTTACCTGTGAAACACTGGACCTGCTCTTGCAAGAAAGGCCAGAGCTAGGGTAGGTGGTATAACACATACTGTGGGGCTGAATATCATCAGCTTTCAGAGTTACTCAAATGCAAGGACTCTGAGCAACAGGTGCTGGGCAGCTATCTAGAGAATAGCCCACTCACTGAGTAACCACAGGAAAGTCACTTTTTTCTGAGACTTAGTGCATCTGTAGAATGGGGATCATCCTAATTTCTGTATCTCCTTCTTCCCTTTTCTCTTTTACAGAGTTGTTGGGATAAAACGAGACCATAACAGTGAATATCCTTTGGAAGGAAATGCAGTAGAGAAATGCAAGAGGTAATAATGATGGTGTGTATCAAAGCAATGGTAGAAACCAGCTTTGTTCTCTACAAGTATTTGGACCCCAGGGTACAAATAAATGGGCTCAATAACCTGTTTAGCAGGCTGGTCTCGATAAGATGCAAGTCTGTTCTGTCATATGTGAAGAAATTAAGACTTGCTTGTACTTACCCAGTGAAGCAACTGGCAAGGTCTAGAGGGCAGAATGGAGGGTCTCTTGTAGGGTGGCCAACTTGTCCCAGTTTTCCTGGGGCTTTCCTGGAAAACCAAGATGGACTGAGTAGGTCCAGGCAAATAGTAGCAGCTTTCTCAGGCTTGGTTCACTGAAGGGTTGACCAAAAGATTCTTGGTCAACATCTAGTAGATGATGCCTGAATGTTGGAATCCTTGGTGGTAACTAAGCCTATCTTCCCATCACCAGGACCATTCTGGGAGCTTTTCCTTTTCAGGAAGACCCTGAGGAAGAGAATTTTCTAGCCTCTGTGAGAAGACTTCGTGAGGAATGAGGGGGTCAGGAAGTTAACCTTCAACAACAACCTATTTTCCTCAGGTTGTCAGTCTCTGCTTTCAAATATCTACCTCTTGGCCCTGTCCCCACCCAGCAGCCTCGCCACACCTTCACTGAAAATCTATCTGGGCCACACACACGTAGTTATGTAATTATGTTCTCTTGCTAGGAAAGTTCAGGTACCTTTTGAGAAGAAAAATAAATATTTAGGGTCTTAACTACATTGCCAATTTGAGCATGTGTGCCATTATTAATGTCCTCTGTATTTATTCTGAAGGTTTCCATATGTATATGGCTTAGTTCACAGTCATGTGACCATTTGAGGGTCTGCACAATTCTCAAGTGGAAAGTTTGATTCAATACCTATATTGTAGATGGAGGGACCTTAGGGACAATAAATATGCCCCCCAATACAAAGTCCAATGTGGCACTTCCTGTGTGAAGCAAAACAAGCTCCCCATCTTTCTTGGATGAACAAGGAACATGGATTTAACTAAGTAAAGACGACATTCTTGTAGGAATGAGGGGTGGGGAAAAGGTGAAGGGGTCTTCTTTGACTCTCAGTTCCTGGGCCTTGGCATTGCCATCCTCTCCAACCTCCAACCTGGAAATGAGCTTCAGGATCTCTAGCAGAGTCCATGGACCCCGATGTCAAAGCTCTCCTGAGGCTGGCTGGGTAAGGGTGTCTGGGCAGTTCAAGACACAAGCCCTAAGGGCATGGCAAAGGCACTCTGGCAATACTGGGGGAAAGAATTGAATGCCACTGAGGATTCCATGTCACGTGATAACGGGGTCAGGAAGGCAATGCAAGCTCCTTATTTGAATGAAAGTTCTCCATTCCCAGTGAGTAGATGGGATACAGGGAGGTGGTTCCATCCCTTTGTACAAGAGAACTGACCGTAGTTCGGTGGGGAATTAGGACCCTGCCAGATGGGTTCTCTTTCTCCTAGAGCTGAGACTTTTAACCTTTCTGTGCCATGAACCTTCTGGCAGTTTGGTGAGGCCTATGGACCCCTTCTCAGAATAATGTTTTTAAATGCCTAAACCAAAATACATGGGATCACAATTATATTGAAATACAACTATCAAAAAACTTTAAAACCACACAAATGTGTGATGTAGTAATATATGTGTTTCTTTTTTAATGCTTTAAAATGACCAGATAAAATGGTCTAACAATTGCTCTAATTTTGAAATAATGATGATTATAAGTGATATTTTAAGATGTGCGACAATGACAATATGTTATGAAAATATCTTTGAATTCTATTGGTGACAAAGTCATGGGTACTATGAATACCACTCTGGTTTATTGCCTTCATTCATAACTGAAGAAAATGCTAACTTTCAGCTACAGCAGAGGTCGGCAAACTTTTTTCTGTAAAGGACCAGATAGTAAATAATTTAGGCTTTGTGAGCCATATGGTCTCTGTTGGCAACTATTCAACTCTGCTGACGTAGCATGAAAGCAGCCACAGATAATATGTAAATGAATGAGCATGGCTGTATTCCCATAAAACTTTATTTATGGACAGTGAAAGTTGAATTTCATATAAGTTTTACAAGTCATGAAATATTATTCCTCTTTTGATTGTGTTTTCCAACCATTTGAAAATGTAAAAAACATTCATAGCTCACAGGCTATGAAAAAATAGGTAGTGAGCCAGATTTGGCCTGTGGGCCATAGCATGCTGATCCATGAATTAGAGGGTACTGAGAATAAAGATGCAACCTTTGTTTACCATCCAGGTATGTAGACCTCAGGTTAAGAACTGCCATCCTAGAGGAGACTGGGGAACTTGGCAGATCCCAGAGAGGGAAGCTCAGGAGAAGTCCAGTCTCATTTTAGGGAATTGGTGGGGGGCAAGGGGATGTGCAGTGCTAGAGTCTTACAGAATCCCCCCACCTGCCCTGTAAGGGCTGGCTCCCAGGGAAGCTTATTGGGTAACATAGATGCAGTTCCCATTGAATGATGGGTGAAGGCCATCAAAACACCCATTTCTGTGGCCCAAACCAGTGCTTTAGGAACTGGCAGTACTCCAGTGCCCAGCATAGAGTTTGGCACACAGTAGGTGCTCAAACACTGTGTGCTAAATGAATGACTGAAGTCATCCAAGTGCTGTAGGTGGGACCAGCAGGAGATGTGGCCTCAGGAGGTAGGGGAGACAAAGGCCAAGAAGAGGTTGCTGCTGCTGATCGATAACCTTTTTCCTTGACCCAGGGCTATGTCCTGCAAGAAAGGGTTCTCCAATTCTAAGTTCCAGCCAGACATCCTGTACATCTGTATGGCAAAAACAATGGCATGTTTTTCATCAAACCATTTACTTTCCCCCCTAGAGACATAACAATCATTCAGGTAAGATTATGTGACCGAATTTTGGCCAATAGAATATGGGTAGAAGCAACATAGAATACTTCTAGGCTTGGCCCCTAGAACATCTTGTAATTTCCGGTTCTCTCTTTTTCCATCCTCCATGTGGCTGAAAGAAGAGGGCTCCAAGATACTAGAACCACACATAGAAAGGGCAGGGATCCCTGAGTGGCCATCTGGAGAAGAGCTGCCTGAGAAGAGTCACCCAACCTTCGCAGACCGTGAGAAATAAACTGTGTGTGAAGTCACTGAAATTATTTTTGTTACAGTCATGGAATCTAGCCTATCCTGAAAATGCACTTTGTTCTCTAGGCCAGGGAGGATGCACACTTCTTATAAAGCTTTCTTAGTTTGGGTTCCCTAGAAACAGACCCTGAGACAAGGATTCTAGTACATGTAGTTGTTTGGAGAGGAATGAAACACCAGCAGAAGAGTAGAGGGAGTATGATGGGTAAGGAAAGAGCCAGAACAGAGTGTGTTTATCACCCTGTGGACAAGGAGCTTCATCCCCCTGGGAGGCTTTGAGCCAGAGTAAGTTATCCCATGGAGGGGCAGGGGGCAGGGGAATGTGTACACCACCTTTGATCAGTCGTTGTCTGAAGGCTGTTTGGAGTGGGAGTTTAATTCCCCAGCACTAGAGGCTGATGGTGCCTTGGGATAAGGCAGCTGGGGAAAGACTCAGATACTGGCAGTTGGAAGTGGGCTGGCGCACACTGAAGTGGTAATATCGGAAGGATGTCGGTGGGGGAACAACAGCATCTGCCACATAGTGGCCTTCCTTTGTAAGCTTTTCTGTTTTTGTTTTTTGTATCAAATCTGTACATTACCTGTGACAACGCAGGCCTTCACAGTTTTGCTTTTACTCAGTTGGGTGCTCAGCTACTGATAAGCAAACTCACCACAGAAATAGAGAAACAGCTTGGGTGCAGTCATGGAAAGGGTACTAACGAGAAGTAGAATATGTTCATGTTATGCTTACACAGGTTTTTCCGTGCCTTTGGGCCTCGCATCCCTTCTTTTTGAGCCTCAATTTCCCCATATGTAAAATTCACAGAGCTTGAGGGATGACCTCTAAGTCCCCTTCCAACCTGCAACTCTAAAATCTTCCAACTCTAATGCTGTACTGGATGCACCTGTTAGCAATGGCTCCCTCAATCGCTTAGGATGGAAAGGAAGCATGTGATCAGACAGAGAGAGGATGCGCACATTTGAAACTCCCCTGGGACTGTGTAGGCAATTATAATCACCTCAACTGAGATTCATCCCTAGCATTAGTTGAATTTTTTGAGTCCACCACACTGGGGTCATAACCTAGATGGACCCCCAAGGCATAGTATTGATGGAGACTACAAATATATCATATTGATTTTAATTCCTGTTCAAGGGGCTTGATGTCTATTTAGTTTGTGAGGATAAAATATTGTACTCAGGTAGCTTCAGGGGGAGATGGGAAACCCTGGAATGGGAGTCTGAGATCCGACTGGGTCCTTGCTTGACCACGTGCTTGACCTTGGGCTATTTTTCAGTTCCTTTGAGCTCCAGTTACCTAATGATGGGCTGAGACTGTATGTCTAAGTTCCAGCTGAACTCCAACATTTTGCAATTTTTGGATTAAACCCTCTGAGATATGTAGTGGATGGAAGGACAAATGGAACCACAAGTGACATCATTTAGTTCAATTCCTCTTCTGCTGATCTGATCAAGGCTGTATTCCTTGTTGTGTGACAGGAGACATCTACAAAAAGAGTGTACCAGACTTTTTGGGGGGGGAGGTTTCTTTGTCAAGTCCATGGCCTGTTTCCTGAGTGCTTCGCTGCATCCCCATCACTCACAGAAGTAGACCCCAAGTAGCCTTGTGTGACCTTGTGCCCCTGACCACAGTTGATTGGGCTAAGCTGGACCAACCAGATACTCTCTCCTTCAGATTGTGGTTTGGGATTGAGAAGCATAAATCATGCCTGGCTGATCCCTTGAAGTGAGAACATGAACATGTGAAAGCCATAGTATAAACGTGTCTGCTTAAACACTGAGAGGCAAAGAAAACCAGCCTGTAGAGAGCAAATAATGCAACTGTGTAGACAGGGACCTTGGCTTCTGGATCCTGGAAAGAAGTAGAGAATAACTCAGTCCCCTGGTCACTGGACTTCGTGAGCCTGCCTGACGTTTTGTACGTCCTTGAGTTTGGTGAGATAGATTCCTCTCAAACTTCTTATAAGCTGTCATATTTTTCTTAATCTAGACTGAATGAGTTCTCCCCTATGAAAACAAAGAGCTCTGATTGAGAAAGAGAAATTGGAGGATTGAGACTAATGAAGGTTTAAAGAAGATATGATAGTGACCCAGGGACTTCATATTAAAAAATGATGCTCTGAACTTATCCTCAGTGGGGATGCATAGATTTTTGTTTTTGTTTTTTGTTGGTTGGTTGGTTATCTCAGGCTGATTGTTGAGTTAATCATACTCCTTAGTTTATGAAGAGTAAAGATCACAGTTCTTTTTTTTATTATTTTCACCCTTTTCTTTCCAATCCCTACTTGTGTGCATCCCAATCCTCTTTTCATCCTAGGCAACTGCTCTATGTGCTTTATATATGACCTGGGATGTGCTTGTGTCTTTGAAAACATATAGCATTGTTTTGTTTATGTATGTGCTTTAATTTCCACGAATGGCCTTGCGTTACGAATCTCATTGACTATGAGAATCTGCATTGACTATGTGTCACTCGAAGTTGTGGTTTTGAGATCTGTGTTGCTGTATACACATTCAGGTCATTGCTTCATTCTGAAGTATCTGATTCCATAACATGCATCTATCACTTTTTTGTTATCTACTCCCCTTGTGATAGACACACCTAGGTTGCCTCTAACTGCCTGTTATCACAGTGCTGCAAATGGGCTTCCTCACACGTCTCCATGTGTGGTCTTTGTGCAGGTTTCCAGGGTGTATGCACAAAAGTGGAATTACTGGATCAGAATGTAAATCTACTTAATCTCATTTAGTACTGTCAGATTGTTCACTAGAAAGGCTACATCATTAAACACTTGGCAATGGTACCCTTCTTAGCCAATACTTAGTATTACATGGCTTTCTAAATTTTGTAGCCTTAATGGGTATAAAGTGGTATCCCATTGTTATTTTAATTTGTATTTATTTAATTATATTATTACTAGTAAGGTTAAGCATCTCTTCATCTCTTCTATTAGCTATTACAGTTTCCCCTTCTATCCAGTGACTGTATGTCCTGATTTGCCTGGTACAGTCCAGGTTTTTGCCTGTTGCCATGGAATAGTTATTTGAAGTGCCCATTTTTATTCCTAAGGTGTCCTGGTTTGGTTGATAAATAATATGGCCACCCTACCCTTTTGCGATTTGTCTATTTATATCTTCTGTTGTTTTTTCTATTGCATTTTCTATCTTTTTCCTTATTCATAGGGCTCCTATAATACAGCTATCCATCTCTTTGTTTAAATGATGAAAAATCTTCTTCCAACTTGCTGCCTATCTATCAGCTTTGTCTGTGGGGTTGTTAGTCAAACACAGTTTCATTGATGTGTTCATCAAATTTGTATACGTTTTACGATCTGGGGATCTTATTCAAGAAGTCCTTTTTCACTCTAATGTCACAAAGATATTCCCATATTTTCTTCTGTTATTTTAGTAATTTTACTTTTCACATTTAGGTCCTTAACATATTTGGAATTTATTTTTATATATAGTCTGAGGCAGGGACCTGACTTTTCTTCATAGGGTTGGTCAGTTTTCTCAGCAACACTCAACAAACATCCCATCCCCTTCTCACTGGTTTCTGATGCTTCCCTATTTTACACCATTTTTTTCAGTGCTCTCTTTTCTGTTCCATTGATCTCTTTCTCCGCTCCTATGGCACTACTAGTACCCCTTACAAAAAAATTTCACTTGTAGTTTATCTTAATGTCATGTAAAACAGATAGCTCCTCTTTGCTCTCAAAATTGATTTTGCTATTCATGCACCATTATTCTTTCATATAAGTGTTACAGTCAAGTTGTCAAGTTCCTCAAAATATTCTTCCGGAATTTTTATTGGAATTGCATCGAATTTATAGATAATTTAATGAAAATTGACATTTCTACACTAAATTGTTCCATCTAATCATATGGCATTTCTTTTTACTTTTTTCATATCTTCTTTATGCCTTCTAATTGCTTTAGTCTTTTGAATACATAAAAGTTCTATGTATTGTGTGTATTCTTTGTTGTAGGGTTAGTTTAGAGATATTTGTAGTTTTGTTGCAATATTGGTTAATATCTTATGCTCTATTATATTTTCCAGGTGGCTGTTGCTGGTATGAACTATTTTTTCCTAGTAGAAACAACAAGAGCAATCTGTCGTACTCTCTTATCCTGCCCCCCTTGGTGACCAAAGGCATATGGTTGCAACATAAGTGGACAGAATTCAGGGTATGGTCTGAGTGAGCAAAACTGAAACAAAAGTGCCAGCTTATGTGGGACCCTCAAACATAGACATTTAATGAAAGTTTCTGACCAACAGAACTGTCTGTGGATGTCAAGTATAATATAAATCCGTCATTAGAATATAGAGCTCCAGAGCCAGAATGGCCTCAAGAGTCATCTAGTTCACCCACTGGATACGTCTGTCCTCTCTATGGTCTATTAGTTTGGTGGCTGGTCAGCTGGAGCTTGAACACCTCAGGGACAAGACATCCACTGCTTTCTGAAGCAGCCCAGTCCACATCTGTATAGCTCTCTTGATTCCTTCCCTTTCTACTTGAGCAATAGCATTCTATTATGTCTATTTATTATGCCTCCACTGTACCTTCTGTATCTGCACAGTGCTTATTATTTATATTGCAATAATCTGCTCATGTATCTGTTGTATCTCTAGGGCTATGAGTGCCTTTGAGGAAGTGGCCATGACTTAGTGGGTTTTATTTGTTTATTTACTTATTTAGTATTTTCAGGGTCTAGCAAGTGTCTGCACATGGTAGGCACCAAAAGATATTGAATAGAGGAGCCTGTATAAAACACCTCTTATGTATTCCTTCTGATTCTCTTGGTGCCCTAATCCCCTGGTCCTGCAGATGCTTGTCCACCTCATGCACCACTGTGTCTTCCCTTCTCTGAGAGACCACTTATAGTCAGATACCACTCAGAGAGGCCACTGCAGCCACAGGCTCAGTGTGGGTCCATGTGGTTTCATTTCCTGGGGCCTACCAATCACTCATCCAAAAGGTGCCCCCCCGCCACTTTTGCTGTTGCTGTGTAGCCTGGCCAATCAGTTATGCATCTAGAGTTTGTGGCTATCCCTGCTACTTCCAGACCTAGATGAAATGCTACACCATAGGTATGGGATCTGACATCCCATATAGCAGCTGAGGGACCAAGTGATGCAACCTGGAAATGCAGAGGAGTTAATTCTGTGTGTGGTCAAATTTTGATCAATGGAAATAGGTGATCTGAGGGTAAACATCCTTCCTTTGGTTCCTCTCACAGACTGTTCCAGGGCACAATTTTGCTGTCATCTCTGTTTCAGAACATCCTCTGTGACTAAGCATGTACGCCAAACAAATGACCAGCTGTGTCTCTTTAAGGCTCACGATGTACATTAACATATGACATTACACTATGTACATTAATCACTCAGTGTATTAGTATGTTACATGGTAATACTTTACTTTCTTTTTCTCTCATTCTCATTGTCCTGTGATTGCACCTTTCAAATAGTCTCAGCACTTAATCCTTACCTCAGGATCTCTCTTTTCTAGGAAACTTGAGCTAAGACAAGCGCCTATAGAAAACAACAACAACACCTGACCCTTCAAGCTCATAGCAGTCCTTTAAGAATCTGATCTTACCTATCATCGTACTTCCATCTGCAAAGTAGTGTTCTTTTTTCCTATTTTCTTCTGCTCTTTCAAAGTATCCACCTGTGTGATCTTGAACTCTCTTCTCTAAATTAGCTCTATTTGTCAATATCCCTCTCAAATGTGGTGCTGAGAATGGAAAGCCACATACAATATAAGGTTTTGCTTTTAAAAGAAGCACAACCTGAAATCATATTTTTCCTTGCTTTAGAAAAAAAAGAAATATTAGTACACTGAAGTGAAACAAGATTGGATTAGACATATTGAGAAGACCTCTTTGATGATGATCATTATGATTAAAATTTAAAGGATAAGGAATTGGGATATAGGGAAATGTTATGGGTGTCCTGGGAACCTTTTATAATGTGCCTGTGAATAGTATTATTTATAAAACATTTACATCTGCTTTATCTTATTTGTCCCTAACAACCATTGGGTAGTGCAAATTATCATTATCCCCATTATACCACACACAATAATTGGTTCCATGATACCAAGTGACTTCAATATCTCATTGCTAGTAAGTGGCCTGGTTAGGATTTGAACCTGTCTCCAAATATGTTCTTTCTGTGATGCCACATTTATATCAATTACATTTAGAAAGGTGTAAAAACAGTTACAGGGAGTAGACTTCTTAATTTTGGGTCTCTCCCCCATCACCAAACTAGAGAGTAGTTTATAAATTAAACACCCGGGCTCAGAAGTACCAAGACAGCATGATTAACACAGTATTCCCAGAGAGAATAGCAGCAGCCTGTTGTTGTTTCCCCAAGACATTGTACTCTGGCTACTGAATCTAATTCCTAACGGGTTCCCTATAGGTGGAAGAAATGAGTAAATAACATTTGACCTTACAATACAGGCGTGGTAACTGGAACAAAAGACAAGGAATGAAATCTTTGTTGTATTTATACTGTGTATCCAACAAGAGAAGCTGGAATCTGTGTAAGTGAGAAACCTAAGATGGGTTCACCCACAAAACAGTGAGAGAGCAATAGAGAAGAATATAGGCAGTGTCGTAAGTATGGCTGAGATTGTAAGTGCGACAGGGACCGTGAAGTGTATGAGTGAAACCTATCAAGGAAGAATCAAAAGAATTGAGCACTCTCACCTCAGCAGTGACTCTGGCATTATTCTTGCTACATGTCCACCCACGGGCCCCCATTTATCACTTAGACTTTTCTTTTCTAGCAAACAATCACCTTTGCTTAGGATCGAAGGCAGAAGGTAAATAATCATGTCTTGTGACCTGAGGAGAAAAATGTTAGGAATCGATAGCTCGACACAGCACTGTCAATATCAACAAGCAATGTCCCCTGATGAGTTTTCATCCAGTTATTTCTCAGAGTCAAAGCTCTCCAATGGAGAAGCAGCAAATGAAAAAATCCTCAACCAAATACTAGCAAACCAAATTCAACAACACATTAAAAAGACTATTCATCATGATCAAGTGGGATTCATCCCAGGGATGCAGGGATGGTTAAACATATGGAAATCAACCAATGTGCTACTACATATCAACAGAATGAAGAACAAAAACCATATGATCATTTCAATTGATGCTGAAAAAGCGTTTGATAAAATTCAACATCCCTCATAGTAAAAACTCTCAAAAAACTTGGTATAGAAGGAACATACCTCAACCCAATAAAAGCCATATATGACAGACCCACAAAAAGTATCATACTGAATGGGGAAAAACTGAAAGCCTTTTCTCTAGGATCTGGAACAAGACAAGGATGCCCACTTTCACCACTGTTATTCAACACAGTACTGGAAGTTCCAGCTAGAGCAATCAGACAAGAGAAAGAAATAAAGGGCATCTGAATTGGAAAGAGAAGCAGTTAAGACATCTTCAGTCTGTTCTTTCCTCCATTGTAAGGAGGAACCACTATTGTAAGGAGAATACCACTGCTGTATTCAAACTCTTGGTATCTCCTCAATGATTGTAACTAACCCAAACTAGTTTCTTTACCTACACTTTCTTCTTCCACCCATCCACTCTTTACATTGTTGACAGAGTTATGTTTTTTTAAGACACATCTTTTTGGCCAGGCGTGGTGGCTCACGCCTGTAATCCTAGCTCTCTGGGAGGCCGAGGTGGGAGGATTGTTTGAGCTCGGGAGTTCGAAACCAGCCTGCGCAAGAGCGAGACCCCATCTCTACTAAAAATAGAAAGAAATTAATTGGACAACTAAAAATATATAGAAAAAATTAGCCAGGCGTGGTGGTGCATGCCTGTAGTCCCAGCTACTCGGGAGGCTGAGGCAGTAGGATTACTTGAGCCCAGGAGTTTGAGATTGCTGTGAGCTAGGCTGACGCCAAGGCACTCTAGCCCGAGCAACACAGTGAGACTCTGTCTCAAAAAAAAAAAAAAAAAAAAAAAGACACATCTTTTTAAAGACATATATGGAAGATTGCATTAATGTCCCCCATTTTTCATTCCTCCCTACACCTGTACCCTTTGCCTCAGCCTTTGCAGTTCCTACCAAAGAAGGGGAGACTATTTCCCACCCTTGAGCTTGAGATTTACCATGTGACTTGTTTTAGCTAATAGAATGGGGTAGAAGTGATGATGTGCTAGTTCCCAGCCTGGGAGCTTTAAGAAGCCTGGGACTTGCTTACTTGTGCTTCTGCCATTGGTAGGAGAGGGACATTCCTTGGCTCTCCCACTGGTTCTTTACTTTTAAAAGAAGCACAACCTAAAATCATATTTTTCCTTGCTTTAGGAAAAAAAAAATGAGAGACACAGGGAGCAGAACCTCCCTAAGATGCCCCAACTAAGCCTGGCCTAGAGTAGAGCTCCAGCCAACCTGCAAAGGCATGAGTGAACCCAGCTGAGAGCAGATCAGCAAACATAGCCTAGAGCAAAGCCCTAGCTGATTTACAGAGACTCAAGTATATTAAATTATTTTTGCTTTAAGCTACTGAGGTTTTGTTAGGCGGCAAGATCTAACTGATACATTTACCCCCTCATCAACTTAACTTAAAAAATCTTCTAGGGCTCTGTGTTAGTCCATTTTGCATTGCTATAAAGGAAATACCTGAGGCTGGGTAATTTGTGAAGAAAAGAGGTTTATTTGGCTCACAGTTCTGCAGACTGTACAAGAAGCTTCATTCCAGCATCTGCTTCTGGTGAGAGATTCAGGGAGCTTCCAATCAAGGCAGAAGGCAAAGGGGGAGCAGGTGTGTCACATGGATAGAGAGGAGCAAGGGAGAGGAGGTGCCAGGGTCCTTTAAGCCAGTGGTTCCTAACCTTTTTGGCACCAGGGACTGGTTTCATGGAAGACAATTTTTCCATGGACCGGGGCAGCGGGGGGTTGAGGGATCATGGCCAATGGTTTTGGGATGATTCAATTGCATTTAATTTATTGCTTTTATTTTTATTATTATTACATTGTAATATGTAATGAAATAATTATACAACTCACCACAATGCAGAATCTAATGCTGCTGCTGATCTCACAGGAGGCACAGCTCAAGTGGTGATGCGATGGGGAGTGGCTGTAAATACAGATGAAGCTTCTCTGGCTCACCCACTGCTCACCTCCTGCTGTGCAGGCCTGGTTCCTAACAGGCCACAGACAGGTACGGCCTGCAGCCCGCAGCTTTAAACAACCAGCTCTTGCATGTACTAATAAAATGAGAATTCACTCATTATCGTGTGGACACAACAAGCCATTCATGAGGGATCCGCCCCCATGACCCAAACACCTCCCACTAGGCCCCACATTCAACACTGGGGATCAAATTTGAACATGAGATTTGGAGGGGCCAAATATCCAAACCATATCAGCTCCCTACTGTATGCAGGATAAAGCTAAAACTCCTCAGCATGGCGTTGCATACCCTTCCAATTCCTCTCCATCCTCCATGCCACAGCCTCCACCTCCTTTTCTCTTCCTATATTTGCTATTCACCAAATCTGTCAAGCACTTTCCCACCTCAGTGGCCCTGGCTCCAAATCTGTGGGGCATCCTTTTCTCTAACCTGGTGAAAGCTTGGTCATTCTTTAAGCCTAGTTCAATTATCATTTCCACTGTGAAAAAATTTCTCTGTCAACCATATCAGGTGCCCATTTTCATGCCCATACAACAGTGAATCCCTCCTGTCTTTATGCTTCCATATCACTTGATTCCTATTTTTGGTACAGTCCCCAAGTACTATATTAGAGTTGGTCGTTGTGGCAGACTGGCTAGTTGCCCACCCAAATATGTGTTCCCTCCATCTTCCTTCATGCCGCAAATCCTGATTTTTTTTAGGGTGGCGATGTTCCTAACTAGCCCTGAATACCTTCCCCTGTTCTTCAGGGTTCTGTTGCATGCAGAAGAATGCAATTCTGCAATTCTGATGGGTGGAGTCATTTACATTTCTGGCTCCTCCAAAAGGCATGACATCCATAAGGGCCAGGAAATAGATCCTAACCATTTTTATGTCTTTAACACCCAGCAGAGTGGTGAGCATACAGCAGATCCTGATAAATCCTTGTTGAATTCAGTTGAGATATTTTTATGACCCGAGAGCTAAAGGTTTGAAAGTTCTATGTCTGGGTTTCATCCTTTTAGCAGAGATCATAGAAAACCTACCCGCCTCTCTGCCCCTAAATGTACGTTGTTTTTCCTCTACCTCAAAGACCATACCTTCCTGTACCCTACAGAGAACTGAAAAAGGTGGACATTGCTAACAAATGAACCAGAACCCATAAGGACTGTATTTTACTATCTATAAAAACTTGAAGCCAAGTTAACAAGCTTCTCCACCTGTTCATGAGTTAACACTTCTTTAGTACTGGAATGGCACCGAGATGATCATAGGGATAACTCTTATCTCCCCTGCCTCTGTTGCCAGCTGAAAAGTGTGTATGAACAAACCCTTGCAAACTTTAGGAAAATGTCATAGTGACCCAGCAGGATGCAGCGCCCCACCCTCCACCAAGAGACCAATGAAGAGGGGAGGGGTGTTTTCAGGGCTTACACTGGAGCTGTGTCCTCAGACACCTCTCTAAATCCTGAGGACAGTGTGCCAAACCAAAGATGCTTCTGCAAGTTGCAGTTCATGAGTATCGTCTTGTTCTCCAGCATTTCTGATTCTGCCCTTTCTCGGATGTTTCCTTTTTCTCTTTCAAATATAATCAGATGTCTCTTCAACCAAACAAGTTCCACCTCCTGACTTTTTCTGACCTGTCACTCTTCCTAATGGCCATTCTTTTTCATTTTTCTCTCCTTCTCTTTCTCTGTGCCTCCAATTC
This sequence comes from Propithecus coquereli, assembly GCF_000956105.1. Taxonomy (NCBI): domain Eukaryota; kingdom Metazoa; phylum Chordata; class Mammalia; order Primates; family Indriidae; genus Propithecus; species Propithecus coquereli. The sequence continues at coordinate 212,734 of NW_012151286.1, read as the reverse complement.
TTACCCATCCATGCTCTCTCAACTTGCTTAATCCTGGCTTCATTCCCACTGTTCTACTGTAACTGCTCTGGGTAAGGTTTCCAGGGACCTCGCTCTTGCCAAGCCTCCTGCACTCTCTCAGCCTTCATCCTCCCCAGCCCCTCTCCCACCCCCACTGCCTGTTTAAAGAGCAGATGACCCTCACACAGTCCACTTCTCCCAGGGAGACCCCCCTGACCACAGCTCACACTGAGCTCCTTTTCCCAGCGAAAAGCATGGAATGGCATAGTCACTGCTATGTGATTATGTACATATGTTTCCTTTTCTAATATATGCTCCTTGAGATAGAGACAAAGTATTGGGGGAATTTGGTCTCCCTACAGATGGAAGGATTTAGAACAAATATGAGCTGATAAATGATGCTTAATGTGAGCCTAATTTATTATTTTCATTCTTATCATTGATCAATATAGTGTTCTTCTTTCTCTCATCTTGATCAAATTCTATCCATGTTTAAGTTTATCCTGAATCTGTTATCCTCAGACCATCTTTCCTGGCCAAAGCTGATTTATCCCCCTCCAGACCACTGGTGCTATTGAAGACAGTGTTAGGCTGAATATATGGCCTCCGAAAATAGCCATGTCCTAATTACCCAAACCCATGAATGTTACCTCATGTGGCAAAAGGGACTTTGCAAATGTGATTAAGTATCTTGGATTGTCTGAGTGGGTCCTATATATCCTTGTAGGAGGTAGGCAGAGAGAGATTTGACTACAGAAAAGGAGAAAACAATGTGACTAGGGAAGCAGAGTTGGGAGTAATGTCACTATGAGCCAAGGAAGACTGGCAGCCACCAGAAGCTGGGAGAAGCCAGGAACAGATTCTCCCCTGAAGCTTATAGAAGGAACCAGCCCCACCAATTCCTTGACTTTAGCCTAGTAAAACATATTTTGTATTTCTGACCTCTAGAACTGTAACAGAATGAATTTATATTGTTTTAAGTCACCAAGCTCTTGGTAATTTGTTACAACAGCCATAGAAAACTAATACAATGACTTTATATACCTTCTGGTGTTTAGCTTAAACACTGCCTTGAATTGTCTTTTGATTGACTGAAATATGAGAATTTTACTTCTCCAACCAGATTGAAAGCTCCAAGATGGCAGGGCATCCACCCACAATTTCTACCCCAAGTCTAGGCCCAAAGGTTTTGTTAGATTGAATTTAGTTGAATCTCTTAGGTGAGTCTGCTGGAATCTGTCTCCTAAGTAGAAAAATGGTGCTTAAGTTGCTCAGAACACAAAGTTGATGGATTTGACCCTGAATTATTTGTGATGGTAGTTGTGGAGAAGATTCAAGAATCAATAAGGACTTCTACTAAGTCCCTTTTGATTTTGAGATTCTTGGATTCCAAGAGGCTACGATTTTCCCAATACTGATGGGTCTTCCCTACATTGCAGTAGTGTGGCCTCCATATCATCACTGATATCCTCAGGCCTGAAAGTCAACGTCTTATGGCCAGTACTACCATTGTTTCAAGATGGAGATGAGTTATAACAAACCTTTACATGTGAAAAGTATTTTATAGTCTTCAAAGCATTTCCCATCCATTGTTTCTCTTAATTCTCAGAATAAGACTCAGAGGTGGTGTGAGAAATTGGGCACCACCAAAGTTAAGCCACCTGCCTAAGGTCACACAGCCAAGGTTCTATAGCACCAAAGAGCCACTACAATCTGAAAGCAATCCTGCCGTGGAATAGGGGAACCACAATAAAGACAGAACCTGAGAATCTTCTTTGTCCCTGGCATTGTCCATCTCAGTAGCTCTGGGAGACAAGTTGAACACTTTGTCCCCACCTCATGGAATTATGAATAGAAGAAAAGAATCCTGAAGTTCTAGGACTTTCAGCCTTCCTCTTGGTGGGAAAATATCTAACAATACAGGATAGAAAATTGTCTCCTATTTTTATTGTTCTTTGGGATGAAGCTTCCATAGCCAATTGTATTTATATTTTATCATATTTCAAAAATTAAAAAATACTTCAAATATCCAATCTCTACCTTTTTTGGTCCTCTGTAGCTATAAAAATATCTGATTTATCTCTGTTCGAGATTGAAATTTGAGGTGAGTGGGAAATAATTTCCCATAGTAAGAAAAGAAAAGAGATAATTGAAGCTTCACTTCCATTTTCTCTAGGGCTGTGTAAGAATCTAATCCACTTAAATATCCTATAAGTTTTATTAGATTGCATTATAAGGCACATTTAAGTAATATATTCATTTTAAAACACCTTTTTGTGATATGGTTCAGATACCATATAATTAACTCATTTAAAGTGTATGATTCAATGTTTTTTAGTATATTCACAAGGTTGTACAACCACTTTCACAATCTAATTTTAGAACACTTTTGTCTCCTTTTGTCTCCATACCCATTAGGAGTCACTTCCCTATACCCTCACCCAAACACTAAGCAACTACTACTCTACTTTCTGTCTCTATAGATTTGTCTATTCTGTACATTTTGTATAAATGGAATCATATAACATGCGACCTTTTGGAATGGCTTTTTTTACTTAACATAATGTTTTCAAGGTTCTTCTGTGTAGTGTATGTCAGTACTTCATTCTTTTTTATGGATGAATACTATTCCATTGTATGTACTTTATCATATTTTGTAATTCATTTATCCATTCATGAACATTTGGGTTGTTACCACTCTTTGGCTATTTTAATAGAAAAATGTTGCTGTGAACATTTGTGCTCAAGTTTTTGTGTAGGCATCTGTTTTGAATTTTCTTGGGTGTGTACACCCAGGAGTGGAATTGCTGGGTTGTGTGGTAACATGTACAGGATTACCTTTTTGAGGAACTGCCAGACTATTTTTAATGTATTCATTTAAAAGACATTCATGGTAGCTTTATGGTGGGGGGAAGAAGAGAAGAGAATGGGGTTTGTGGCAGTGGTGCTGCTGGGAGCTGTAGAGTATACCCAGACAAGAGCATTAGGTCCCAGGTTGATTGCTGTCATGGGAACAGATCCAAATTAATCTACAGGAGTGCAGCACATCACGAAGGGTGTTGGTTGTGCTTTGCCAAGCCCAGAGAGTGGCCTAGAATCAGATCTTTTGATTGGGATAAAGATGGAACAGGAGGTTCATTTTTTGACCTTGGAGCAAGGTAGAGAGACCAACACATTTTGTTTGTTAGCCGAGGTAATTGCTGTAAACAGGGGACTGAATGCCAAGCCTCTTCTCGTACTAGCCCGCCCCACTCAATGGCAGGCCTGGCCACCTTTGTCCTTTCATCTGCTTAAAGCTGGTTACACTGTCACTTTGAGCTCTGGCTCTGCTCTCTCTGGCTCTGATTCCTTTGGAAAGGCTGCTGTCCAGATGTTTAGGTATTTAGCAAATGCACTTTTCTGATGCCTTGGTAGGGTTGCTTTCAGAGGGGGATGAATATTTGATGTTGTTGGCTGTTGGGCACATGTACACTGAAATGACCAGCAAAGTCCCTGCCTCAAACTCCCTGTGTCCCTAGTTTCCTTTATAATCATAGCTGATACATCATTTAAAGGAAAACTCACTGGGGAGCAGAGAAAAAGCCATTTCTGTTGTTTTCCCTTTGCCTTCTCTCATGGGTTGTGCACAAGCTCCCCAGATTATAGAGAAGGGTGTCTTGGGTGGGTCCCCCAGCTTACAGAGCAGGACAGATGGCTATTTCCATCTTTCTTTAGGGGTTTGCTCCTCCTTTTTAAACCATTCCCTCCCCACACATAAACTCCTACCCACTGTGCTCCATGGTTTAGTCCACTGCTTTATGATTTTGGTCCTTTTTGAGCTAAGAATATCTTAGAGAGTATTTAGATCACTCTCACATATTACAAATAGGAGAACCAAGGCTAAAGAGGGGGAAGGCTATCTCTAGGCCAGTAGTAGCTCACTGGGGGCTCTACCTCCCACTGGCCTGAAGCTTAACCCTTCCACATGCTGGGACTCTGCAGTGTTGTTCACTATTATATTCCAAATGTCCAGCTCAGTACCTGGCACATGTTTCTGCAGCCAGGCTGTCTAGGTTTGAATCCTGACTCCAACAGGTACTACTTGTGTGTTCATGTGCAAGTGACTTAAGCATCTGTGTCTCAGTTTCTTTATCTATAAAATGTATCTGATCATGGCACCTATCTTCAAGAAATCTTGCCAGAAGTAAATGATTTAATACATTTTAAAATGATTAGAATACTGTCTTTTGCAGAATAGGGGCTCAATAAGTGTTGGCTATCACCAGTACTATTGAATGAATGAGTGAATGAATGAATACATGAGCTCTATGCTCATCCCCTCAGAGGCCAGCTCAGTGTCTTCCAATCTGTCACTTCTTTTTTTGAACAACCATGTCTTAACTCTGGGCTTGGAGGCTGGGCTAAGAAGGGCAGACCTGTGGGGCTGATGCTTTAGACTGGAGGCCTTTGGGGTGTAGTAATTTCCTTCTGGATGTTAGTCCAACCTGGCTACTTTCATGAGGCTTTTATGGCGATTGGAGGCACAAGCACAATCTTTGTGTTCTGGATGCAATTCTTGCTTTCATTTATCACTGGTCTGTTTTATAGTAGATCTTGTCTCAACCACTTCATTCATGCAAAAGCCTTTGGGCACTTAATATAATTTTGTGAAGGTTTCCAACTCCTTTGGGCTTTGCTTAGGAACATAGCAAACAAAGTTCTCAGCATCTCAAAGGGAGGCTTAAGCTTATAAAATTGTGAATTGTAGACAACCGGAGCTTTGCTGAACATTTCACTTCTGGGTATGCAGAGCAATGGTCTAATACAAATGCTGTCATTGGGAGGTCACCTCTATCCTGGATGGCCAGTGGCCTAGCTGTATTGTGCTTGGGGACCTGGGGGTCTGTGCATGAGGTTGTGTGGATGGTCTATGTCATGGCTACCATATACTTGAAAATCAGCTCAAGTATGTGACATATCCAGGGCCAGGCAGGGCAAAGGAGTGGGCAGAGAAACCTGTGTTTCTGGCACTTTCCTACCTCTTTCTGCATCCCCTACCCAATTCCATGAATTCAGAGATGCCTGGGATGAAAGGAATTGGATGAAGTCCTGGACAAAGACATTCCAATGGAGGATGCTATCGGGAAATAAGTAACTCCTAACTGTTGACGTTTTTCAGATATACCTTTGTGTCAGAAAAATGCATAGAGGAGCAGTGAGCCTTCCTGAGACCCCTCAGCTTTTAACATGTCTCAGCTACCTGCGATTTCTAAATACCAGTCTGATGCCTGACTACAGTAGACTTATTTAGGAAGCTTTGGAAAATATAGATTTCTTGGGCCCTAGAATGTCTGACTTAGTAAGTCTGGAGTAGAGCCTGGGAATTTGCATTTCTATAAAAGTTCCCCCAAGTTATTCTATCATCCATTCACGCCTGTGAATATCTCAATCTGTGGTTCTCATTCCTGGTCGCACATTAGCATTGCTACCTGGAGAGCTTTTAACAAAGTGCCCATGGCTGAGCCATGTTCCCCAGAGACTATGAGTCCCTTTTTTTGAGTGAGGGGCACTGGGGATACAGTGTTCTTTCAAAGGCTGCCATTTGTATCTAGGTGCAGCCATAGTTGAAAACCACTGAAAAACTGAAACAATTGACAATCAACTACTCCTTTTCTTAGTAAGGGCAGTGATGGATTCACTGCCAACAGGTGCAACAGTCAGACACAGAGAGAATCCGAACCAGAAGGGAGCTTAGGAGACTCTCCAATGCAAGGGTTCCCAGTCCTTTCAATTTCGTAGGCCAGTATAATCCAAATGGTATTTTGAGGACTGACAAAGAGTTGCTGGAATTTTTTTGGCCAACATTTTATTTTTCCAAGTTAAACCATTAAAATCAAAACTCAACTATCATTTATTTGCACCATTATTTGATTTTTTAAAATGAAGTTTTAACATTACCTGTAAGAAAGACCTGAGGTGAAGATAAAGCACAGTCCTTGCATCGTATTTGGCATGAGGAACTCACTACACAGTCCTCATCTTTTCTCATTTCAGGGAGAACTTTATTATGGATCAGGATTGATTTAAGAGCAACCTGCTTCCAAGCCAAAGTCATAACTTTATAGATGAGGAGATTGAGACCTGGAGAAGGGAAGGTACTTGGCTCTGTCCCAGCCCAGGCAGCAGCAGTGCTGAGACTAGAACCTGCTCTTCTGATGTCTGGTCACGTCCTCCATACGGGGCTCTGATGAGAAGCCTGACACCCCAGGCGCTTCCCACTTAACATGCATGGAGCAGAGCCACTGGGTGTGACTGCTCAGCCCTCCCGGCCACACCCAGGCATACTTAGAGCAGCCACCACGGTAACATCCAAGGACAGGAGCTCCGTTAGAAGGGCACCATCCTCAAACCTCCAGCAATGGCAGAATATGATTATGCAGATCTTTTGGATGACAGAGGGGGAACTTTGTTTGCTTCAGTTGCAAAACAGAGGAGCATATTATTGCTCTGTCACACTAGGATACTGTGCTTTGAAAGTTAAAAATCTGTGAAGAATTAATTTTCTGATTGTCTCCTGCAGAGTCCAAGCCATCTCTTCCCCCATTATGCTGTTATTTTTAATAAGTCAACAAATTGGCTAATTCTCTTGGAAATGTTTTGATTTGAGGAAATGGACATCTAAACAATTCCCTGAGAGCAGAAAGAAGGCAGATCTCCACATGCGTTATCAATAAGCAGGACGTTTGGACCCTGTGATCGGAAACGGAGAAGACATGGTGAGCTCTTGGGTTCAGATGTTCAATTCAATATTTGCTGGAGATGATGGAGGATGGGCACTGGCAGAACACTTGCCTCCTCTGGACAACCATAGGACTGTTGAAGGGCAGGCCAGAAGCCAGTTTGGATCTCAAGTCCACCTGGAGTAGTCAAGTTTACTGCCTTGAACTGTCAGGGAACAAAGGCAGGAAGGGACATACTTGAGTGTCACTCATGGACCTTCCCTTAAGGGCAGGGCCATGTCCTACTTGTCTCCCAGCATAGATCTGGCCCCTCATAGATAGCAATACCTATCTCGTTGAAATGAAGTCCTCTTAGGGACCCAAAGGCATTTTCCTACATTGAAATCAGGTGACACCTAGAGATCTATACTTAACCGGGGCAGTTTTGTGGGGGTGGGAAGAGTGAGCCTGGGAGCAGTCAGGAGGGAGTTGTGCCTGTCACAAAGCCATTGGATGGCTGCCCCGAAAATGGGTCATGAAGGTGCCCTCGATGGAAGGAAGGAACACAGAACAGAAATGTCACTGGCCTCATAATTTTGCTGAAACCTGGTCCTGGTTCCCCAGCCCATCCCTCTAAAACCTATTTCCCAGAGCAAAAAACTGCAGGTTTAATACCCAAGCTCCAATCCCTCCAGAAACTCAGGTTCCTATGGGACCCCACCTAACAGAGGTAAAAGAGAGAATGAATTCAGTTCCCTTTAATATCATCATCTGACTTCATTTTTGACCTCTTTCCTGATTTCTAATTTAGTCAAATAAACCCATATACCTTAAAAACATGTCCTGCACCCCATCGGTGCCTCAACTCATTTTAAGTCCCATTGGAATTGAGGAAGGGAGCTCCCAAGATCAGCTGGCTTCCTGCACTGGAGCATCACTGTTTCTCAGGGACAGGACAAGGGAGACAGCACACCTCCCCTGTCTACCATTGGGAAGACGAAGGAAGCAGGGCATCATAGAGCCATGGAAGTTAAAGTGTGCATGGAATGTTGAGACCAATGTCCTTATTTCTTGTTAGAGGCAACTGGAGCACAGGGGGATGAGTAATGGGCCTCAGGTCACATGAGACAGAGGTGGAGCTGGGGCTAGAACAGGGTTATTTGACCCCTAGACACCAGCACCCTTGTCCTAGATCACACCAATTCCTGGTTGCCTGGTGGAATGGACTTCTCTCTTCCCTTAGTTAAAAGGATATTCCAGGCTTTCTAACCTTAGGCAATAATCGCTTTTTTTTTTTTTTGGTTCAATATAGATGCTAAATGGCTTAAGGTATTGAAGTTTGTAGGGATTAATTTGGAAAATCCCTGCTGTGTGTATGCATGTGTTTGTGTGTATGTGCATGTATGTATGTGATTGTGCATATGTGTGTATGTGTGTGTATGTGTGTCTGTGTGTCTCTATGGCTGCATGTAATGTGTATTTTGGCTGGGGCAGGGGCGTCCCTGGGATTGGGGAGGAGGAGGATCAGCAGGGCTAATCCCAGATATCAGAGGGCCCTGCTAATGCTCTTGAGCTGCAGCCGTACACACACCCAGGAGGATCTGCCCCTCCAGACTGGGCCTAGGTGTGGACCGAGACGAAGGCACCACTGCCCTCTGCTGTACTGAGAGGTGAATGCTGCTGACGTGCCAGCCTCACCTTGTCCCAGGTGGGGGCAGGGACACCAAGATGAAATAAAAATCTGTGCCCCATCCTGAGCTCAACTGATCCATTCCTCTTGGGTTCATTCCACTCTGTCTTTGGAGTTCTTAGCTGCAGGTGGTGGAGCAAAAGCACCTGGTGCTTGATTGGGGGTCAGGTCAATCATTGCCCCAGGGCCTCCCCAGGTAGGGTCTAACGATGCTGGAATAGCTCTGGCAAAGATTGCATTGCATTTTTAATCTTTCTAGCCTTGTTGGGGGGTCAACATTCACGATTTTTCCAGTGTCGCTCAGATGGATTACTCTTTAAAGGTAAAGCCGCTATTGGTCTTGAGCCAATCCTCTCACCTCTGCAAACACCACACCCTGGGGGAAGAAGCCTAAATACTACTTCCAAATAAGAACGCCCCACATTTGCATGGTGCACTATAATTTATCAACTATGTTCCCATTAATTGTCTCAGATGGTCTTTACAAACCTGTGAGTTAAACAGAACAGCAATTATTATTTTCGTTTAACAGATGGGGAAACCAAGGCCCAGAAGGTTTGGTGCTCTTTGGTTGACTTGGAGGCGATTAGCTAGGAAATAAAATGTACCTCCAGCTGGAATGAAATTCATCAGGCTTTAGATTAAAATAAATAAGCTACAAGAGAGGTAGTGCCAAATAAAACATTCAGTAATCAACTGGGAACCACAAGGGCAAAATGCATAGCAGTGCTGTCCAGCTGCTTTCTAACAACTCCAAGGCCTCAGCTTATGGCTTAGCTCCTGCGTTCTATAGTGCATCCATGTTTAACAGGTCACCAGAAAGTCTCATGGTTGGTAATTATGTAATTAACATCTTTCCTTTTGATAATAAAATATGTATAGGTTTTTGGTCTTAAATTTAAAAATAATCTTTTTTTTTTTATCTTCCTAACATGTTTGTAATGCAAAGGCAGTAGTTACTATTGCTCCTGTTCAGCTGCTGCAGAAACTAAGGTCTGAAGAACTTTCACACCTGTAGCAATCAGTATTTGCTCTATCATCCTATCTTCCAATTCACTAATTATTCCTCTGTCCCCTCCATTCTGTTGAGCCCATCTACTGAATTTTTTACTTCAGTTATTTTATTTTTCATTTTCCATTTAGTTCTTTGTATCTTCTATTCCTTTGCTGAGATTTTATATTTTTATTTGTTTCAAGTATGTTCATAATTGCACATTGAAGCACTTTTATCATTGGTCACTTTAAAATCTTTGTCAGATAATTCTAACATCTCTGTCATCTCAGTGTTAGGCATCTATTATTTGTCCTTTTCATTCAGTTTGGGATCTTCCTGGTTCTTGGTATGGTGAGTGATTTTCAAGTGATTTAAAAGTGAATCTTGTACACTTTTAAATTAAAATTTGAGACTCCAGATCTTATTTAAACTTTTTGTTTTAACTGGATTTCTTTAATGCCACTATCCAGGCACTCTGCTAGCCCAGAGAATATAGCAATAGACAAGATGGCCTTGGTCCTGGCTCTTATGACACTCACAGCTAAGTGGGGGAGAAACAAGTTGATGATGAATGTACATTGCGATGAGAGCCATGATCTTGAACCCAGTGCCATGAGCACAATGGCCAGGAACCTCACCTAGTCGAGGCTCTGGGAAGCTTCCCTGAAGTCTGTTGGTTAAGTGGAGTTGGCCCAGCATGTGGGGTGGAAACTTGGGGTACAGAGTGGTCCAGACAGAGGCAGAGGTAGTGTGAAGGTCCCAAAGAAGGAAGTTGCTTGGGATACCCAAGGAATTGAGAGAAAGCCAATGTATCTAGATCAGAGAACAAAAGGGAGAGTGATGCAAGGTGAGGTTGGCAAACCTGTGGAGTAGAGGTTAATCTTAAGAGATTAGGCCAGGCACACAGCTAGATGGAGGCAAAGTAAGGATTATAATTGTATTATATCTCCTTTCTGTAAATCTCTAGTCTTTACATTGCTTTTCTCCACTTATTCTTCTCCCACTCTCTGTCTAAACCTAACTGCTTTGATTTTCTAGGACCACACCTCCTCCCCCCTTGTCTCATTGCTCTTGCTGTGCTCTTCCCCTGGTATGCTCACCCCTGCATCTCCTCAAGTCAAAAATCCTACTTACCCTTTAAGCCAGGGATTGTAAACACAAATTTGTCAGTGGGTGAGGTAAATGAATGACATGGCCTAACATATTATCAAGTGGTTGGGACTTGGCAAACTGGAGCGTCCATGCCCCCATCATGCTCAGGCCCAGTACCGTATGAGACAACCTTCTGCAGTGATGGAAATGGCTATATTTGCACAGTCCATTACAGTAGTCACTTAGTCATCTGTGGCTAGTGTGACTGAGGACTTAAAATTTTAATTTACTTAATTTTAGTTAATTTTAATATAAACTTATATAGCCATAGTAGCTAGTGGGCTACCATATTGGATAATGCAGCTCTAGCTGTTTGTTTCCATTCTGGAATGTGGGTCCACTTTTGCGAGATATTCCAATTTTTCCAGACGAGCCAGATCTCTGGATTCTCACATTTGAAATCTTCTGATTTTTAAATGTTGGCAAGAAATTTAAATTTTAAAGATACACTGTGGGTGACTCTTGCCTCAGGAAAGATGGAGTAGATATGCTTTTCCCTGTTCCTCCTGCTAAGTACAACTAAAATACCTGGACGTTGTATGTGACACAAGCATAAGAAGACTCTGAAAAGTTGAGAGAAGAAGACAGACTTAGGATCTCAGGAGCCAAGATGCAACACAGTGGTAAGTTCTCTGAGCTTTCTTTTTATGTCATACATCCTAGACTTGGCATTGAAGATGTCAGCCACCCCAAAACACTAATGGGCACAGAAAAACTAAGCCCCAACAAAGGCTTACACTCTCTGGCCAAAGTACCAGGAAAGGAGCAGCCTAGAAACACAGAAAACTTTTAGACAATAACTACTCTATCCCAGCTGAATACCATAGGAAAAACTGTGGTCCCACCCCAACCCATGCCAACAAAGGCTAGGTGGGGAGCCTCAACTACCACCTAAGCCACCCAGCATCCCTGTTGGGGTGGAGTCAGATCAAGCCAAGTAGAGAACTAGAACTTTCATCTCCATAAGCTCATGACCAGCTCTTCTCCTTCCTCCCCCATGTAACCATGATGTCAGTGGAGACCACTTGGGGAACTTGGGAGCTTGGACTTCTACTGCCATGTGGCAGTAATGAGGCTCCCTTTTCCTCCCTGCTGGAGTGGTGCCACAAGAAGTCTAGTGGAGAGTCGGGACTTTCACTATTTTTTTTTTTTTTTTTTGAGACAGAGTCTCACTCTTTTGCCCGGGCTAGAGTGAGTGCCGTGGCGTCAGCCTAGCTCACAGCAACCTCAAACTCCTGGGCTCAAGCCATCCTCCTGCCTCAGCCTCCCGAGTAGCTGGGACTACAGGCATGTGCCACCATGCCCGGCTAATTTTTTGTATATATTTTTAGTTGTCTAATTAATTTCTTTCTATTTTTAGTAGAGACAGGGTCTCGCTCTTGCTCAGGCTGATCTCGAACTCCTGAGCTCAAACAATCCGCCCGCCTCGGCCTCCCAGAGTGCTAGGATTACAGGCGTGAGCCACTGCGCCCAGCCGTTGGGACTTTCACTATTGATCATCGGTAATAAAGCCATGCTATAATGGTGTCAATGGAGAGACCACCTGGGAGTTTGTGCCACTGCCCAGCAGTAATAAGGAGCACCCCCCTGCCGCACTGCCCCTTCTAGTTTTGAGTGTCAACAAAGGCTGAGTGGAGAGTGGAGAACCTTGTCTTTTGTCTCCATTTGGCAGTAACAAACAAGTGCTACCCTTCACTTTGTTGGAATGATATTAAAGAAATCCAGTTAAAACAAAAGGTTTAAATAAGATATAGAGTCTCATAATTTAATTTAAAAGTGTCCAAGATTCAATTGAAAATCACTGTCATATCAAGAACCAGGAAGATCTCAAACTGAATGAAAAAAGACAAACAATAGATGCATAACACTGAGATGACAGAGATGTTAGAATTATCTGACAAAGATTTTAAAGTGGCCAATGATAAAAGTGCTTCAATATGCAATTATGAACACACTTGAAACAAATGAAAAATATAAAATCTCAGCAAAGGAATAGAAGATACAAAGAAGAACTAAATGGAAAATGAAAAATAAAATAACTGAAGTAAAAAACTCAGTAGATGGACTCAACAGAATGGAGAGGACAGAGGAATAATTAGTGAATTTGAAGATACAATAATAGAAATAACTCACCTAAACAACACAGAGAAAATAGACTCAAAAAATAAAAACCAGTCTTAGTGACCTGTGGGACTATGATAAAACATCTAACATTCATGTCATAAGGATACCAAAAGAACAGAAGTAGAGTCAAGATGACAAAGCACTGAAAAAAATAATGGCTGAAAACTGCCAAAATTTGTCAAGAGACATAAACTTACAGATTCAAGAAGATGAGTAAACCACAAACAGGAGAAATCCAAAGAAATTCATGCCAAGATGCATAATAATTAAACTTAAGAAAATTGATGACAAAGAAAAAATCTTGAAAGCAGCCAGAGACATTTTACCTAAAGGGGAAAAACAAACAAATAACCAAACAAACAAAATGACAGCAGATTTTTCATCTTAAATCATGGGGGCCAGAAGAAAGCACCATACTATTTTTTTCTTCAGATGTTGAAAGGAAAGAACTGTTAATCCAGAATCCTATATCCAGTGAAAATATCCTTCAGGAATGAATGGGGAAAATAAAGATATTCTCAAATGAAGGAAATTTAATAGAATTTGTCATTATCTGACTTACTCTAAAGGATTGGCTAAAGAAAGTTCTGTAAACAAAAAGTAAATGATAAAAGAAGGAAACTTGGAACGTCAGGAAGAAAATATAAAAGCCAAAATACAGGTAAATACAATCCTTTTACTCCTGAGTTTTGTAAATTATGTTTGAAAGCTAAACTAAAAATTATAAAACTGCATAGTGATTCTAAATGTATGTAGAGAAAATGCGTAAGATAATTATATTTTAAATGGAGGAGAGTAAGGGCATATTAAGGGAGGTAAGTTTTCTGTACTTCACTCAAACTGGTCAAATAACAGCACCATTAGACTGTGACAGGATATGTACATGTAATGTAATACCTAACATAACCACTAAGAAGTAAAAAGCTATACAAAAAATACACTCAATAGCATTATAGATAAGTAAAAATGGAATTATTGAAAATATTCAAGGAAGGCAGGAAGACAGGAAGAAAGTTAGGCAAAAGAAAAGAAGACAGGAATAAGAAAACAGAATAAAAAAATAGAACAGAGAGCAAAAAGCAAAATGGCAGATTTAAACCCTGCTATATGAATAATTATATTGAATGTAAATGGTCTAAAATATACTAGTTAAAAGACAGAATTTGCAGAGTGGATTAAAAAAATATCTAACTATATGCTGTCTACAAGAAACTCATTTCATATATAATGGTATTGGCAGGTTGAAATCAAAAATATTTGAAACCCAAGCCAGGATACTTATGTATTATCATGGGAGTCTCTTTATTTTCTTTTCTACCCAAAGCCTAGATTGATTTTTATTTCTTCCTCATTTTTTCTTTTTCTCATTTCAATTGTTTGCAAATTTTTAGAATTATCTGAAAATTTGTTACAATTATCTTTTTAAATTTTGTTTACTTCTTTTTTTTAGTGTTTTTGAGTGTACATTTTATATTTATAAAATTTTCTTAATGGTTTTCCTGGCTATTACAATATATATATATTTCACTTATCATCATCTACTAGTATTGATATTTTATCAATTCTAGTGAAGTGTGAAAACCTTACTTCCCTTTAGGTTCCTTCATCTTCCCCAAATTTAAATATTATATTGTTTTGAGTATCAGAAGAAGTTATAAGTTTTGTTTCAATCATCAACTATTATTTATAAAAGTCATGAGGAGAATAGTCTATTGTATGTACCCATTTTTTGGTGTTCTTTCTTCTTTCTGAAAGCTTCAAGTTTCCTTCTTTTATCATTTCCTCTGTTTGAAGAACTTCCTTTAACCATTCTTAAGAGAAGTTATTCTAGTTAAAAATTCCTGTAGTTTTCTTTTATCTGAGAATATCTTGATTTTTCTTCTTTATTTCTGAAGGATAGTTTTGCTAGATATAGAATTTATGGTTGACGGTTCTTTGTTTCAGCACTTGAAAAATGTTATGCCACTTCCTCTGGCCTCGATGGTTTCAGATGACAAATCTTCTGTCATTCAAATTGTTTTTCCTGTGTAGCTAAACTGGTATTTTTCTCTTGCTGCTTTTATGATTTTTTTCTTTGTCTTTAATTTTCAGAAATTTGATTATATTGTGTCTTGGCCTGGATGTCTTTGGATTTATCAAATTTGGGGTTAACTCATCTTCTTGAATATGTACACTTATGTTTTTCACCAAACTTGGGAAGCTTTTTAAATCAATTATTTCTTCAAAAAAATCTTTCACCTCCACTCTGTTTTTCTTGCCTTTTGAGTCTCCAGTGACATAAATGTTGAGTATTTTGTCCTTGTTCCACAGGTCACTGAGGCTCTGTTGTTCTGTATTTATTTGTTTTTGAGTTTATTTTTTAAAATTTATTTTTCCTCTGTTGTTTGGGAGTGAGTAAATTTTATCTGTCTATCCTCAAGGTCACTCATTCTGTTTTCTGTCATCTTTATTCTACTAGTGAACCCATGCAGCAGGTTTTTAATTTCTCTTATTCTATTTTTCAGTTATATAGTTTTCATTTGGTTCTTTTTTATTGTTTATTTTTCTTTGTAGAGATATTCTGTTTTTCCATTTGTTTCAAAAGAATGTGTAATTTCTCATTAAAACATGTTTATGATGGCTGCTCTAAAATACTTGATGGATAATCCCAGCATCTGATTTATCTCAGTGTCGGCATCGGTTGATTTTTTTTTTTTTTTGGTCATTCGAATTGTGATTTTTCTGATTCTTGGTATGATTGGTGATTTTCAATTGTATCCTGAACATTTTGGCTATTATATTAAGAGTCTTGTGCCCTATTTCAATCTTTCATTTTAACAGGCAGTCACTTTAAGTTTAACACAAAGTTCTGGCCTACTGTTATGGGCTGTGGTTCTGATAAAAATTTAATTTTCAGAGCTTTTCAGTGTTATATTGGTTTGTTTGGTATATTGAATGTTGCTAGCCATCCCACTAGTCCCTGCTGGAACTGCCTGAGAGGGCAGAAGAGCTTTTCCCAGACTGGGCCACCAAATGTCTATCAGTGAGGTAGGGGAATCTCAGGCCCTTGGGAATGCAAAGACTTCCTGGGCTGGGCCACTTGTTTTGGCAGAATCCCCTTTATTGGTGCCCCTTGGATGCCTAGTGTCTCTCAGTGGGGGAGAGGAGTCCCAAGCCCAGTGGGGAAGGAGGTCACTTCTCCTGATCACTTATTGTCAGGGAGGCTCTTGTTTGATCCCCTTTGCTGGTGCCATCAAGTGTGCCAGGTGCTGTTAGTGGGACTCTCATTCAATCCAGGGAAGAAATGCTGCTTTCTGTTGGTAGATTGGAGGTTGAGAACACTGGTCCTGGGTTGCTTTTTTCTGTTGGGTGGGAGGTCAGAAGATGCCCTACTTCTGTGCTTTTCTACAGTTCTGGCGTCCCTAACCATTCTTCCTTCCTCTTCACAACTCTCAGAATTCTTTGACCACCTCTTGCATTCTATTTGGATTTATAGTTATATAATACTTGGAGGAATGGGGAAAAACAAGTCTACACAATCTTGTCCAGACTGGAAGTTCTCTATTTGTTCATTTTCTAATTTTGGAATTTAAAATTTCCATGATTCTATCACCTAATCAAATCAATATTTTTATCCATTTTACTTTTTAGATCTTTCCCATTTAAAAATTACAGATTCATATATGATACATTTTCAGTTTATATTTTATTATACATATATTTTTATGTTGCTCCAGTATTTTTCTTTTTAAAAAATTCATTTAATAACAAAATATTTAAAAAATGATTTGAGAAATTTGCGAACAGTTATGCTTTGGGAAACTGAAGACCCTTCCTTATACTCTGAAATTATTCCACAAAGATTGTCTCTCTGTGTGTCTCCCTATTCAGTCTCTTATTTCTAAAACAAGGCAGTTAGGCCAGATAAGCTATAGGAGCCAGCTGAGCTTTGAAAATATATCATGGCTGGAAAATAGGGACTGACCCTGGCCAGTCTGAAAGAGTAGGTGGATATTTTGGGGGGTATAAGCAACAGGGGATAAACTGCTAATATTTCCATCCCTAGGTCAAAGAGGGGGAACAAGTGCTGTCTGGGCTGGCTGAGGCGTGGGAGTGATTAGGGGCCATGTTCTAACTCTGCCAGTGAATGGAGGAGGAAATCACAAATGGTGTTAAGTGCTCTGAGAGCATGTTCACAGCAAAAACGCCCAGGAAGGCTTTAAGCAGCTAAGATTGATGATCTTAGAAATGATACTAAAAAGCTCACAAGAAATAAATTCATGTTGGTAAGGAGCAAGAAAAATTCTAGAAAGCTGAAAACAAAGCTAAATAGGGAAAAACTGAAGAAAATAGGGTTAGATCATGTTAAATAAAGGGCTTGGAGGGATGAAGTATTTAATGATCATCTTCAATGATATTGTGAGAAATTTTCTGTTTTAAGATGTAATCACTAAAAAAAAATCTTTCCCTGGTGCAAGTGTGATTTTTTTTTCTACATCACGTAAAAAGCAATAATTTTCTTCTGGTGAAACACTTCATGGCTAAGAGAAGCACAGCATGATGGCATGATTTGCCTCAGATACTGCTGGCAGCAGTGGAATGAAGACTAGAATTCATCTTCTCACCTTCAACCCACTGTGCTTTTCATTACCAGTGGAGTCACCATGTTTCATCTCCTCAGAGTACAAAATCAGTAGAGACAAGCTTAACATGCAGCAAGATGGGCTTTCATTACATGAGATTTTTCGCATAAGTGACAGTTGTGAGAGAGTGACCTGGTTGGACAACTTCTCTAAATCTTTAAGATTGAGATTTTGGGCTTGCAAGACTGGATATGACATTTTACTTGAAAGCAGGGAGAGGAGATGGCCTTTGGGAGAAAGAGCTTTTAACTTTGGATATGATTGCAAGACAGTTTTTTAAAAAATAAAGAGTGTTGGAATAAGTTATGCTGAATACCATCCACTTGCCTTACCAGATCCCTTGTCCGTCATTCTCTGACTCAGAACAGTAATCTGTTTGGACTAAATCTAATAGCTTCGTTGTCTTCTGGCCAGTGGGGAACCTGGTGGGAAATGTTGAGGGAAGGAAAAAAGCAAAGTCAGGATTTATTCCTGCATCTCTACCCCTGTGGTTTCTCCATAGAATGTCTACTGTCTTCCAGTGGAAACCACAGCTCCTGTCAGGTGGTCCTCTCCCACGATTGTTCTCTGCTTCTGGGATCCATGGCTGAAGGCGGGAACAGCCCTGCTGCTACTGGCTCTGGGGTCCTTCACTATCTCTTGTGGTTTCTCTACACCTTGGTCACAACCTTATAAATAGTCCCTCTATTAAACTGCCTTCAACTTCTCATAATAGTTGTGTGCCCCCTCTATTTTTCCCCAGTACTCTGACTGATATGCCTGTCCAAGTAGGTGAAAATGCCCAGCCACCATGTTGGAAAGGCTTACATTAAGCAAGGGTGTCACCAACTACAAAACAAGTGTAACGATCTCCTTTTTCTGAAGTTGAATACTTTAGAAGACACTTCGGGAAAGAAGAGTATAATGTTCTAAACCTGGCCAGTGCTTTTGGGCAGAAATTTTCTGCACATAGACAAAAAAATCTGTCTCTTAAAAAAAATTTCAGTAATTTGACTCCATTATTAAGATTAGAGCAATTAGACCATAAATCAATAATCAATAACTGTCTTTATCATACCCTAAACACTTAGCATTAGTCATCCATAAAGTGAATGGTAAGAATCTCCTCCATATTTCAAGCATTTGGAAGAATGGAAGTAGAACTGCTCTAGAATCAGAATCTCTGAACTTTACTTTGACATAGGTGGTCCTAAGAAAATGGGCTCCTTAGTTTCTCTGAAAATCGTTTCCACATTTGTAAAATATGGGGCCGGTATCCCAGCTACTTGGGAGGCTAAGGCAGGAGGATCACTTGAGCCCAGGCAAGGCTGGGCAACATAGCCCTGTCTCTAATAAATTAATAAATAAATAATAAAAATTAAACAAATTAGGGGATGGGTAAATTTACACCTAATGGGAATGATGTATGCTATCTGGGTGAAGGGCACACTTATATAACCAAAACATGTGTACCCTCATAATATTCTGAAATAAAAAAAGTTAAGTAAGTTAACAAATATTTGGATTGGGCAAATGATTCTTAAACTCTCTTTTAGTTCTAATAGTCTATGTAATTAGGAAGGGGTGGAAGGGAGGGTATAGTGTGTGGATAAGGAGTATATTGTGTGGCCAGGAGGACTGGGGAGTTTGGTGTGTGGGTGGGGAAGACCGGGGAGTGTGGGGTGTGGGTGGGGAGGACTGAGGAGTGTGATGTGTAAAGGGGGAGGACTGGGAAGTTTGGGGTGTGGGTGGGAAAGACTGGGGAGTTTGGGGTATGGATGGAGAGAACTGGTTGTCTATTTCATAGACAGGGATAACTGAAAAATGTGATGCATGGATAGAGAAGACTGTGGAATCTATTGAGTGGATGGGGGATGGATGACAGAGGAATGTGGTTCGTGCACAGGGTGGGGGGATTGGAAAGTCTATTGTGTGGATGGAGCTGACTGGGGAGTGTGTTGTATCGATGGGGAGGACTGAGAAATGTGGTATATAAAGACTTTCCCCTTGGGTTAGCCTTAAGTCTGGAAATTGAGGTAAAGGTAGTGCCAAAATGTGAGGAAAGGGTAGAGATATTTGGCGTGCAACTTGGAATATTGCTTGATGGTGTGAACCATGAAGTAATGACATCTCAGTGGTGACAACAGCACCACTTCTCATTTCAACTAATCTCAGGGCCAGACCCAAATAAAGCGTATGTATGTAATGACCCATGTGAGAGATGCAATGAAAAGGGTACTGACTCAAGGTTTGGAGACCTGGCTTCTGCCAGTTAGTTGTGTGAACTTGGCAAGTCCCTTTCCTCTTTGTGTTTTTGGGTTGGACTAAATAATACTATATTACCTTTAAGGTCACTTCCAAATCTATAATCTTAGGAGCTCATAATCCATAATCTGTGTTCCCAAGTAGTTTATGATCTAATGGGGGGTTAAGACTTAGGTTCATACAAAGCAGGGGGCTTGGGACCAAGTGAAGAAGAATCATCATTACCCTCTCCGTAAGCCTTATTTTTGGGTCAAATGCTATCCTTCTGGTTCTACATCAGCTTGGGAGAACAGAACATCATGCTTGAAAAACTCATTTTATTTAGGTAATCCTAATTTTTCACACATATTCCAGTGCATATTCCTGTTCAGAACAGATTCGGGTTTTACAGGGCCTAAAGTTTATATAAAAATGTAAAATATAGAATAATATCTTACTTTACAAATTTTGCAAAGCACATGGCCATGTAAACACATTGCTTTGGCCTTTCCTGGGGACTTTTAAGGGGCTTGTGTAAGCAAGAGGACTGAAGCTTCAGCTTCATTAGTTTCATGGAACACTTTATTCCAGGCTCTTGGTAGAATTGCACTTCTTTTGAAGTAGGTATGGCCATCTGACTTGATTTACTGAGTGAAATGTGAGCAGAAACGATATCTACCTCTTCTGGGTGGAAAATTCAAGAGTCCATGCATGACTCACCACATCCTTGTCCCCCTGGAGTGGGGACCGTGGAAGCAGCTGTCAGCATAGAGGCCCATCTCCTGGGTCCCTGGGAGCCCCACTGCTATGGAGAATGTGCTATGAATGACATAGACTTTGGTGGTGGGAAACCCCTGAGATACTTGGGATTGTTTGTTACTGCAGCATACCCTAGCCAAACCTGACTGAAACAACAGATTATGAACTGCTTTCACAGGTGTAGCATCATTTCTTTCTGGAAGGGACTCTGAGCACTCCTCATCCCCATTTTTCAGATGAAATTCTAAAGCTCAGAGAGGTTAGGTATCTTTAGGGAAGGTCATAAGTGAACAGGTGGCCAGCCTAGGAGGGAGCCCAGACATTTTGGCTCTCAGGCTTTGTTCTTTCCACAATAGGTTGTTGTCCCTGCAGTGGCTGATGCAGTTCATTTGCGTGGCATCCCCACCCCCCATTTCCTTCATCTCTCCCCCTATGATCCCTGATGAAGCCCAGGCTTCCACTAGCAGCAGATGCCTCAGACCTGTTTGGACAGTGTGGACAGGTCCCTGAAGGGTTCATTTCTATCAGAGTCAGAAGAAAAATCCTAGAGATGAGCCACAAGAGAAGAGAACCCTTTCTAGAATCTAGATGGATTGGAAAAATGTGCATTTTGAATATAGAAAAGTGTAGTCACAAAGACTTTTGTCTATTTATAGAATATAACTTATACTTGCATACAATACTTTGTCAACATTTTCCCTTAGTGTGCATGCACATATACTCTCTTACATGGAAAACTGGGTTTAGATTAACTCTAGTAATTTAACTGGGCTTGAGGGAACAGGCTTTGGCTTGAATTCTTAGTGATCACTAAAATGTTTGCTAAATGAATGAATGGGATGGTTTTGACTTAGGGAGAAGCGGTAATGTAAGACAAGAGTCACTTTCCCTGGCAGTGCAATACAGACCTCCAGGTGCACATCCTGTTCTAATGGATGAGGTGAGGGGGAGCAAGGCGGGGTGAGAAAGGAAATGACCCCCATTTGGCTGAAGGTGCTTAATACAAGGCACTGATCGAAACATCTCAGTAAACAGCACATATAGCTAGATCATCTGGCAGGAGATCAATAGGCTCGAGCTGAAATGAGAAGCATCTGAAAAGCTAAGAAATATTGCCTGGAGAATTGCATTAGACAGCATTACACTCAATTAAGTTTGGTCCTGCCAGCCACTTGTGTTGTTTTTGCTTCAGGAAGATCCTTTCTTGGATTGGAATTGGCATGGCAGGGGAAGGCTATTAGATGTATGTAAACTTTTGCTTTATGAGAATTGGAGTGAGTTCTGTAAACTCTCTGGGGGCACTTAGAAATCCTTTCACTCACAGGTGGGAACTTGAAGGTACAGGATTTACTGGAAGAAGCTTTACTGTTGGCTCAGTTTCTCTCTCTCTCTCTCTCTCTCTCTCTCTCTCTCTCACACACACACACACACACACACACACACACACACACACACATTCTTTCTCTCCTTTCTGATCTTCTCTTTTATTCCTGGGATCCTATCATTTGGTGAGACTTCCCATACCCCATCTCATTAAAGCATTGTTCATGGCAACACATATAATATGAAACATAAAGCTATACCAAAAACTAGAACTTGGAGAAAATTAAATTTTTATGCTCCCTACACCCACTTCCTCAAAAAAGTCAATAATAAATCTAAATAATTCTTCAGTGATAGAATAAATTTCCCATTATCCAGAAAAATTAGAGGGAAAATGTAATATTCTGTTAAAAGAGGGCTCTCATAATACCACACAGAGATCACCAATGTCCATATAATTATACCAGAGTGAAATCTGCTGTATAAAAATCTAGAGATGTGCTCCGGTTACGATCTGGTAGGGCCTCGTTACATCACAATGAGTAATTCTCATTATTCTGGACACCGACTGGGCAAATCTAGGAAGCTGAGCTGAACCTTTACTAACATGTGGACTCCCAGGGGAAAATTTATATATAATCTGTCTGATGTAAACTTGATTTCTTTGACATTTATCTTTTTCATAAAAGTGAAAAGCTGAGGAAAAGTGTCTGTTTATTTTAGCTTTACTTTTGTTTGGGTTCTGTGAAGCAGGAGGCTTATAATCCTCTGGGCTTCTCACCGTCTTCCAAATGATTTTTCTCGTCCATGATTTCATCTATCACTGTAGCATCCCTGTGCAGCTAGGAAGAGGCAATTAGCATTAGCACATCCCCATATTGCAGTTTGGAAAGCAGAACTCCTTGTCATCGATAAAGTTTGTTCCCCAAGGCCCCCACCCTGGGCCTACTCTGTATCTTTATCCATTGCCTTGTACCAAGAGCTCAGTGGGACAGAGACATCTTCCCTTTTTCATACCGTGTGTTCCAAGCCTCTGCTACTTGGGCATATGGTTTGCAATCTTGGGAGCTCTTTTCTAAAGTGGCAACATGGTGTTAGAGGAAGAAGCACTGATCCAGGAGTTCGGAAATTAAGACTCAAATCCTTGCTTCACCTGAAACTTCTCAGCCTTTTACTAAGAATAATTTATTTAGATCCCCTGAGCCTCAGTAAATGTAAAATGGCCGTATTCATCCTACCCTCACAAAGTTCTGATGACGATTGAATGAGCTCACTGGCAGGGAAGTTGGTGTGGGGCTTCTTCTCTTGCTGCCCTCTGGTCCCCCTTTGTGGGGTTTCAGTGAGTGCCATGTCCTGGGAAAGAGGTGTTTGGGGCTTCATCTAAGATGAATTTTGCAGGCACTCAGCTGTCACAGAGTGATGAAGCATCTGTGAAGAACCTTCCAGCTAAAGTTCAAGTTCATCTCTAGATGGGAGGCTGGTAAGGTGTGGAGGGTCAGTCAGGCCCTGAGATACTGACCTGAACCTCCTGCCACTTGCTTCCCTTGCTCACTCTGGCTCTGCAAGTGATCAGACCTCACCTATAGGTCAGGCCCAAGAGGTGTGATTTGAGAGCCTTCAAAAGGTGCCTATGTTAACACTTATCTGCCTGTCCTACCTGAATTCCCTCATCAATGTCAGTGCTGTCCTAAAGAACTTCCTGTGATGATAAAAATATTCTATAACCATGCTGTCTGATACAGCAACCATTAGCCACATGTAGCTATTAGACACTTGAAATGTGGCTAGTACGACCAAGGAATTGAAATTTAATTTAATTTAAATTAATTTAAATAGCTACATGTATGCGTGAAGATCAACGTGTTTCTCCTTTTCATTAAGTCATTGTGTCCAGAAGACCCCTGTTAAAAATTATTATTATTTTTAAATGAAGCCATATGGCCAAAGACGAGGTTCTGGCATATGTGTGGGGACAGAGGAGGGGAGAGGAGAGGAAACTTACCAGAAAGGCCAGCTTGTTGACTCCCAAGAGGCTTGCAGGGAACATCTGGCTTTCAGTCTTGCAGGCTCAGAAACTAGATTTTTCAGGGCATGGAAAGTCAAATTGATCTTCAGAGGTGGGAGCCTCTGAACAAATGCAATCAATCAGAAAGGTAGCATACCAAAGTATAAGGAAACAAGGAAACTAGTAACCCTCCTCCTTCACCTGTGTGGGTGTGAATTAGGGGGGCTAATCATTTTCTACATGGAAATGGGGGTCTGAAGTGGAGGTGGTTTGGTGAGCATGGCATCGGAGCAAGTAGCATGAAATAATGCAGTTGGTCGATGGGGCTATGTACTCATTGCACAGTGGACCTTATCTATCCTGGGAATGGTCCAGCCGTGCCCCTGACTTTAGTCCTCTCTTCCTGGATGGTGCTTGGGTGGTTATCAGCAGTTTTTGCTTCTGACTCTACTTTATTTTCTGAGCTTTCATGGTTGACTAACCCCATACCATAATCTTAATCCATTGGGGCTCTATGCCATAGACCGAGTAGCTTATAAACAACAGAAATTTATTTCTTACAGTTCTGGAGGCTAGGATATCCAAGGCCAAGGTCCAAAATTCAGTATCTGGCAAGAGCCCATTTTCTGGTTCATGACAGCTATCTTTTCACTGTGTCCTCTTTGGTGGAAGGGGCAAAGGAGCACTTGGGTACCACTTTTATAAGGGTACAAATCCCATTCATGAGGGCTCTATCCTCATGACAATCACTTCACGTGCCCACTCCTACTAGCATTGCACTGGGGATTAGGTTTCAACATGTGAATTTTTGGGGGACAAAAACGTTCAGTTAATTGTACCCAGGGACACAGTCTCTCTTTATTTATGTCACACACATTTATGTTCCTGTCCTATACTGCACACCTGGGACACATTTATTTTTTTAAGGTGACTTAGCCTGAACAACTGTGGGTCAACATCACAGAAGACAGTCTTATTTCCCTCGTTTCCAAAGTCTTGGAGTCACTAAGTACTGACGGCTTGCTTTTTCTATGAGGGGCAGCATATTGGTTAGTTGTTGATATCCATGTGTGTTCTCTTTGAAAAATAGCTTTGGTATGGTCTAGGGTTGATTATTGAAGTGCTTACTGGGGCCAGACAGTAACTACGTGAGTGAAGCAGGCATGAAGGTGGACATTCGTGTGGACACCTTGGAAGTACCCAGCTGCGGCTCAGTTCAGGTTGTCTGTAGACATACTAGAATGTGGGCCCAGAGTGCCAGATCTTATGATTTTTAAAGAGAATTTGGACATCTGGATATTGATATGAAATCACTTGGTTTTTCAAAGTTAGAAACTAATACAGTTAAAATTCGACACCTAACAAAATACATGAGCAAGTTGGATTTAACCCATGATCTCTGGCTTGTAGTTTCTGGGTGTTCTGGGAGGCCTTGGCCTGGCAGTTTGCCATTTGGGTTCTAGTCTAAACCCTGCTTCTAAGGGCTTGGAGAAGGCACACCCCTGTTTGTGGCTCAGACTCCTCCTTTGTGAACTAAGAGTGTGAGATGGGACGATCTCTAAGGTTTCCTCTTGCTCTGTATTAGTCTGCTAGGACTGCTTTAACAAAATACCAGACTGGAAGTCCAAGATCAAGGTGTCAGCAGGTTTGGTTTCTCCTGAGACCTCTATCTGTGGTTTGCAGATGGCCATCTTCATGCTGTGTCCTCACATGGCCTGTCCTCTGTGTGTGCACATTCCTGGTCCCTCTTTTTCTTCTTATAAGACACTAGTCATATTGGGTTAAGGCCCCATCCTTGTGAACTGTTTAACCTTAATTACCTCCCTAAAGGCCCTATCTCCAAAAACAGTCACTTTGAAGGTTAGGACTTCAACATATGAGTTTTGCAGGGGAGAGGCACAATTTAGTCCATAATGTACTCTGAGTCTGTACTTTGTTGACAGGGTCACTGAGGCTAGACTGTGACTTCGACTTGGCTGTCTTTTCCTTTCCCCTCCAGGTCGACCCCCCACCCTGCTGCTCCCTGCCCTATGCCTGGGAAGGCTGACTGCTATGGATGATATCAGTGGGTTTCCTTGCCCTCTGCCTTTGGTTAGGTTTAGCCAATGCAGAGTCTAAGAAGGAGATGAGAGGGAGAGAGAAGAATGAGGTTGGGAAACTCTTGCTCCAAGGTTGCCACAGGCTGGCTGTCTGTGTCCCTTCGCTGAAGGTCACTGCCCCTGTCAGATAGCTCCTTTGCTTCCAGGTTGCCTGCTTCCTCCCTGATGCCATCAGGCCTAAGGGTGGTAATGCTCTTCCTGTTACTCACCCTGGGACAGACCCCCATGGCTTCCCTCCCTCCTATACACTCTTGAAAAGAGTCCATCCTTTTATTATACTTTCCTCAAATCACCCAACTGTGGGTGCTGGGACCCTGACTGATACAGCGAGAGTGTGAAGGAACCCCATCAGAGGGTCACCCTGCTTGTCCCTTCTTCTTGCAGCCTCACTCTCCTTACTTCAGTTTCCAGACAGCGCTGACTCAGCCTGAGGCTGAGCTAGCTTCCCTCAGGTCACACACTTTTTTTCCTGAGGTGAACCACATCGTGACTCTAGCTCTCTGAGTGGGTTTGCTATTATTCCATCACAGTCCCTATGGACAAGGGTGGAAGAAAGAGCTGGTTGGAAAATAGAGTCCCCTGTAGCTGGGCTCTGGCCTCTGCCTGGCTGAAGTGACATTAGCTCCATGACTACTTGCCTGTTTAGAATGAGATTTACTCTGTTCCCTCTTGTGGTCACAGGCCTCTGGGGGCAGAGTAGGTTTCCTCCTTCATCTACAATATCCGTACTGACACCCCCTCCCTCCTTATTATTGAGGTGCCCCCACTAAAGTTTCAGGAACTTTCTGGTTATAGACACAAATGGTTAGAGCCAAGTTAGGAATGCATTCAGTACCCAGAGTGAAAGAAAGGAAGACTAACTCATGGGTGATAATTACAACACAAGATGGAGACAGTGAAATAAACACGGTACGGGTTAGTCAGGTGCGAGGGGCTGTGTGTAGCGGCACAGGAGCGTGGTTTAAAGGTGAGGGCCCTGGACTCAGGCTGCCTGGGCTCAAATCCTGCTTCGCTGCTTAATTGTTCTAACACCTTGGGCAAGAAGCCCAACCATTTACATTTTGGTTTCCTCATTTGCAAAACATAAGCGTAATAGGTTGTTTTCACTAGGAATAAATGATGTATAATGCCTGTAATGTGTTTAGCCCAGTGCCTGGCATGTCCTAAGTGCTTAATAAATCTTAGCTTTTATTGTTACTTAGCAAAGATTGTACAAAAGATTGGGGTTCATGGTGGCCTTGAAGAATAGGAGGATTTTATGAGAAGGGGGAGATCATTCCTGAAGGAGAGAGAAGTGTGGATAAAGGCACAAGGAGAAACACATTTAGGAATTATTAATCAATCCAGGTGCTACATGGGGGCTACTTTTTAGGAAAAAGAGCAGGAAAAGCTGGTTAAAGCCATATCAGGAAGAACACTGAGTACCCTATAAATATATACAGCTATTCTGTATCCATAATAATTAAAAATAAAAAAATAAAAAAAGGAGTATGCTGAAGACCAGGGTGAGGAGTCAGTATGTAATTTTGTAGGCAATGAACAGCCAGTAAAAGCAAGGTTTTAAGTGGGGCTTTATATATTTAGATAGACTTTAAGAAAATTAATTTGGCAGGTTTTTGCAAACTGGGTTGGAGGTGGAGGAAAAAGGTGGAAAACAAAGGTGGACAGAGGCGGCCTGGGGCTATTACTATTATTCCACTGTCCATAGGAATAGTAACAAGACTTGTCTTAGGGAAAAGTTGATAAATAAGAAACAAACCCCTGACAACTGACAGAACTAGTTTGGCAGGAGGCAGAGCAGCTGGACACCGAAGTGTTAAGAGCCACTCAGAGTCAGGGGATGTTTGGAAATTAAAAGAAAGCACTTAATCCTAATGTCAATCCATGATGTAACACTTACTTTACAATATTCTGATTTTAACATATGTTTTCCAGAAGTAAAACTACAGAGCCCACCTGTGTTGCCAACGTGTGGTGCTGGCACTGAGGAATAAGAACCCTATCTTGGAGATGGGGTGTGGGAACGGGGCACAGACACACGTGCTCTTACGTGGGCAGCCACATGGAGCAGCTTGTGGCAAGAACTCAAGCAGCTGACGACTGTCACCAAAGAGCACATCTACGTGTTTGTTCAGCCCCCCTCGCCACTTCTGCCCCATTCTGACAAAGAAGCCTGCTAACATTTAGTCAGAGTTTTATTTAGAAAGATTGTGCCTTGGCTGGTATTTTCACTTGTGGGAGCTGGCTGTCCTAAATGTAGCAAGAAAGTGCCCTGAAGCCCACACACCAGGCCAAGGAAGGTATAGAGGAAGGGAAATGAATGCTAGTCAAGGAATACGGAAAGTGAGGATGGAGCCAGAGGTACAAAGCGCCCTAAGTCCCTGTCCTCAGTTCCAGGGAAGAAGGATTTATAAAGAATAGTTGGTTGGGGAATTAGCCACAGGACACTAAAGGGAATCCCAAGCAAGACCTCTGAGAACTTAGTTCCCTTAATGAACTCATGTCAAAGGGCTGCACTTTCAGACAGAAAGGAAGAAGAGGATGATTTCTTTAACACAGAAAGGCAAGAAGTGGTCAAGGTCCTTTTCAGAACCAGAGAGTCTTTCTGCATAGAACAGGGCAGGCTGGTAAGGCAGCTGCAGGCTAGCAGCGTAGGGAGAGAGAGAGAGAGAGAGAGAGAGAGAGAGAGAGAGAGAGACACACACACACACACACACACACACACACACACACACACACACACACACACACACACCCGTGAGGAGCTGTCCATGGTGCTGCAGTCGCCCTTGCTTGAGCCCACTTGGAAGGCTTCTGTTAGCTACTGTATGACAAGTGCTGTGTCAGGCACTTTACACACATTGTGTCCTTTAATCCTCAAGGTAAACCTACAAGGTTAGTATTTTTATCAGCCTTATTTCCACATGGGAGTAAACTAATGCTCAGAGCTTCACTTTCTCTCTTATCCAATATGGATGATCTGAATAACCTCTTCAGACATCAGATTTGAGGACTTCTAGCCTAACAAACAGAGCATATCTGTTTAACACCATTTCTCTGGTCTGTGTAAAGGTATTTTGTTCCTTTTGGAGGTGAAGGTGGTGGGGATTTATACTGAAGGCAACAGAGTTTAAGTCACAGGGGAGCCTTTCAAGAGAAAGATTAAGCATGTGTATACCCATGTTTTAGACTGTGGATTAGAAAAGCATGTAGGAATTTTAAATGTGTTTGTCAAAAGAGAAGGAAAAATTAACCCCTCGTAAGTAAAGGAAAGCAAATCATGTTTTTTTTTTTTGTTTGTTTTTTTGAAAAGATCAGTAAGATTTTGTTACTCTTTAACAATTTTCTCTCTTCTTTTTCTTGGTGATAAAATAAATAGGTTCTGAGAGAGAAAGTGAGGGAAAATAAAGGCCCATCCTTCATTAAATTGAAATAAATCTTTGCTAGGGCAGTTGAAGCCATAATAAAGGAAAAATCATGTGGGCTTTTGATGCCAAACATTGCTAAATCTCAGGATCTAACACATCATTTGGGCTGGGGAAGAGATTTTGCTCAAATCCTAATGTTTGCAAAAATTCACAGGGAATTTAAGTTAGAACCAGGGCTGAGAACCTAGTCAGGGGTTCTCAACCTGGGTCCATAGATCCTGGGGGGTGGGTGAAGGAAGAAGCTCCAGAGAATATGTACATACCTTCAAAATGTAGACAAAATGTTGTTTGTGGATGCATTTTTACCGGGAGGTTTTGATCACTTTCAAGAGATTCTCAAAATGTCCAGGGACATCTGTAAGGTAAACAGCCACTGGTTTAAATAGTCAGTCCAAGAAAGTTAAGGCTCAGTGAGCAAAGCATCTAATTATACCTACATATTTATATTTCTGAGTTTGGAATAAGCAGCCTACTTAAGTATGGCATTTATGATAATTCAAATTAATTCTTATGCTTGTATATTTGAGTAAAGAGTTCTAATTTTATAGGAAAGACATCTAATTAAGTAGAAACTGTGTGTTGTTTTTTTCAATTGGATTTATTCCTCAAGGGAGCCTATAAAGTGAGAGGAAACATCAATCAGTCAGGAAAGATTTGATGACAGCCCATGATACAGGAAAGCTATCAATTCACCTGCCTAAAATTCAATAAGGATCCCAACACAAGGCATCCACATTCTAGCACAAATACTGGAGGTCACTCTGTGTCCCCATCTGTCACCATGTGGCCCATTAACAATTGCTGAGACAAGAGAGCAGAGGAAGCACCAAGAAAAGTCCACTCTCCTTTTTGCCCACTCAGCAAAGTTGTTTACTGAAGTCTGATTGCCAAATATTTTACTCAGCGTGATGAAGGTAAGAATCAGGACTCAGCTGGATTTTTAAAGCCCACAGATTCAGCGTGGAGGAAGAATGGGTGAGTGCATATAAAATTCTCTTCTTCCTGCACTCCAATCTTCTATCTTTTCCTGACTTACTATACAGCGATTTAAAGAGCAATGAGAGTGTTTGTGTGTGTGTGTGAGCTGTGTGGCCACACCATCCATGAAGAACATTTGATTCCTCTCAAGTGTCTTTGACAGCTCAGTGAGCTGACATAACCCAGAAACATGTGCTGTTATTTTGGTAAGGGCAGAAAAGCAAGTATAGTTATTTCAGAGTTTCCCCTGAAAAGAGCTAACTTTACTGAAGGCAAAAAAATTATGATCAATTAGGCTGTGATTCATGGGGTCCCAGTAGCTTCTGGGGACCTAGGAAGACAGGGATTCTGGAAATGTGGGGGATGTAACCTCTCCAGCCCCATCATTTTATCTCGGGACAGAGGCAGGTATGAACTGGAGGCAGCTGTGACCTGGAAAAATGGGCTCTAGGACTTCAGATCCAGTTGCAGAGAAGTTGGGATGACGGAAAATCAGGACCTCATTTCCCAAGGAAGGGGATTTGGGCAGGGGTGCTAGGCCCAGTGTGTCAGAGTGAGGAGGGACATGGGGGCCACCCAGGACAACCCCCAGAGGGTCCAATGTATGTCCAGAACTGGGACTGGAACCAAGTGTTTTGACCATCCAGTCATCTCTGTCGTCCCTGCCCTGCTTGCGTTAGGTCCTACTTCCTACTCCTCTACGTTCTATATTCCCTTCCCCCAACACAGGAGGGATGAGGCCAGGAGCTGGTCCTGACTTGCGCAGCTCCCCAGTGGGGAGGACCTGGAAAGGGTATTCTTTTTGGCTGGCCACAGACTACTAGGAGGGCAGCAGGCGTGCAACCAGCTAGATTTTATGGCTATTTTGGTAGCTGCAGAATCCTCCACAGCAATAAAATAGCAAACTTAGAGCATGTGCCAGGAACTGTTCTAGTGCTTCATATGTGTGATGTCATTTAATCATCCCAACACCCCCATGTGGTAAGCACTGTTACTCTCCCTATTTTACAGATGAGGGAACCCGTGAACAGAGAGGTTAAGTAACCTGCTTAACATCACACTGATAGTGAGTTGCAGAGCTAGGATTCAAACCCGACAGTCAGGCTCCCGTGTCTGTGCTTTTTGCCACTGCGTTATACTGCCTCTTGGCTCTTGGAACAGCACATTAGGCTGTTTTTGTACATAGCTGTCTTTCCCCCAAACTAAGCCTTGCCCTTGCTTACCCAGAGTCTCTCTGGCTCAAAGGAGAAAGGAAGGGAATGCCTTTGAGCAGGATGCATATCAAAGGGAGGGATCCAGAGGGAACTTTGCCTGGGAGTCCCGTTTCACCACTACTTCCCACAAGTCAGATGAGGAAAGAGGATCCTAGTGGAATCCTCCATTTGATCCTCTGACTCCTACCTGGTTGCTCTGCAAGAGAGAGAGAGGTGGTTCATGGTGCTGTCTCAGCTGCCACAAGTGAGGAATGGCAACCCACAGAGGGGGCGGATGGAGCATCATTTCTGAAGCAGCTTGGGCTGGACACATCCCAGTGCTAGCAAACGGTGCTCCTTTTTCTGGACCTAAATCCTTAAGGCAGGGACCCTTTATTGGTGTATAGGAAAGTGTATCTTGGTACTCAAATGTAGGTACCTGCATTCTTGTGATGTTTCGTGTGATCTTAAATAAAACTGCTACTGTCTCTTCAAGTTAAAGAACTGAGAGTGCTCAACTTGTATGTCAGTGAACTGGTTATTCATCTTATCATGAGCTTCATGAATTCTTGCTTATAGTAAAATTCAAGCTTTTAATGAGCTATTTAAATATTAATGAGAAGCTGAACATTGTTATTTCCAAGTCATTGAAGTAAATTTATGGTGCAGTGAAATGAAGTTACATTACATTCTCAGGAAGGAAGAGAAGAAAATCTGATGAAGAGTATTTCCCCTTTTCTAGTGAAAGTGTTTTTACGCATGAAGCTAAATCTACATATATTACCTTTCAGCATACAATAATAAGATTTGAACTCAGGAATGAGATATACAAGGAGAAACTTGAGATCATAGTTCCCAGCTGCCCTGAGGAAAAGTCAATTTTATGGGAATCTGTGATTTGATCTTATTCTCAGCCAAACATTAAGCTATGGCATAGCACCAGCAAAACATTAATGCCATTAGTGCCTGGTCAGAATCCCATAGATGTGTTTGAAACTGATGGCAGTTATGTGAAAACCCATTTTCTGCACTTCACTTAACATGCCTCTCTCTCATAGAATCGTGAAGTGTCAGAGCTTAAATATCCTTTACATTGTGGGACTCGTTGAGAGAGAGTGACTTATCCAAGTTCACACTGCAAGTTAGCAGCAGAACTAGAAACCCAGGTCAGCTAGTACTTTGAAGGCAATATCTGTGACTATTTTCCAGCTCCAAATTTGGCCTTTCCCTAGAGATTGAAATGGGATCCATTCTTTCACCCATTAACTCTGAGCTATGATCGTGCTCTCCCACCTAATAGCATCTTCATGGGCCCATCAATACTAATGGGTGGGGCATGTGTGGACTTCGCTACTATTCATAAATACAACAGAGGCTGCACTTTATACACAGAAAGATATGCACTTTGAATTCCTTGGAGATTAGTGAGACTTGATTCTTACATTCTTTAGTCTCTCGGGAAGCAATGAGCTTGCAGCTGGGAACAATCAGTGACCAGTCTGTGGCAGAGAACATAGATCACACTGACCCTGGCCTTCAGGCACATATTGACAGTGTAGCTCAGAGGAGAGCTGCTAAAGGACCAGGTCCCAACCCACCCAGCCAGCCCTACTGCTCACCATTCTCTTTGGGTACCTAGCCTTGGAAGCCCCAGAATGTCACTGCCACTGCATTTGATTGGTCAAGCAGGTCACTAAGGTTAGCCCAGATACAAGGAGAGGGAGAAGCATATGTGTACAGGGAGGACAGGCATTGACAGTGAACATCTTTGGAGATTCTCTGGCTATGAGCAAATAGAGGGCAACCTACCTCATGTGCACCTTTCTTCCTCGGGTTAGCTACTACACTGTTGAGCACTGGGAATAGCTGCAGTACTAGGAAATATTCGGGGGAGGTAGGTGGTAGGAAGAAGGAGGGAGAGAAGTCAGTCGTTTGAGATAATGGTTGAGGAATTAGGCCTGGGAAAGATAATACAGATATAAGATGATATAAAACGAGAAAGGGATGACATGCGGGGCTGAGTGCTGAAGAAAAACTTTGCCTACTTCTCTGACAGCCTCAGGGTATGTTGGGGTGGGTTGGGGAGAAAGATGAAAAAAGAATTCATCATCTCACTAACTGGACACAACCGTGTTACTTTTTCTTTTCAGTCTTAATTCCTCCTTACGTATGTTTTATGTCTCCACCATCATCATGTGTTGAGCATGAGTTCCGTACTTTTCACCTGGACTCGTTTTATAAATGCTGCTCTGATGTCAGCTGCTGTCTTTGCCTACCTCCTTTTAAAGGCTGCGTCCCATTCCGGCTGAGAGAGATTTGTTATGGGCCAACAAGCTGAGCATGATTAATGAGGGTGACTCAGGTCTCCTACCGTCCTGTCACCCGTTGGTGAATGGATAAGGCCCTGGGGAAGCTGGACCTGGCCCCTGTGAGGCTTTGGGGGACTGTCCCTGCCCTAGGTGGCCTGTTGCAGATGAAGCCCTTGGGTGCTTCATGAATGTTTATAGCGGCTAGCAGAAAACACTCTTCCTTTAAAGGGGGAGGCAAACTGAGTTTTTCCCTCCTTCTCTCTTCAACCTTTCAAGGAGCTTGTTGGTTTCTTAAAACTGTTAATCTAGGTCACAAAGGTTTAGAGTTCTCATTTCTTATAAGGGTTTACATTTCTTCCGGGAAAGGGGATTTAATTTTACTGCTCTAGCAATTTTTCACCACAAGAATCTGCTGACTTCTTTTCCTGATACTGAGATGTCAGGCTTGGCACATTCTGGGCAGGTGGAGGGCACCCCCCTCTATCTGCAATGTCCTCTGCTCTTTGCCCATTTAAATCCTACCTATTCTTGAAAGCCCACTTTACAGCATTCTATGTCCTCCTTGAAGACTTCCCTGGCCTTTTGCACCCATACTCAGGTTTCTGACATCTTAAAATATTTACCACTTGCTCATAGTCACATTCTTCTAGAAGGCAGCATGGTGCCATAAACAGACCCTAGGCTGTAAATCAAGATACTTCAGATCTTGTCCCGATGCTAACCATCTGCGTGATCTTGGGTAAGTCTTTGTACTCCCTGGGCTTCAGCTTTTCCAATTTTAAAATGAGAGCTAATCTCTGTTGATCCTCCCTATTATGAGTCTATGATCTGAGTCCTTTGACCTTTGAGGTCACCCTTGCACATCACTCTAGAGACTGTGGAAATTTGTCTGGTTGACTTGTACTCACTCCCTGCAATGACCTTCAGTCTTCCTGCTCATAAGACATCATCCGGACCATGTGAACATGTGCATTGTTATTGAAAACACGGATTGAGCCTTTCCACAACCTTTCTCCTCCCCTACGCCTGCTTATCTGCTTTTTTCATCCAATAAGTAGACTTCAGACTCTGTTCTTTCTTGTGGTTGACTCTCTGAGTCTCTGATTATGATAAAGTGCTGCAAAAGGAAGCATACGTTCTGAGGCTGTACTTCAAACACTCAATTAATGCAACATGCCACATACCAATCCCAGTAGAACGCCCACAAACCAATTTCGTTCTTCTTTGATGAGGCAGAGATGCCAGGCAGTAACGACTCTTCTCCGAGGGAGAAGGGATTAGCTGGAGGGCAGCTGAGTCTCTGCTATCTCCATCACCAGAGCAGGATGGCCCATTGCAAGGACAAGCAGTCTGCCCTGGAAGTCCATGATTGCTTAGCCCCAAATTGCTCAAGATTTGGTTATGCTGAAAAAGATTATAGGCACAGTATTGAGAGAGATGGACATGATTTGGCTTGAGATCAGAACAAAATTTCTAAGGCTGTTTATAAGTCCTAAAAGATGATGTCCTCTGGAGCAGCCACAGATGTGCTTAGCCAGTGGCCACCAAATGATAGAAACTCCTCAATACTCAGTCAAAACCCCCACCTTTGCTCAAGACTTACTCCAATACATTCCCTCCTCTTCCGCCTTTGGCACATACTCTGCATATTCCTGCCTCTGGGCTTTCCCTCCTGTTCTTCCCTCTGCTTGGGACATATTGGTCTAAATTACCTGCACCCCACCATCAACATTCTACTCACTTGGGGCAAAAAGGAGCTTAAATAATGCCTCTACTGTGGGCTTTGGAGTCTTCATAACTCGGGTTTAAATCCCAGTTTTTCTACCTCTAGGGCAAGTTACTTAACGTCTCTGAGTAGCCTCAATTTTCTCATCTGTAAAATGGGGGCTAATAACCCCCATCTTGCAGGGTTATGGTGAGGATTACATGAGATAGTAGAGATTTGCACCCCCAAATACAGAACCTGGCATTCAGCAGGGGCCCAGTCAGTAATATTCACTGTTGCTTCCCTTATGTATACCTTTTATGGGCAATAATATAATATTTATGTAAGCATATAACTTATCCCACTGCTAGATAAAAAACTTCTGGAAGATAGTAATTACTTGATACTCCTGTTGATCACTTTCAATGCCAAGCACATAGCTTTGTATAGAGTATATTCTTAATATCCTTTGTTCAAATGAATTGGCTAAGCCATTTTATTAGTCTTTTCCTCCTGATTATACCCAACAAAGACAGGAGAAAGTCAGTGTTGAAAAAACAGGGCAAGAAATAATTTCTTTCTACATTTTGAGGCTACATTTTTTATTCAGAGTGCAGCTTTGGGGTCTTGGCTCTTAAACTGTAAATCCAGGGAGGAGGGAGGGGGTTGGGGACCATGACCTTTTATGTGTGCTTTCAGTATTTAGCGCTCTGCGGGGCACTTGCTGAATATTTAAGTGTGTTGCTATTCAGGATAAAAGCTTGCAGAGTGACAGACCTGGGAGCAGAAAGGCAACTTGGTAATGGATTTTATCTCAGACAAATGCAGAAGAAAGCCTGCTTAAGGGTGTAATTGCCCTAACTACTCCAGCCCCATCCTGAAATCCTGTTCCCCTCCTCACCAATGCAGCTCTGGGCTTCCTTTCTGTGATGAGCCCTTGGCCCTCACTCCTGACAATAAAGGGAGAGGCCTGGTGGTCAGGTAGCCCCTCTCCTGGCATGCCAGGTTAAGGTCCATCGTGCAAGAATTTTCTACATTATGCTGAGAAGTGGCCTGGACTATGAGGAAGTTGTCACCTGAGCTGACTTTGGGTTCAGTGTTGGTAACCCCGACAAGATAAATAAAGCTTGGATCAGCAGAAGCAGCACAGGGCAAAGTTGTAATTATGAGCACAGACTTGAGCCAGACTGGGTTTGCATCCCAGCTCCACCCCTTGCTTGCTTGTGACCTTGGGCGTATTATTCAATTTCATCGAGCCTCAGTTTCCCCATCTATAAGATGGGGATGATAGTAAGAGTGCCTGCCTCATAAATTTATTATGAGGATCTGAGACACTAAGATATGTTAAATGACCTAGAACTGTGCCTGGAATATAGTAAGAGCTATGTAAGCATTAGCTATTATTATTTTAGATCTGTAAGGGCTGTTCCCCTAAGTTTTATGAAAAGCCACATATCATGTGCTTCTTTTGTGCTTTGGCTTAACTGATTCTCATACCTGTGAGGTGAGGTGAGCTCCAGGTGGAAATGGGGAACTTCTGCAGTGGTCTAGGCAGGAGACAAAGGTTGATGCGGCAGCAAGGAGGGAATAGAGGAGACAGGTTTCAGAGATGTACAGGAGGAACTCATGGCAGTTGTATGTGGAGCCAAGGGAAAGGGAAGACCCAGGGCTGGCTCCCATGCAACCAAGACTCAGTATCTGCTGGTGATGATGCCATAAATGAGACGAGGGACACTGTCGGAAGAGAGGTTCATGTGGGGAGATGGAGCTTGAGAAACCTGCAGAATATTGGGATAGTAGGTGAAGATGTCCAAAAAGTGTTGAAATTGTGATTTTGGAGCTTTGAAAAGAGGTCTAAATAGAGACGAAGTTTTTAGGAATTACCAGTATTTGCAGTGGATGTCATGAGAACTAGTGGGATTCTCCAGACAACTTGCTGCAAAAGGCCCAGTGTCTAGTCCATGGCCAGATAGTAAATGTATTAAGCTTTGTGGTTCGTATGGTCTCTGCAAGGACCCAGCTCTGTCATTTTGGTTTGAAAGCAGCCATAGACCATATGTAAATGAATGGATGTGGCTGTGTGCCAATAAAACTTTATTTACAAAGTAAATAAACAAATAAACTTTATTTACAAAGTATATAAAAGGTTAACTCACATCTACTCCGATGTCTTACACATTTACACATGATAAATATTTGTTGGGTTAATCTACTGGCTCCAGAAATTGTCTGCAGTCCAGCAGATTTTTTTTTCTTTTTAACAATTACATTGAATTTATAACTACTCAAATTTTTGTTAATGACACAAAAAATCCCCACAAAAACAAGTAGGAGAGAGGATAATGAAGTTCTGCTTCCATACATAAAATAAGCCACTGTGAATTAGATATATACTGTAGGGTTGTTAAGTATCCAGCAGAAACCTTTTCTGAACTGAGTCTAAGCCTTTAGCCAGTGTGATAAATCAGACTGGTGAATTGCAGGGCCAGGTGATCAGAGAACCATTGGATTTTAAACCCTCTGAGGGCCAGGGCTGGTGAGTAAGTTGAGAGGCCTCAGCTTCCAGGAGAGCACTCTTAGAGCCCTGTGGGACCCTGAATGGAACTCTTGTCATGTCTGGGAAATGGACTGCAAATGTGTTACATAACTAAGAAACTGCCCAAGAGTATTTGTAGCTTCCGTTGCAACGAAGCAGCCCGTGGGAGGAAATGGGAGAAAATCAAACAGTAGATGAAGAATTGCAGCTCTGTGATGGAATGGGCATTTTGCACTCAGGAAACTAGTCATAGAAAATGAGAGAGAGAGACAGAAAGAGAGAGAGAGAGAGAGAGAATGCATGTGCGTGAGAGCGCCCTCCCTCCAAACAATGGTATGATATAGCAGATTATAAGTATTAATAGTAGTTATCAACATAGTTGACATGAGGCCGAGGATTTCAGCTACCAAAGTGATTTCTGAATCACCCTAAGGACGGTTCCCCTTCCTTCTTGTCTTATACTTTTGGTTGGTGGATCAAATCACCAAAGCCTGTGTTTTGCTTTTGAAGTCTGAAACCGTGCGTGTCAATTCCTTGGCCATCTTCCTGGAGACATTTCCAGGGGTCTTGGATGTCAAGCAGTGGGAGAAAATCTAGAGAGGAGGCTCCTGTTTGGCCTTGACTGAAGGCTGCAAATGGCTTCTTTGTTTCAAAAAGAACGTGTGAGAGTGTAAAGAAACCCAGGGTTCCTGGATGGTCTGTGTAACTCTGAGACTCAGAGTGTTTGTGATTCAGTAATGGCAGCAGCTGCGTCATATATAACATCATTTTGGTTAACAGTGGACCACATGTACATGTACAAGTACAAGATGGTGGTCCCGTAAGATTATAAGATTATAATTGAGCTGAAAAGTTTCTGTCACCTAGTGACGTCTTGATGATCCTGACGCTGTGTTGGCCTAGGCTAACGTGTGTTTGTGTTTTAGTTTTTAACAAAAAAGTTTAAAAAGTAAAAAAAAAAAACATTTTTAAATAGAAAAAAAGCTTATAGAGTAAGGGTATAAAGAAAGAAAACACTTCTGTATACTTGTATAATATGTTTGTGTGTAAGCTAAGTGTTATTACAAAAGAGTCAAAAAGTTAAAAAAATTAAAGTTTATAAAGTAAAAAAGTCACAGTAAGCTAACATTATTATTGAAGAGAAAAAATTTTAAAGTAAATGTAGTGTAAACTAAGTGTACAGTGTCTATAAAGTCTACAGTAGTGTACAGTGATGTCCTCGGCCTTCCTATTCACTCATCACTCGCTCGTTCACTGACTCACCCAGAGCAACTTCCAGTCCTGCAAGTGCCATTCATGGTAAGTGTTCTATACAGGTGTACCCTTTTTAAATACTATGTTTTTACTGTACTTTTTCTATGTTTAGATACACAATTACTTACCATTGTGTTAACATTGCCCACAGTATTCAGTACAGTAACATGACATAGAGGTTTGCAGCCTGGAGCAATAGGCTATTCCCTGTAGCCTAGGTGTGCTGTAGGCTATACCACCTAGATGTGTGTAAGTACACTCTGTGATGATTGCACAAGGATGAAATCCCCTAATGATGCATTTCTCAGAACATATCTGTTAAGTGACCACATATACATACATGTATTTGTATGTGTGTGTATTTGCACATATGTATCTATATTTGTATTATATATATTGACAAGTATGTTTCTTATTATAATGCTTGAATTGGTTGCTGACAGGTCCCACACTGTGTGAATGTCTGAACGTGTTCAATCTCTGTTTTAGGGCGATGAGAGTTCAGATGCCGAGTAACTACAAGGCAGCAAGTGGTTCTGCATTTGGTTCCCGAGTTTAGATAGTATTTGGATAGCAAGAATTGAAAGGATCACCAGATTTTAAAAATCAAGATATTAAAAAAACTTAAAGATGTTGATATGGTTTCAGTATTTGTCCTCTCCAAATCTCATGTAGAAATTTGATGTTCAGTGTTGGAGGTGAAGCCTGGTGGGAGGTGTTTGTATCATGGGGGTAGACCCCTCATGAATGGATTGGTACCCTCCCTGCAATAATGAGTGAGTTCTTGCTTTATCAGTTCATGGGAGAGCTGGTTGTTTAAAGGAGACTGCCACCACCTCCTCCTTCTCTTGGTCTCGCTCTCACCATGTGACTGAGTTTACCTTCTTGTGCACCTGTCATTGCCGTAAGAAAGATATGCCTGGATGCTGGTCCCAGAAGAATAGGAACTATTTAAAGCAGACCTGAATCTAACTCATGGCCTGGAGTCAAGCCTCGTGGCATCTAGTCTAGGTCAGTCAAACTCTAGCTGATCTCTAACCCATTAATTTATGTGGTGATCTATTACCCAGGAATAGCTGAGATACACATGCTTACATGAAGAAGAAAGGAACTGATTGCTACCATCTAATTTTTGTGGTGTGTCTTTAAGAACTAGGTGCATATTCATATAAACATGAAACAATAGCAAACAATTCATGATGTGGAAAAGGTGAAGGGTGGCACCGCTGAAAGATGGGAGTGGGTTTGATAATGAAAAAAATATTTATTGAAACTTAAGTCAGATGAGGGGTGGTGGCTGAGCTTCCCTTCTTGAGTTCTATTTCTATATCTGAATGAAGAGTTTTCCAACAGTTGGAATGAGGACGAGTCCTCTTGTGACTTCCCCTTTCAAACACTTAGAGTCTCTGTCCTTGGAGGGACTTTCAGAGGTCAACTGGCCCAGCCTCTTGGCCCCTGCACAAATGTATTCTGTAGCATCCCTGACAGAAATTGATCCTAATTTAGTCACTCTGCTGTATGATCTTGGATAAGTGCAAAGGCTGGGATTTTGAAGTCAGACTTGTTTTGAAATCCCAGCATTGTGACCTTAAGACTTTACTCACCTTTGGATATCTCACCTCTGCTAGAAGATAGAGATAATGAGAATGCCTATGTCACAGAGCTATTGGGAGGGTTAACCGGACAACAAAATGACACAATCGGTACAGTGCCTGGCACCAAGTATAATGGTTTTCTTCCCACTTTGGAGCAGACTACATTGCCTCTCTGCTACTCGAAAGCCTGTCTGACGTCTCTGTAAAGGCAGGGGGTAGGGAACCAAGCTGAGCTCTGACTGGGCCCCTTCCTTAGCCAGGAAGCTAAGCCTGCTGGCCTGAATAAACTGTCTCCTTCCCGGCTCGTTTGATGGAGCATTTCAATTTAAAATTGTCAGCTGTCAGCACATTTAAGTGTCCTGGGACCAGGAAAACATCAAAGGGAATTATCAACAGCTGTATTGATTTAATCAGATAGTTTTACACAAATTATGGTCCATAAAATTCTGGGCTCTCTGTAGTCTTCCATAAGACAGAGTTTCAGTGTAGCTTAAAATGGAAACTACCCTCATTCCTCTAGGTAGGATCTAGCAGAGCTGATATGGATCAGCGCGCTCTAAGATGGATGCAGGAAAAGAAGGGGAAAGATCTGCTGGGAGAACAGAGGACAGTTTCTAAGTAAGCTGAACTATGAATGAGTAAGGAAAAGAGAAGGTGAGAAAGGGAGATTAGGGGCAGATAAGGACAGCCCTGAATAACATCTGAGGCATTAGGACTTTGCAGGCTGGGGAGTCATAGAAAGTTTTTGAGCCAAAATGGGGCATGGTTGGAGCTTTGCTCCAGGAAGATAACTTCGGCAAGAAGGTGAGAATGGATTGCTTTGGTAGGGGGCAGAACAACTAGAGACAGGGGAATACTTAGGGAGTCTACTGCAATTGTCTGCACAAGAGGTGATAAAGGTTGCTGTTGGGCACTGCAAAAGAGAGAACAAATAGGAGACTTATTGCAGTGCAAAATCTACAGGACTTATTGACTGACTAGGAAAAGGGAAAGAGAGAGAGAAAAGATGACTCAGGTTTTTAGCCTGGGGAAAGTGCCTGAGTTATCTAATTTAACATGCAGGACATGGAGCATATCTACCATAACCAGGCTTTACTCATTTATTCTTAATGCATGTATATGTGTGTGTGTGTGTAGCTCCGTGTACATATGGAACAGTATACAATAAGTTAACAGCCTAATCTCTCTCTCTCTCTCTCTCTCTCTCTCTCACACACTCACACACACACACACACACACACACACACACACACACAATTCCATTTCAGTCTTCATTCACCTTAAGTGTACATAATTATTGGTATTGTGAAATGAGGGTAGGAGGCTTTCTAACTTCATTTGAGAAATTGCACTTTTTATACTGACAGTGTAGGAATTATATTAGGATTTTGAAAATATTTAAGCTAGCCCTATTGATAATAGTAGCTGCCACTGACTGAGTGCTTATGTGCAATGCTTTTCACACATCACCTCACTTGTCCTCACAGCAATCTATGAGATGGACGCTGTTAAGGCCCCCCTCAAGCCATTCCTAGCTCCCTCCTCCCTTGTTTCCCACCATAAAGACTGGCCTCCCTTGCCACAAGGTCAGCCATGAAAGCCAGGTCTAGACAACGAGAACACAAATGGCACCTGTTTAGAGAGTTCTAGGAAAGACATTGGCTTCCTGATAGAAGGGAGTAGTGTAAGAAGAGACAGCTGGTACTTCCTCTGTCCCTTCTGTCAACTGAAAAATCGTGAGATTTCTTGTAAAGGGTTACAACCTGCAGGTTGGTCATCCTGACAGGCTGGGAAGCATAGCCCTGGCAGAGACCAAAAGGCAGGCACTTCAAGGGAGGAGAAGGTGTAACAGGAATTTGTGCCAAGCCGGTTAGCTAAGTATACATATTCAATAGGTTATGGGAGGAGTAGTGAATATTCATGAAGGGGGGATGCACAGGTGCATGATAAGCAAACACGCACGTTGCATGGATCCCATGTTCACTTTGGAGTGGAAACTTAACATTTAAATGCATTACAATTAGTCCCTGTATGTCAAAAGATCTTTTTAGGACATAAGAAAAGTTTGTGTGCAGTCTCTGTAAATTGGCCAGAACCAGCCCATGGTTGGTGGTCTCTTATCAGGAGAAAGTTAATGAAATGAGTTTCTTGTCCCATCAAAGCTGTAGGTATGGCTTGTGGAACAGGGGTTCAGTCAGTCAACGTCCGGCAGTAGATGAGCTGTAATTGTTTTTATATTGCTTATCTTGAGGTCAGCGCTTGTTTAGCTGCTAGAGAAAAAGGAAAACCTTGTGGAGGTTATAAACTAGTTTATTCTTTAAGTGTAAGGGAGAGTGACTTAACCCTTGCCTGGCATGGCTTTAGGTCCTGTTTATAATCTGGTATCTTATTGCCACAAAGAGTGCATTCTGTCAGTCTTATGATCTTTATTTTAACATTAATGCTGGTCAGCTTTGTGTCTCAACTGCAAGGGGAGGAGGTATAACAAGGCATGTCCAGACTATGTCACATCATAGCTGGGAACTCAGTTTTTAAGGTTTCTCTGGACGACCTTAACGGGGTCCAGACTCACAGGGGTCCATTCAGTTGTTTGGGGGACTTAGAATTTTAGTTTTAGTTCTCACCTCATTCCTGGCTTAAATATTGTAGATGTGATGCTTGAAGCTCTGGCAGCCATTTGCAACCATGGCTGACAAACACAAAGATGAAAAGCCACTGGCTCTGGATGCCAGAGCAGGAGACAGAAAAAGTGACCTCAATGACAGTGCTGAGCCACTGCACCAGCCTGGGAACTACTATAGCCAGTTTTCTTGCTAAGTGTTCAAGCCACCATTAGTTGGTTTTTCTGTTACTTGCAAATAAATGAACCCTGATGTGCAGTTACTTGCCCAGGGCCAAACCAGAAAATGGTGGAGCCTGGATTTAAACCCAGGTCTTTCTGACTCCAGAGTGATGCTATTAGCTTAACTGTGATATAATGAGAAAGATATTTGGTCTTTGTTCTTGGTTCCTGGCACAGAGTTCCTAAAACGCTTGTAATTTCTTGAATGATAAGGGTGATAGGAGCATTTTTTGTTCCAATGAGGCGACTCTTAGTGGGTCCGTAGAGAGCTTCAGGATGGGTGTTGGTTGCCAGA
Organism: Propithecus coquereli; assembly: GCF_000956105.1. Classification (NCBI taxonomy): domain Eukaryota; kingdom Metazoa; phylum Chordata; class Mammalia; order Primates; family Indriidae; genus Propithecus; species Propithecus coquereli. The sequence goes on along the minus strand of NW_012151286.1, from coordinate 168,910 downwards.
AAGATCAAGCCTTGATTAGAAGCTTGGAACTTTCAACCCCATCCCCCAACCTCAGGGGAGGGAAGAAAGGGTGGAGATTGAATCAATCATCCATGGCCAATGATTTAATCATTTGTACCTACATAATGAAACCTCCATAAAAGCCCCTAAATGATGGGCTTTGGGAGCTTCTGAGTTGGTGAACACATCCATGTACTGGAAAGGGGGCATAATCCAACTTCATGGGGACAGAAGCTCCTACACTTGGGACTCTTCCAGACCTCATCCTCTGTACCTTGTCATCTGGCTGTTCGTTTGTATACTATATAATAAGCTGGTAAATGTAAGTAGAGTGCCTTCCTGAGTTCTGTGAGCCATTCTAGCAACTTATCAAACCTGAGGAGGGGGCTGTGGAAATTCCCAAATTATAGTTGGTGGTGGCCTGGGACTCGTGTTTGGTATCAGAAGTGGGGGCAGTCTTCTGGGACTGAGCCCTTTAACTTGTTGGATTTGAGGCTAACTCCAGGTAGACGGTGACAGAGGTGAATTGAATTCTTGGACATCCAGCTGGTGACAGAAGGTTGGAGAATTGGTGTGGAACACCCCATCCCCCATGTTTAGTGTCAGCAGTGTTGTCAGAAAAAAAAAAAAAACCCTACTATTAATACTACACATTCTTACTTCCAGTTGCCACATTGAACAAGGTAAAGGCAGTATCTTGTGTGTGATGGACACATTTGCTGTCCCTTCCAGGGTCTCCATATCTCACTTCTTCCTTCACAGTTTTGAGTATCTTCTAGGTGTCAGACACTGAAGCAAAGCCGTAAGAGACAGTAAGATGATTATGATTCAGCTCTACTCTCAAGTTGTTCATGATCTAGAGGAGGGGTTGGCAAACTATGTTGGCCCACTGCCATTTTTGTAAGATCTGTAAGCTAAGAATGATTTTCATATTTTCAAATGATTGAAAGAAAATCCTAAGAAGAATAATATTTTATGATTAATAAAAATTATGTGAAATTCAAATTCAAATTTCATCATCCATAAATACAATTATATTGAAATACAGCCATGCCAGTTTGTTTATATGTTGTTTGTGCCAACTTTTGCACGCCAACTGCAGAGTTGAGCAATTGCAACAGAGATGCATGTGGTCTGTAAAGCCTAAATATTTGCTACCTGACCCTTTATGGAAAAAGTGTGCAGATCCCTCATCTAGAGGGGTGGAATTTGGGGGTTAGACAAATGAACAACTCACTCTAGGTAAGAGAAAGAGAAAGAATGTAATATAACTGAGATATTTAGAAAACTTTCTCACAATAACAGGTGAATCCAAAGCTCTGATTCTTATCTCTAGACTTTTTCCCTTTAAAGATAGATTCTATAAAAGAGGCAGGAGTGGAGATAGGAGGGGGATATTTTTAAGGTTTAGTTACCTTTGCCTAATGAATGTCTTTTGTTACTTGTTGTTCCTTAGATGTAAAACTGTGTGCTTCAGTAAGTTTGAACTCCACCCAAGCAGAGAGAACAGATCATGATTTTTTTTAATGCGCACTATAAAATTCTGAGTTGAGTAAATTCACCTTGGAAAAGATAGATTGACCTCTTAATTAAGGCTCTCAGCGCCTTGCACGTATTGGCTGTCACCAATAACTGTCACTAAGAAACTATTGTGTGTTTGGAGATTTCTGTAAGCACATGAGACTTCCCATTCAGATCTGGTTCCTGCTGTCCTCACAGATCCCAAAGATCTTGCACACATCCCTCGGACAAGGGACAAAAGTCATTAAATGAAGAAAGACTACATTATTATGTAAAGGGTACAAATCAGTTTAAGACAACATTTATAAATATCTATACACCAAATAATATTACATCCACATTTATAAAGCAGAAGCTACAAGAGACAAAAGAAATAGGCAGATACACATAGTAGAAGAGGAATTTAGGTCACTTCTCTCAGTCTATTTTATACCAAGAGGACAAAAATAAATAAGGATATAGAATACCTAACTAATTAATGAGATATATCCGATTAAACTATGTGACCAAAGAATAAAGAATTTTCTTCTAAAGTTGTGAGAACACTGATAGAAACTGATCCTATATTAACACATAAAGAAATCTTCAATAAATTCCAAACTGTTGATATAGTATGGATAACATCATAGAACTATAATTCATTAAAGCTAAACACTGATAATAAAACAGAAAGCAAAAGCTTCTTCCATCTGGAAATTGTAAAAGCTCTCTTAAACAACTTTCAGAGAGGAAATAAAAACCCAAACAGAAGACTGTTTGAGGTAACAGCGATAATAAAAGTACTCTATTAGAATTTGTGGGATGACAGCTTGTTATGGGTTGAATTGTGTCCCCACACCTAAGTTCATATGTGGAAATCTTAACCCCCAATACCTGAGAATGTGATCTTATTTGGATACAGGGCCTTTACAGAGGTAATCAAGTTAAAATGAGGTCATTATGGTGGGTCCTACTCCAATATGACTTATAAAAAGGGGAAATTTGTACACAGACACACAGATACAAGGAGAATGCTATGTGAAGATGAAGGCAGAGATTGGGGTGATGCTTTTACAAGCCAAAGAATGCCAAATATTTCCAGCAAACCACCAGAAGCTAGGGAAGAGGCATGGAACAGATTCTTCCTCAGAGCTCTCAAGGGGAACCAATTCTACTGACACCTTGATATTGGACTTCTAGCCCGCAGAAGTTTCTGTTGTTTAAGCCACCCAGTTTGTAATACATTGTTATGGCAGCTTTAGGAAACTAATTCACAGCTAAAGCAACACGCAGAGGAAAAATTATAGCCTTAAATAACAAATGAAAGATTGAAACAATTGAATTAAGCATTGTGCTCACATAATTAGAGAAAGTATACCAAAATATATTGAGGAAATCCAGAAGGAAACCATTAGTAATGATAAAAGTAGGAATTAATGAATTAGAAAACAGAGTAATAGTACTAATAAATAAATCCCAAATCTAGTTCTTTAAACCAACAAGATAGATAAATCACTAGATAACATAATCAAGAAAGAAGTTTCAAAATACAAACGCACAAATGACAATTTGAGAAGGGGAAATAACAAAGAAATAGAGGACATTAAAAAAAACTATGAGAAACTACTTGGTTCAACTTTAAGCATATAAATGTGAACAGCTAAATGAAATAAGTATTTTTCTAGGAAAATGTAGTTTATCAATATTAACTTTAGAAGGGATAAATAATGGAAATAAACTGATTTTCACAGAAGAATTGAAAAAAGTGATCATAGAGATACCTTCTAAAAAAGCAGCAGGTATGGATGGTTTCTCGGTCCATTTTCTGTTGCTATAACTGAATATCTGAGACTGGACAATTTTATTTAAAAAATGTTTATTTCTTACAGTTCTGGAAGCTGGGAAGTCCAAGATTGGGTGGCTGCATCTGGTTGGCTTTGGTGAGAGCCTAGTGCTATGGTGGACGGCATGATGAGAGGATACAGTGATAGCCCAAATGGGCTTTTGTAACAGACCCCCTGTCATGATGCCTAATCCTCTCCAGTAATAACCCATTAATCCATTAACTCATTAACCCATTAATCCATGAATAAATTAATCTATTCAGTTAGGCAGAGCCCTCTTAGCCCAATCACCTCTTAAAGACCCCGTCACCTAATATTATTACATTGGGGCTTAAGTTTCAACATGAGTTTTGAAGGGGACAAATATTCAAACCATAGCAGATGGTATTAAGGATAAACTATAAAGCTTTTAAAGAGCAGACAGTTACGGCTGTGATGAAAACATTTAATAAAATGGAAATATATGACTACTTTCTTAACATGATAAAATATCTCTCTCTCAGCCTAAAAGCCAAAATCATCATTACTCAGGAATTCGTTACATCCTAATTAGAGACAAGAGAAAGACAAAAATGCCCATTATTATTGAAAATTATACTGGAGTTACTATCCAATTTAAATTTAGATAAGAGAAAGAAATTGACAGTAAAAAAATTAGACAGCAGGGAGTAAAACTATTGCTATTTGCACATGGTACGACTATATATATGGAAAACTCAAGAGAATTAACCAAAAAAACTATTCCAAACAGTAAGATAATTTAATATGGCAGCAGGATTCAAAACTATAGAAATCAATACTTTTATGTATTACAGGCAGTTAGAAGATACAAAGGGAGAAGTCTTAGCACTACAGTGTCCACTCATATACAAAGATACAATGCCTGGGAATAAACATAATAAAAAATGTGCCATACATATATGAACAAAAATATTTAAGTCCTGAAGGAAACAAAAGAAGACTTGAACAAATGGAATAGTAACTATGTGCTTAGATAGAAAAAATCATCTTAATAAAATGTGAATTCTTCCTACCAATTTAACATTGAATATGATCATAATAGTATAGAGAGGTTTTGTTTTTAATTAGATGAGCTTATTCCAAAGTTCACTTGAAAAAATAAACTGGAATAGTAAGAAAAATACTTGCAAAGAAAAGAAATGACTAGCCTTACCAGATACAAAAACATACTATAAAGCCTCAATAATTAAAGCAAGGTAGTTGTGGTGAATGAATAGACATGCTCATGAAACAACATAGAAAATTCAGAAATAGATCCAACTATGCTAATTCTGAATATGACAAAGAAGATATCCCAAATGATAGGACAATTCAGTTAATGATGCTGGAATAATTGAGTAGACATTTGGAAAAATTTCAAAGGCATCAAAGATTTAAATACTAAATATGAAACCATAAAGGCACACAAAGAAAAAACATGGAAGAATTTCTTTATAATATTGGAGAAACAGAGGCCTTTCTAATTCTGACTAAAAACCTAGAAACCATACAAGAAAAGATTGGTAAATTAAACTTTGTTAAAAAATCAGGAACTTCCAGTTTCTGGTTCCACACATAAGGAGCTTAGAGGCCAGTCACAAAAGACTGCGTATGTGTGGTTCATTTACAGGAAATGTCCCAAATAGGCAAATGTGTAGAGAAAGACAGTGGCTTGATGGCTGCCCGGGGCTGGGAGTGGGAGAGGGGGACAGAGGGTACGTGAAGGGATCGTGTGGGACAAGTTAGGGGGATGCTGGGGAGGTAGAGGGAGGTAGATGGCTAAAGGATACAGAGTTTCTTTTGGGGGTGAAATGTTCTAAAGTTGATTGTGGTTATGTTTGCACAACTCTGAATATACTAAAAACTATTGAATTATATACTTTAAGTGGGTGAATTATATGGTTGTGAGTTATATCTAAATTAAAGATAAAGCTGTTTTGTTATCAAATTTTAAAAAGGTGCCTTATCCATGGTACCACCTAAAATCATCTCGGTACTGCTTAAACCACCCCACATATTACCAGTGATATGTACCCCAATGTTTGGAAAATACTGACAACCCAAATAGAAGAAGCATGGAGTATTCTTAGCAAAACGGTTTAGACTTAATCGAATCACAAGGAACCAGAGAAATCCAGAATGGTGGGGCATTCTATGGGACAACTGACCTGGATGCTTCAGAAATATCAATGTTATCAGTGATCACAACAAGGCAAGGCTACTGCTCTAGATTAAAGTAGATGTGACAACTAAATTCAATGTATGATCCTTGAGTGGATTCTAAAGAAGAAGAAAAAGGGGATAGGGGGAGGAAGAGGAGGAAGAGGAAGAAGAAGAAGCCATAAATATATAGTTGGGAAAATAGAGGTAATTTGAATATGGACTGAATGTTATATAACATTATCAGTACTGAACTCCTTAGGTATGATAATGGTGTTATCATATATTAATAGAAGAATGCCCTTTTTCTTAGTAGAAATGCACTTAAATATTAGAGAACAAAGTGTTATGGTGTCTGCCACTTATTTTAAAGTGATTCAGCTACACACACACACACACACACACACACACACCCAAAGTGGCAGAATATTAACAAAATCAGTGAATTTCTTAAAAAGTGAAAGGTATACATGTGTTATCATATTTTTTCATCTTTCTGTAGGTTTGTCATTTGACATTTTTCAAAACAGAAAATTGGAAAAAATGAATTAAATTAAACTGAAGTATTAGAAAAATAAATAATTGAAGCAATGATAGCTTTTGGTTTGAATGATTTAAATAATTGTCTAATTACTAGACTCACTTCTCTTTGTATGAGCATTTCACTTTGTATGACACAATTTTACTGTTTTTTGGTTACTTTCTTAAAAAAATTATCCGTTCATCACTAATTCTCCTAAGTTTTACTTACTACATGTAGCTATATCCCAGGATCTGAATCATATGAGCTTTTTTCACCGTGTTGTATTTCTAACTTGTTGGGAGACCCTTCTCAATTGCCTCCCTCTTTGGGGCCTTACATTTCTCATCCTTTAAAAAAGCAAAGGATTAAGAGAGTGAAAAGACAAGACACAGAGAGGAAAAAGATGTTTATAATACAATATCAAGGATACATAAAGAACGCCTACAAATTAAAAAACAGACAAGCGACACAATACAAATATGAGGAAAAAAGATTTGAACAGGTGCATCACAAAAGAGGATAATCAAATGCCCAATAAACACGTACGTGACAAGGTGCTCAGCTTCATTGGTTATCAGGAAAGGGCAATTGAAAACACAATGAGATACTATTTTGTATACATCAACATGGTGGAAATTTTTTAAAAAGACAGAATCAAGTGCCGGTGAGGACACAGAGCAAGTGGAATTCTCATACACTTCTGGTTCAAGTATAAATTAGAACAATCACTTTGGAAAATAATTTGCTGATACTTGATAAGCTGAACATTCAGTACTCTATGTATGACCCAGCATTCCTTTCTCAGTTTTATATCCAACAAATACTATGTATACATCCTTAAAGATATATACAGGGGTGTTATGAGCAGCATTATTTGTATTAGCCTCCAACTGAGAACAACTCACACATCCATTAACAGTAGAATGAATAAATCAAGTATTTTCATATTGGGATACATAATGGGATACTATACAACAACAGAAATGAGTGAGCTACTGCTACGCAGAACAGCGTGGATGAATTCCACCAACACGATGCCAAAAGAAGCCAGACACAAAAGAGTATATAGTATATGATTCTGTTTATTAAAGTTCAAACACAGTTAAATGTAGTCTGTAATATTAGAGATCAGGTCAATGGGTACTTTGGGTAATAATAAGTGGGTCGTAATAAGTGGTGAAAAAAGAAAAATAGATGAATTAAATTTAACTGAGTTTAACTGAGCAAAGAATGATTTACAATTCAGGCAGCCCTCAAAACCAGAACAAATTCAGAAAACTCTGGCCTACAATGTGGTCAAGCACCATTTATGGACAGAAAACAAAAGTGAAGTAGAGACAGTCGTATTGGTTATAGCTTGACATTTGCCTTATTTGAGTGTGAGCATGGTCTGATCAGTTGGCATCCTGCAACGGACTGAAGTTCAGCTGCTGTGATTAGCTGAGATTCAGTTATTTGTTACAAAGGTATACTCTTGAGTTAGGCTTTCAGTTAGTTTCCCTACTAAAGTAGGGTGCAGTTCGTTACATAAGAACTCAAGTACAAAGGCATCTTCAGGCCAAACTTAGCTTAATTTAACAATTTCTTCCTTTTGGTCAGCCTCTCAGCAGGAAATAGGGGGAAAAGGAAAGAGATAAGACTTTTATGATGGCAGCAATGTCTTCTTTTAATTTTTATTTTTTATCTAGGCATATTAAGGGGGTACAAATGTTTAGGTTACATATGTTGCCTTTGCCCCACCTGAGTCAGAGCTTCAAGCATGCTCATTCCCCAGACGGTGTGCACTGCACCCATTAGGTGTGAATATACCCATCCCCACCTCCCCCCTCCCACCTGCCTGACACCTGATGAATGTTATTACTATATGTGCACTTCAGTGTTGATCTGTCAATACCAATTTGATGGCGAGTACATGTGGTGCTTGTTTTTTCGTTCTCGGGATGCTTCACTTGGTAGAATGGGCTCCAGCTCTATCCAGAATAATACAAGAGGTGCTAGATCACCATTGTTTTTTGTGGCTGAGTAGAACTCCATAGTATACATATACCACATTTTATTAATCCACTCATGTATTGATGGGCACTTGGGTTGTTTCCACATCTTTGCAATTGCGAATTGTGCTGCTATAAACATTCTAGTGCAGATATCTTTTTTATAGAGTATCTTTTGTTCTTTTGGGTAGATGCCCAGTAATGGTATTGCCAGATCAAATGGTAGTTCTGCTTGTAGCTCTTTGAGATATCGCCATATTGCTTTCCGTAGGGGTTGTACTAGTTTGCAGTCCCACCAGCAGTGTATGAGTGTTCCTATCTCTCTGCATCCACGCCAACATTTATTGTTTTGGGACTTTTTGATAAAAGCCATTCTCACTGGAGTTCAGTGATATCTCATTGTGGTTTTGATTTGCATTTCCCTAATGATTAGAAATGTTGAGCATTTTTTCATATGTTTGTTGGTCATTAGTCTTTCTTCCTTTGAAAAGTTCGTGTTCATGTCCATTGCCCACTTTTTAATGGGGTTGTTTGACTTTTTCTTGCTGATTTTCCTGAGTTCTATATAGATTCTAGTTATCAGCCCTTTATCGGATGTGTAGCACGCAAATATTTTTTCCCAATCTGTAGGTTGTCTGTTTGCTCTCTTTGTTCAAATGGCTCATCAGGTACAAGAAATGTATCACCTGAAGCTTTGATTGTCTTCTCAGGATCAGGGTCTGACAAATCAAACACTGGTTATAAACCAGTTTAGCAATTTTAGAACAGTCATTACACCGACATTTTCCAATGCTTTGTATCATTTTATCTACTGCATGATGAGCTATGGAGTGCAGAACTTTTGATAGTGGAAGCTGTAAGGACTCAGGAAGAACTGGGAAACCAACCAGGCAGCCACCTAGGTTCTCCATGAGTCCAAATTTAACACTGGATTTACATCCTCTTAAATCCCAATTTTGTTTCTACAACTTAGGTGCATAGGACTGTTTATTAAATAGGTTATTATAGGTAATTGACTTGGATCAATCTTAAGGAATTCATCTAAATTGCATATCTTAACAATGTCAGTACTGGCTACTTGGAGTGAAAATCTGCCAAAGCATTTCCTTGGTATTTAATTAATTCTTGTTCTGATTAATGTTGGGTTAGTAGTTTTATGAATCAGTCAGTTTCTTCATTAGAGTTTTGGAAGTTCTTACCCAGACCAAAGGTATGATCTTAAAGTTATTAGAAACCTGTATTTGTCAGAGTCCTTTCCATAAATATTCCTAAAGATGAAGCACTTTAGGCTTATAGTTGCTCAGGAAAAGTACCAGAGTTAGCAATTAACTGTCTGTGAATGACAAGACTTAAAATGGCTATGATTAAAGATCTTATGAGAGTTCATTATAATGATGACACGATTGACAAGGAAATTCGGTTATTTCTGTCGCATACAATAATTTAAGATAATATCTAGAATTATGATTGGCAACACTATACCGGAACTATTAGATTTCTGTGAATTTCATGTAATTTCTGAAATGCATGTTAATAACATATCCATACGAATATAACTCAAAGAAGGTAAAACATCATTGCTTATTTCACAATGCATCCCATATAATTTAACGTATTGATTAAGCTTAATTAACTTAATATCTCTCTTTTATAAGAAGAGACAAAAATTTTCTGTTTTTTCTTTTTTCTTTTTTTTTTTTTTGAGACAAGGTCTTGCTCTGTCACCTGGGCTAGAGTGTAGTGGTGTGTCATCATAGCTCACGGCAACCTCAAACTCCTGGGCTCATGTGATGCCTCAGCCTCCCAAGTAGCAACTGGTGCACACCACCGCACCCACCTAATTTCTCTATTTTTTTGTGGAGACGGGGTCTTGCTCTTGCTCAGGCTGGTCTGAAACTCCTGACCTCAAGCGACCCACCTGCTTCCACCTCCCAAAGTGCTAGGATTACAGGTGTGAGCCACCGCACCCAGCTACCGATTTTCTTTTGAGAAATTCCAGGGGCCCTGAAGAACACCAAAGTTAATTAGAGCTCAGGAAGACATAATTTAGAATTTGATTTGAGAAGTTTGTCAAAAAATATCAAAGGTTTAAAACATTTAATCAAAATAGAATCACAGGTCACTGTGAACAATAGTCATTCATTTAATCAAAGTGATAATTAAAAGACTTCAAAGGTAAATACAGAAAGTTATATAGTTGTAGAAATAGCTCTTTTCACAAAGAAAATTCCATTTTCTCAAGCAATCAGAAACCTAATAAAGACAAAATGAAGCATAGGAAATTATCTTGGTAAAATATAGAATATTTATTTCCTAGTCAAATCACCAAAGAGGTAAAGAAAAATGTTTCACAATTTACGAGTAAGAGCAGAGGCCAATATTCAAAAAAAGCCTTGTTGTTTTAACGGAAAAGACTAAATTCTAGTTTTGTATCTGTGTAATTGTAGTATTAATGCTCAATTTTTAGAAAAACTTATAAATAATTCCCTTCTAATATTAGCCAGCTTGATCACACATGAAATCTGTTTCACAGTATTAATCTTCCACAAACTTTCTACAACTTTGTTACACATTTAGTTTTTGTCCTGTGCTTTTCCTCTTCTCATTTTAGAACAATCAGCCATTTTACTTTAGGACAAAATTAATCTCTTTGGTCCTTAACAAAATAGAACATCCTCATACCTTATAGCTTTTCCTTACCAAAAGCACATCTTACTTTCCTCACATGCAGAGTTGTTTTCCTTATTATTTCTGTTTTTAATTACTGTATATTGATTAGAATTTTTAACCTTAATAGTCTTAGTTTCTAGTGAAAACTCAAGAAGTAAAGCAATTTTGAATTGTCATATACCAACATTTTATGAATATATATTTCATGAGTTCTAGAAACATGTGCTTCCTCATAAAACTTTTTTTTATGTTTACTAACAGATACAAATATATTTAGCTTCATCCCATATAAAAACAAGCTACTGAAGTATATGTACTTTAAACTTATGTTCGGAAATTAATGTTTCAGTATTTTAACTTAGAAATGACTCAGACATTTCACAAATATCTATTATTTAGTTTAACATAATTTTAAAATTTCAAATTACTGGAAAAGATTTTTGAAACTATGACAAGTTTATTTGTAAACTTTTATCTCATTTACATTCACTGAATTTACTCGCTCTCAGCAATTATGCTTGAATTGCTCTTTATACAAAGCTAGCCATTGAAGGAATTCAAGAAATGCCATCTACTATGATTTGGATGTGGTTTGTCCCCATCCAAACACATGTTAAATTTGATCCCCAATGTAGCAGTATTGCGAAGTGGGGCCTAGTGGAAGGTGTTTGGTTCATGGGTGGGCAAATCCCTCATGAATGGATTAATGCCCTCCCTAGGGGGTGAGTTCTCACTATTGTGGAAATGTATTTGTTCCTGCAAGAGCAGGTTGTTATAAAGTGAGGGCACCCCTTGTGTTTTGCCTCTTTGCACAGGTGTGCTTCCCCTTTAACCTTTTCAGCTGTGTTTTGACCCAGCACATGACCCTCACCAGAAGCTGAGCAGATGCTGGTACCATGTTTCTTGCACTTCCATCTTACAGAGCTGTGAGCTAAAGAAACCTCTTTTCTTTATAAATTACACAGTCTCAGATAGTCTGTTATAGCAACACAAAATGGATAGCAAATTGGTATGAAGTGGTGGGGTGTTGCTACACAGATAGCTGAAAATGTGGAAGTGGCTTTGGAACAGGGTAACGGGCCCAATTTGGAAGAATGTGGAGGAGCGGGTTAGAAAGAGACTGTACTGCAGTGAATAGAGCATTAAGGGCAATCCACGTAGGGGGCACAGAAGAAGCCAAAAAGACAAGGGAAAGTTTAGAGCTTCTTAGAGATTGGTTAAGTGGTATGACCAAAATGTTGATAGACATACGGACAGTAAAGGTCATTCTAATGAGATCTCAGATGAAAATAAGAAACAAGCTGTTGGGAACTGGAGAAAAAACCATTCTTTTTACACTATAGGAAAGAATTTGGCTTTCCTTTGTGGAAAGCCAAACTTAAGAGCAATGGAATAGCACAGCTGGCAAAAAAAGTTTCTAAGCCGTAAAGTGCTCAAGAAGTGGTGTGGTTACTTTTAACAGCTTATGCTCAATTATGTCAGCAAAGAAATAACTAAAGGCAGAACTTATAATTAAAAGTGAAGTGAAGCATAAAAGTTTGGAAAGTTTGCATGTGGTAGAGAATGAAAGAGCATTTTCAGGAGAGGAATCCAAGGGTGTGGCTGAGTGATTGGTTGCTAAAGAGATTAGTATTGATAAAAGGGAGCCAGTTGCTAATTGTCAATGGACAATGTACCCAAAAGACATTTCAGAAACCTTCCAGGCCGTCCTTCTCATTGCAGGCCCAGAGGCCTGACAGGGCAGAATGGTTTTAGGGGATGGGCCTGGGGCACCACTGCCTTGTACCGCCTTGGGATTCTGCTCCCTGAATTCTCGCACAATGCTAAGCAGTTGCTCCAGTCGTGGCTCAAGAAGCCCCAGGTGTGGCTAAGGCTGCTGATCCAGAAGGTATAAGCCATGAACCTCCGCAACACCCAGACATTGCTCAAGCAGCCCCAGGTGTAGCTCAAGCCACTGCTCTGGAGGGTGCAAGCAGTAAGCCTTGGTGGCTTCTGTGTGATTTTAAGTCTGCAGATGCCCAAAATGCAAGAGCCAAGGAAGCTTGGCTGCTTCCACCTAGATTTCACAAAATGTATCAGAAAGCTTGGGAGACCAAGCAGAAACCTGCCACAGGGTCCCCACCAGGGCAATGCCTAGGGGAATCACAGGGCCTGGGCCACTGCACTCCAGAATTATAGAGTCTCCAGCAACATGCAGCCTCAGCCTAGAAAAGCCACAGGCATTTGACTCCAACCTATGCGAGCAAAGAGCCACGTGCTCTGTGCCCAGCAAAGCCATGGGTGTGTAGCCACCTGAGGCCTTGGGAGCCCACTTCTTGCACCAGTGTGCCCAGTATGGGAGACAGGGGGTTATAGGAGATTATTTTGGAGCTTTAAGATTTGATGTCTGCTTTGCTAGGTTTCAAACTTGCTTGGGATCTTGTTACTCCTTTCTTCTTTTGGTCAATCTCTCCCTTTTGAAATGAAAGTATTTACCGATGTCTGTTTGAACACTGTATCTTGGAAGTAAATAACTTGTTTTTGATCCTGCAGGCTCATAGTTGGAAGGAACTTGCCTTGAATCTCAGATGAGATTTTGAACTTTGGACTTTTGAGCTGATGCTGGAATGAGTTAAGACTTTTGGGACTACTGGGATGAAATGATTGTATTTTGTATGTGAGAAGAACATGAGTTTTGGGGGGCCAGAGGTGGAATGCTTTGGTTTGGATGTGTTTGTACCCACCAAAACTCGTGTTGATGTTTAATTGCCAGTGCACTGTTGGAGTTGGGGCCTAATGGGGGTGTTTGGGTCACGGGGGCAGATGCCTCATGAATAGAGTAATGCCCTCCTATGGGGGTGAGTGAGTTCTTGCTCTAGCAGGAATGGATTAATTCTTAGGAGAGCAGGTTGTTATAAGGTGAAGATGCCCCTCAGGTGTTCCCTGTTCACACATGTCCGTTTCCCCTCTAACCTTCACCGTGTTTTGACCCAGCATGTGGCCCTCCCCAGAAGCTGAGCAGACGCTGGCACCACACTTCTTGTACTTCCATCCTGCAGAACCATGGGCTATATAAACTTCTTTTCTTTATAAATTACCCAGTCTCGAGTATTCTGTTATAGCAACACAAAGGATTAAAGCACCACCCTAAAATAAATCGCTTTGTTATACTGATTGCCAATAGGTAAGCAGGGCAAGGCTTTTTGAATTCCCCTTGTCTGCCTAAGGATAGATTCTCCAAAGAAACTCACTTGTTATCAGTCCGTCCCACAGGGAGTCCCAGCAACCAAGGAAGGTTAACTTTTATCACAGCGGAGGAGACTTCACCGCACCCAGACAGACCTTGCCACAAACCATCATCTACTCTTGTGAGAGCCTATTCATGCTTCCCTAAAGTCATTTACTCTGAGGATGTCTCTCTTCTTCACCTCCTGACCATTTTACCCATCACAGCAAGCAGGCTGAGTCAAAGGACCCTTGCCCTTTTCTTGACAAACCTGCCTGCTTGTTAAGCAGTTGTTAGCTAGGTTGCTCATTGTAATCTCTGCCTTTTGGCCTTTTAAAATTCTTCAAACTGGGATGAAAGAGTGGACTGATTTGGGGCCTGGTAACATTGAGGAACCAATAGGGACTCCCTTTGGTCCATCCAAGCGTTGACAGTGTTGTATTAAGACCTTTCTTTTAACCCTATAACCATCCATTTTATTCATCTCATTTTTAATAACCATATAAACATTTTCTAACCTAAATTTATATTTCCTAGTTACTCTTAGGTAAAACATGGTAAAAAGCTTACATTTCAAAGGCACAGAACTTAGATTTCAGGCCTAAATATCATTATTTGTCCAAACTAAGAAAGAAGGTAAAGGCTCAGTTAAGAAAAGATAGAAAAAACACCTTAAACAAAGGTAAGACCTTTTATGTCAATTTAAGCTAATGCCTTCTCCACTGTAAGAGTTTCTAGTGACTTAGTCCCCCTCTCTTCCCAGTGCAGAGAGGGAGACACTCTTACAAATAACAATTTCCTGTATAGATGTAAGTTTTTCTTAAAAGGGTCTCAAAATAACCAGCTGAATATAGTCCTTATGCCAGAAATGCATATTTTGGAGACTAATTCAGCTAGATTGGTGGTTTCTCAGCCCAGCTTGTGTCTTAACTAGAGTACTGAGTGGGCGGTGCCCACTGAAGACTAGGGCAAGCATTTTGCCTGCTTAGACTCAGCATGGATACTTCTAATCTTGCCTTATAGTCAGAGATTGGTTCATTTTGTTTGTCTGTCTGCTCTCAAGATTGAATGACAGACCAATCAGTTGTTTTATTATTTTTTCAAGGAAGAATTTTGAGGTACACCATCATGACAACAAGAAAGAGGTGAACAGAGTTGACAGAGCATATAGCAGGGGTTTAGAAAAGGGGTTTTAGTCAACTGAGAGGTTCCTATGGGAGAAGCAGGATCAATTAGAAAAACAGAGAGGACTAATTCTTAGAAATATTTTTCTGAAAACGGTCCAAGTGTCAATTACTCAGATTTGGACATGAGGACCTTTCAGACTTGATTTGCAACCCCTACCAATGAAATATTCATTTTTTTTCTTTTTTGGAAGATTAGTTGATTATTGTCCTGGGAGTGAAACTGTTGGTGGCTTCCTCTGTTGGAGAAATAGTCCTGGCCAGGGGGAGTGGGCCCATCAGATGGCTGGTGCAAAAATGGACAATTTCCTTTCCATTCGCCTGGCTATTTACAGTAAAGGCAGACATCTTGGGGCACAGAGTTCTTTAGTTTGGGACCCCTTGGTTTTGGTTTAAAATATATACCTGGAGGTCACTCTTGGTCCCTGTGATGGCTGTAGCTATAAAGATATGCACCTGTTTGCCTTTTGTAAGGAGTCTTTTAGAGAGGCAATTTTTTTATTCATTTAGTCTTTTGGAAGTCTCTGTGTACCAATCAAAAATTGCATCCCTTTGCTTTTGAGGCCTTGGATCCTTTCTTTTCTAATGTGCCTTGTAAGTGAACAATTTTATCTAGGTTAAAACTTTCTCACTGTGACCACTGTAATTCTAAATTACCTTCAGTGGTAATTTAGAGGGTGGGTCCACTCATTTCTCTAGAAAAGGACAGGTTCTGAGCCTGTAACTCTTATACATGAAATTGGCTAGAGTCCCAGATGAAGAAGTTCTAGACTTATTGGATACAGATAAACCCATGATCCCCTGTCTTTCAGTAACCCTATTTATCTGCTGAACCCAGTCCATTTTCTGTCTGACCTAGTCAGACACCTGGCCCCCCTACAGGACCCAGTCCCATTTCTGTCATGACTTCCTAAACTAGTCTGGATCAAAAATGCTCAAATAAATTTGGAGAGCTCAAAACACAAGTTCATGGAGCTTGGAATCTGAGAGAGAACTCACCCACAACCCCTGTTGCTGCCAGAGATCACTGGGCACAGTGGGCCCTGGTAGGTATCTTTGCTTGTTCATTCAGTGCTCCTGGGGGTCACTGGAGTTCTACTTTGGACCCCACTTCTGACACCAATCTGTTAAAAGAAAAACTGTAGACAAATGAAATTTAACAGAATTTAACTGAGCAAAGAATGATTTGCACATCAGGCAGCCCTCAAAACCAGAACAGATTCAGAGAATTCCAGACTGTAACTGTGGTCAGCTAGCATTTAAGGACAGAAAACAAAATGAGGTACAGAGATAGCTCGATTGGTTACAGATTGGCATTTGTCTTCCTTGAATATGGTCTGATCAGTTGGGCACCTGTGACTGTCCAAAGCTTGGCTTCTGTGATTGGCTGAGACTTTGTTAAAAAAGTATACTCCTAAGTGAGGCTTTCGGTTAGTTTACCTGCTAAGGTAGGTTGCAGTTTGTTCCATAAAGACTCAAGTATGGAGATATCCTCAGGCCAAATTTAGTTTAATTTAACAGTGGAAGGGAATATGACGGGGTTTCTGAGGGGCCGATAATATTCTAATTATTGATCTGACTTCTGGTGATATGAATATACCTACTTGGGACAAATTCATCAAGAACTTTTTTATACAACATGCTACATACTTTAATAAAAATTCATTAAAATGAAACAAGAGAGGTTTAAGCACCTCTTCCTCTCTTCCATTGAATCTTAAAGGATGATTATACAAACAAGTAACATCAGGAATGTGAAAGATCAATATATTGCATTTTGAATTACACACTTATAACATGCATCCAAATTACTTAGGTGCATAATTATTTTGTGTGCCTATGATGTGTAGTGCGTAATTAATAACATTTGTGGAACAGTTGCAATCTCCCATCCATTTTCTTATTTAATTCTCACACAAAAATGGCATAGCAGACTGGTCAGATATTATCTCAAATTTACGGATGAGAAAATTAAGGCCCAAAGAGTTTGAGGGACGTATTCAAGGTTACTTAGCTAGAAGTAGTATTTAATTTGAAAAAATGTTTAGGTAACTGGCTGTAAGGTATGTAATTCACTGTGTGCATTTTTACCCTGCTTCACATTTCAGAAATCCCAAGGAGAAGGAATGTAAGAGCTAAGATCTTGGGTGCAGACCAGCCCCTTCTCTAACATGGCCAGATTGTGCGATCTTTCCATGTTGCGTTGATACCTGCTAATAGACTCTGGCTGGAACACAACATTTATCTCCTTCTCATTTGTACCACACAAATGAAATTAAAATAATGGCACTTTGTTGGCACTGAGGAAAGCCAGTTCCAAAGTGTCCCACTTTTTCTCGGCTATTCAGCATTTACAGTTGATGCAAAATAACAAATGCTCTGGCCCAGTTTGAGAACACAGGCTGGTCGTGTAGTAACGGCCAGGATGTGTCCTTACCGTGAGTGCTAGTCATGGGGTCGCCCATCCTTCCTACGTGGACCCACCAAGTCTCAGCCCTCTGGGGAGAGTTCTGGAGTGACCATCGCTGAGAGTGAAACAAGAAGAGGCAGATTGAGCTGGTGATCAGGGGAAAGCTCGCTTTGCACCTCAGAGGGATGCAGTGGGAACTAGGCTGGGGCAGAAGTTGGAAGACTTTAGTTTAAGTCTTCAATCCAGCACGCATGAACCACAGGAACCTGGGTAAGCCACAGAACCACATCATCATGTGGTATTGTGGAAAGAGCCCTGGACTTCGAGCCAGACATATTTGGGTTCGAATTCTGACTCAGGATCTCACCAGCTGTGTGGCCTTGTTCCAATGCATCACCTTCTCTGGACCTCATTTTCCTTGACCATAAACCTAATCTTTGGATGCCCTTGAAAGAGCCATTTCCTGCTAGTTCATATTATGCTCTTCAAGGATCTGTATCCGCATCTGTGGGGAGAGTGATTCCTGCCAGTTTATCTTCCAGGGCTGTTGGGAGCGGCGTGGGGACCAGGTAGCAGTAGGCGCCTGGGAGGAGGTTTCTTAGTGTTAAATGTATTGGGTTGAGGAACTACCCCCTAGATTTGCAACAGCATAACCATTAACCATTAACCCCACTTTCCTTTATGGTCCCTTTCATAGGCTGCATTTTATTGGAGCCATTATCTTACATTAGCTGGCTTTTTAAGGTCTGTTCACCCCTCAGTGAAGAGGCAATTCAGACTAATCACATGGAACCAGCAGAGCAGCATTCCAGCTGCTACTGGAGGTGGGAGAGGGCCTCTTGTGTTCTGATTCCCCCCTTTACTGCTTCACCGTCTCAGGCCTAAGCAATCCGGGAGAACACTGTGCACACAAGCATGCGCACATGCGCGCGCATGCATACAGGCACACACATATGCAGAGTCTGGTCCATCCCTTCTGAGGTTTACTAGGTTGTCTGTGAACACAAGCAAAAACCATGCCACACCCCTACGGGGAGGGACCAGGGACTGGCTAGAACATTCAGGGAGGTAAAGAGCAGGGATGCTGGCTTCAGTGGTACCCATCTCTTGAGTTCATATGACTTCAGTCATGTCCACACCCTTGTGGTTATTCTGCAGGCTGGGGGTCTTATATGGTCTCTGCCCTCTGGAGATGGCTGAGAGCAAGGCAGGACCCTCCCTCTGAACTTGAGAGAACCATCAGATCGTCTGCCTGTCTGTAACGCTGGTGTGTGTGTGTGTGTGTGTGTGTGTGTGTGTGTGTGTGTGTGTGTGTGTTTAAAGGGGGCACATCATCCCCCTGAGAACTCCAGAAGGGCAGATGTTTCAAAGATGGAGAGCCTTGGCTGTGAGATCCAACTGGGCTCCCACATGGAGAGTGATCCATTAGAATCCTGGGAGGCTGTGCTGAGTTGATTACTGTCCCTCAAAACTTCATGCTCACCCAGATCCTCTTATTTGGAAATAAGGTCTTTGCAGATGTAATTAGTTAAAATGAGGTCATACTGGATTAGGACAGACCTTATTCCCATGACTGGTGTCCTTATAAGAAGAGAGAGATTTGGAGAGAGGAGCACAGACACGCAGGGAGGAAGGCCGTATGAAGGCAGAGGCAGAGATTGAAGTGATGCAGCTGCAAGCCAAGGAATGCCCAGGAATGCTGGCAGCCACCAGATACTAGGGAGAGGCAAAGAAGGATTCTTACCTAGATCTTCCAGAGGGGACACGGCCCTGCTGTCACCTTGATTTTGGACTTCTAGCTTCTAGAACAGTGAGAGAATAAATTTCTGTTGTTTTAAGCCACTCAGTTTGTGGTGTTTGTTATAGCAGCCACAGGAAACTGATACAGAGACTAAGCTTGGATTCTTCTTAGGATGCTGCCTAGAGTTTAGTCCATGCTTCCCCTGCCTGGGCTGAACTCTAGGATTCATTTTACAAGCAGCTCAACTTCAGATGTAAATATGTTTCCAAAAGTCCCTGTTCCAGAAAAGAAATCACCCAGCTGAATACGGTTCAGCCAATACCATAGGCCTTCACAGCTCTTTGGACCTAAATGAAAAAAAGGGACTGCCTTGTCTCCTCTCTGCTCCCCATTTTTCATTCATCCTTGCAGATCTAGGTAGAATCTTGGTGCTCACATAGACCTAGGTTTCTGGTTTCCATTGAATGCCTGACTTCTCTAGGCAAAGTCCCCAGCAAAAGGTCATCTTGCCTCCTGCCTGGGCCCTTCTCGGAACTTTGTAATGACTTATTGCTCCTTACTTCTCCCTACTTCCTTGCACAAATATTCATTGACCACCTGCTATGTGCCAAGCTCTATGCAGTCAGCAAAAAGACTCAGTCCCTTCCCTCATGGAGCTCACCTTTCAGTGGAGATTTGATGCTGGAAAGCTTTTCCTTTCTTGGCTCCATGATCTGCTACCAAAACAAGCCAAGCCTGTTCTTGGACTAGGTCGGTGGGGATTGTGGTGGTATTGTGATTGTGGGGATTGTGGTGATAAATCCTGCACCACTCCCTTGGAGGCCAGGCATGTTCCGCCTTCATGTCTAGACCAATGCAGCCATCAGGCAGAGAAAAGGCTGTCGAAATGGCATCTTCCTCTCTTCTGGTCAGTCTGGGTTTCTGTAAGTTTTCCCCAAATCCATTTTACAAGGCAGTTGGTATTTAAAACACTATAGCTACCAGAGACTTGGCAACTTCATTTATCTCCAGATCAAATGAAGCACTGGAGAGAATCATTGCTTTTATTATGTGGGGCACACACTGTGATATAATTTGGAGGTGCATTATCACACCCACATGCATTTGACATAACATAATATACATAATGTAAGTTATACAGTATGTTCTAATTAAAAGGTTTATAACATACTATATCTTTTATTTTACGAGACATAAAATCTTTGGCAAGTTTACCAAATTCATTGAACAATCCGATGACATTTTATGGACTTTTAGAGCTGGCAGGAACCTTAATATTTATCTAGCCTCCTATTTTTATGACAGTGGAAACCAAAACTGAAAGAGCTAAACTAACCTGTTAAACAAATAGCTAGAGTTCAGATCTCTGGCACCTTCCTAGCTACCAGAGATCTAGTGAGACCGATTCCCGTTTTGTAGATGAGGTTATTGATGAGGTGGTGAAATGCTTATAAGATACAATCTCGGTGAACTATAAGAAAACTACCCAGTGTTGATCAGTTAAACAGTCTTTCGAGAACTTGGTGATAGGAGAAAATGTGTTCATGTGGGCTTGGTGGCTTTTCTTTAAGTACTAAACGATTTAGCCCCAACTCCCATAAGCTCCCCTATCTCCAGGGATGGATGGGACCAATGGTATTAAAACAATGGTCTGTACCTTCATGTTCTCCATCCTCAAACCAAAATTTCTTTATAATTCCTGAGCTCTATTACATGAGGCTGAAAAGGGATCTTGATTTTCTGGTAGAGTTTTGGCAAAGCTTGCAAAGTAAAGGTACATTAGGTCACATTAATGTTAGATTATATTCTTATATATTTACATTATATAATATCATATTATTTGTCCATAATTCTTCCTTCCCTGTCTGTCCTGATTATGGATTGTCTGTGGCTCTAGTATACCTCCCTGCTCCACTGATTTTGGGCTTGGTCCTATGGCTTGCTTTGGCCAATGAGATGTGGGTAGAAGTGACATTGTGTAAATTTTAAGTGGAGACTTTAAGTGAGTTTCATCCAGCCCTCTTGGAACTTCTGCTCTGCATTGTGAAAAATCACATGCTCCAGCTCTGAGGGAAGACATATAGAACAAATCTGAAATATACCAAAGCATGGGTCTAGTCTAGTTTTTTAGCTCAGCTAAGCCTAGCTGAGAATAGCCAAGCTATAGTTGACCTATGAGTATGAAATGAATGCTTAGTGTTGTAAGCCACTAAGATTTTGGAATTATTTGTTACACAGCACTATTATAGTAAAATCTGATTCTTACATCTTCTGAGATGACAGAAAACTTTGTTAACCACATCAACCTGTTGTCTAGTTATTTTGATTCCTTGGGGTTCCTCTAAGCTATCTGGGGGAGCTTCTCAGGCTTCTATTTCCTCCCTTTTGTGGCTTTACTTTATTTGTCCATATCCATGAATTTTTACTAGGTAGAATAGTTTTAAAGAGCAGACTCCATACCTATATTCAGGACAGTGTCTCACCCCAAATAAGGCCCATGTTTGTATCAAAATGAAAAATGTAAAGTTAAGATGGCTAATAGAACCCTTTGAGATGAAAGGCCAGAACTTCAAGTACATCAGGCCCTTATGGCTACAAATGAGAAATAAATCAAAATGGTCCCATAGAGAAAAGACCACAGAAAATCATCTGCAACTGCAATGTCACCTTCATGTGTGAAAAGTGACTCATATCAAAAGCTTTGAGACTTGATGAATCAGGAAATAACTTTTCTCTTGTCAACAATTGCTATCACCAAGGTTTAAAAAATGAGATTGGAATTTCAAGCCCTGTATCTCTAGCTATGCCTGCTTGACAGATAGATGAATGGCTTTCTGTGGATCTGCTAGCTATTGGAATTAGGAAAGTCTCCCACAGGACTGGCAGAACAGGGACAATGCAATATGAGAGCCCAAAGGCATCAGAGACCCCCAAACCAGGTAGTCACATTGTCATCTTTTGGCCTACAGTGTGTCTGAGTCATAAACTCTGAACATCTCAAGGATGGAAGGGGTTTAAAGATCATCTCCATGCTCCCTGTCCTAATGCTCGAAACTTCTAAAAACATCTTGGAGAAGTAAGTGTCTATTTGCAGAGACCCCCAGTGAGAGAAAATACTCCTTTTCAAGACTGTATATCATCTTTGGATAACTCTGTACTATGGATTGGATGTGTGCCCCCAAAATTTATATATTGAAACCCTAATCTCCAATGTGATGCTTTGATGGGGGTCTTTGAAAGGTAATCAGGTTTAGGTAAGGTCATAAATGTGGAGCCCTCATGATGGGCTTATAGGAAGAGATACCAGAGAGCTCTCTCTTTCTGTCTGCTCTCCACCATATAAGGATATAATGAGAAGATAGCCTCCTGCAAACCAAGAAGTGAGCCCTCACCAGACACTGGAGCACTGGTTCCTTGATCTTGGCCTTCCCAGCCTCCAGAACCATGAGAATATAAATTTCTGGTGTTTAAACCACCCATTCTATGGTAATTTGTTATAGCATCGTGAGCGGACTAAGACACTCTAGTTGTTAAATGGTTTTCTCTGCTACCAAGTTTCTCTCTCATGCTCTCTCTTGTTCTCTCTCTCTCTCTATCTCTCTCAGCTCTTCACATATTTTAAAGGTTTAGAACAGCATTTGGCGGACTTTTTCTGTAAAAGGTTAGATCCTATAACAAATATTTTAGGCTTTGTGAGCCATACAATCTCTATGGCAGCCACTCAACTCTGCCATTACAATGGAATGCACTCAAAAGCAGCTATTGACAATATGCAAATGAATGGGTGTAGCTGTGTTCCAATAAAACTTTATCAACGTAGAAATTTGAATTTCATATGATTCTTATGTGTCATAAAATATTATTCTTTTTTTGATTTTTTCTAACAGTTTAAAAATCGCCAAAACCATTTTTAGCTTGTGAACTGTGCAAAAACAGGTGGGGGCTGATTTGGCCCACAGAGTGTAGTTTGCTGGCCCCTAGCAAGGCTTCTCTGTCTTCTTCAATGCAATCTTTCAATTAAAAGTTATTTCCACGCCATTTTGGACATCTATCAAACTAGTATTGAGTACCCATTATGGGCCAGGGAACAAGTTCATATCAAGTGCTGGGAAAATGAATCTGAAAATGACATGGTTCCTACCCCAAGGAGCCTGGGTAGAAATGGAGATAATTTCAAGGTCATCTCTCTCCTTCAAAAATTTCCACTATCCCTTAGGGTTGGAGAGATGTCTACTTCCATCTGAACCTTTCTTCAGTCCATTTATTTGGCTCTTGCCTCATGCTCAATGCACAGTGGAATAGAAGACCAAGTTTACATTTCTTTTGATTACCTACCAATCTTTGGCTTTTATGAGTCTATTTTAAGTCCTATGACCTTCTGTTCTTCTAAAGGAGGAGATAAAGAGGTAGAAAAAATATCTTTTACTAAGATAGGTGACCTGTTCATGCAAGAGTCACAAGTTTCTGTTCATTTGCAACATAGTGTGCTCCCAAATGACTTCAAAAGCAATTGTATTCCAAGCCATCAATAATCCTGGCAGTGTAAGGCTTCTCTTGGTTGCTTTCCACATCTGTGTGGTGCTAGGACCATCTGAAATGGTTCTAAGGAGCTTATGTTGCCCATTTTGAGGAATAAATGGATTGGAACTCAGCACCACTGCTGGGGTAGAGGAGCCACCACACTGAAGTATTACATTGCAGTTTAGTGGAAATTCAAGATTTCATGTGACCAGAAAGGACTAACAAAGTCAAATGGCAGCATTCACTCTGGCTCTTGAGCTCCGACCGGGTATTCTAGGGCCTAGAGGCTCCCAGTTCAGGAAATCAGTCTAGGAAAGAATCAGCCCTTCCAGGCTTCCTCCTGACTTTCTTTCCAGGAACCCCCTACTTCCAAGAGCTCTGGAGAAAGTTGCTGGTCCAGACATGGAATGAAAGAATCCCGCCAGCAGAAACCTCCACCATGTGGGCTCCCTTCTCTTCCCAAAGTGTCCCCATCCTGCACAGGGCTGGCTGTCTTGAGATGAGTGGATCCCTGCTCTTGGTTTGTGGGCTCCTATTTTTCCTCTCAAGAACCTCATGGCTCAATCCAAAAAAGAGTAATAAAGTTTCTACTTGTTAATTATTAAATTCAACAAAAATTTCCCAGCATGAATTCATTAGTTCATTCATTCATTTATCTATCCAGGGAACATTACAGAAAGCCTCCTGTTTCCTAGGATTAAAAAGGGACACATAGCTGAAGAAAGGCTGGCCCTGGCCTCTGGAGTCTTGGTTGGCAGGTGAGACAGTGATTACACTGAAATGTTATGAGTACCCTGATAGCAGCATGGATGAGGCTCCAAGGAGCACCAGATCACCTGCTATGTGAAGGGCACCATTGCTCAGGTGCCCTGGGGACTTTGACCATGTGCTAGGGGTGCTGAGAATTCAGCTGGCTCTCCCTTGCTCCTGGCCACACTTTGCAATCCTCACCCCAACAACTGTATGTCTGTTTCCTAAGGATTCAGAGGCCCAGGCCCACCCAGCCCTTTTGAATTATCATTTCCCAGGGTGTGGTGGGGCTGGATAGGAGTGTGTCTGATAAGCTCCGGAGGTGATGCTGACACACCAAAGCTTGAGAACTGCTGGAATCTAGTTGGCCTCTGACGTCTCTTTCGGCTCTGATTCTGAGGTCCTCTCAGTCAATGACTGTGTTCTTTCTCCACATGCTGGAGCTGCCCATTGGCAGTAAGCAGAGACGTCATCAGCTTGTGAGCTAAGCTGCAGTGTTGCCTGAGAATGCAGCCAGCTGGCAACTGTGCAGGAAAGTGGTAAACACGTTTGACTTTTCCTTATCAGCTGTACCATGTATTTGATGTGCAAGAGGATGAGGGCTCTGCGTCAAGGCCAGCTAGGATGCTGAGGTTTTGTGTTAGGACCAAGGAACGACAGGCCTGGTCCCTGTTCTGTTTCCCTGCTCCATGCCATGGCCCAAAGGTGGGTACTAATCACAGGCTGCTACTGCCCCAAACTCACTGGAATGAGAAAGATGAGTCTTAGAGTAGATGCAAATTTACCCAGCCTTGTGTCTCTGAGTCAGCCCCCACGGTAGGCTAGATGGATACCTTGACTCCCAGGAGAACCCACGGCTGGAATAAGGAACCGAGAGGTAGGCTTAGGGCATGCTTGGGGCTGAGCTCTGGACCCTGCCTTGGCTTAGGGAGGCTGTCCTGGTGTCTCCTTTCCTCCATGTGGCATGTGGCAATTTAATGGCAGTGAAATCTATTGTGGGTAATGGAGTGTCAAGCTCCTCATTGCTAGTGGATGATTTTAAATGTGGAGAAAGATTTATTAAATAAGTCAAGCATACGCCTCCAAGAGAAGATGACTGTGAGTGAAAACAATTATATAGTTAAACAAGGAAGCAAGAAAATTTAAATGTATCTTTTAAGTTCTCTAAATCAGTTTAAATGTGTGATTTTAAAAGATTGGGGGGATTAGTTTCAGCAAATTACTCATCAAGTTTTTTTTTGATTCAACAAGAAACCCATGGCTCTATTCGGCTGCCATTCAAATAAGTTACTGATTGGTGTTTGGAGAAGAAGAAGGAGAAGGAGAAGGAGAAGAAGAAGAAATAATAGCTAAAGAAATGAGTTTGGTAGCCTCTTGCAGTTCCCAGATTCTAATTTCCTCTGAACTTTCCCTGGAGTGGAAGGAAGGAGTCAGGAAATGAGCAGCTGGAACCATCAGTCAGAGAGAAGGATCCGGGATGTCCGACGTCAGACAGTGGTGGAAGCGACTCTGGAGGACATTTGGCCGATTTCATTGTGTATATGGAGAAGCTGAGGCTCAGAGAAGGAAAGGAACTTTTATGAGGACACACAAGTGGTAGGTTGCATTGGTCTCTCCATAAAATGGGAATAATATTAGTCTCACGGTGTATCCGGAAGGAGACCAGGGCCTAGGAGAGAAAGTACTTTGGAAAGTACACATGCTTAGTCCCTGGAAAGGGGATACTTTGGAAGGTATTCAAGCTTAGTCCCTGGAAGTGGGTGGATTGACTGTGAACCTCTGTGGTGGGTTCACTTTTGCGAGGGGCCCTCCCCCTCCACTGCTTCACCAGTTCTGCAGCCAGGACCACAGCTGGCTGTGGTTCCAGGCCCCCCTCCTTCCTGGAGCTGAGGAGAGGCCCAGGCAGCCATAAGCAAACCCCTGACATTTTCCTTGAGATGGTGACAGCTGGTAAGACTTTTGACTAAAGGAATAAAGAGCAAGCAAAAAAAAAAAGTTACTGTGTTAAAAGTGGTTTAAAAATGTGCTGTGCCATCTGTTTGGCCACCGTGGTTTTTTGGGGCAAATGTGGGGAGAGAGACCTCCACTCCCCCACTCCTGGGTCTCACTGTGATCAGGGCCAACAATGAGACACTTTATCAAGCCTGCAAGTTTTGTTTTCCATATGCCTCAAACTTTCTTTCTGCTTCCCTTCGCTCCTGATCCATGCCCTCATTCTGCTTCCTGAAAAGACATCGTCTGTCTTGCTAATGAAATACTCAGTCTGCAAAGCCTGGTGCACTTGGATCAACAGAAGGTTCTTGGTTTGGGCCTTTGCTATCACTGAGCCTGGTCCTATTGTAAGAGAAATCCAAGCTCTACTCCACTGACAATGTCACAATCTTTATTCAGGGTTTCCTTCATATCTTAAAGCTTTGTGTGTTTCTTCTTCTGAAATTTCTTAGGAAGTTTATCTGAAGTACTTTTCAGAGATTTTTTTCCCCCCTTTTGTGATTAGGTTTAGAAAAATATATATTCTGATTAGTTACTTCTGTGGTATATGAAAGTTATTAATTTTGTGTGTTGATTTTATATCTGGTCAAGTTGATGAACTCATATTTGATTCCTTTTGGTTTTTGTGGATTTTTCCAGTAGATGGTTATATTGACTGCAAATACTAACAGTTTTGTCTCTTTCTGTTCAGAGTTACATATCTTATTTCCTCTTCTTGTCTTTCTCCATGGGTACGCCCTCACTACATCTCACTGTGTTGCCCAGACCAGTCTTGAACTCCTGGGCTTAAATGATCCTCCTGCCTCAGTTTCCTGAGTAGCTGGGACTCTACATGACACCATGCCCAGCTCTTTCCTCAGTCTTAATGTTGTTTATGACAAAAATAAACCCCTTCCCCACTCTATTCCCACCCTCTCAGTCTTGCCATAGGCTATTCTGTTTATTGATATTTTCAAAGAAACAGCTTTTAGTTTTATTGATCTATACTATGGATTTTTTGTGAGTTCCGATTAATTTTTGCATTTTATCTTTATTAATATCTTCCTCTAATTTTATTGAGTTGTTTTGTTTTTCTTTTTCTACTTATTGAGTTGAAAATCTTTTTTACTTTGTTTTCAATTCTTTCCTCTTTTCTAAGAATGTGGAGACTGTAAATTTTCCTGAGTTAGGTATATACTTTGGATTTTTGATGTATGGCCTCTCCTTGTCATTAATTTCTAAATAGTAATATTATATTATTTTTTCTTTGCTAATGTAGAATTATCTCAAAGGTATTTAACATTTTCAGGTGCATAGAATTTTTTGGCCATTTCTTTGTTATTAATTTCTAATTTAATTACATTTTGGTAACCTGTCTGACTTCTTTCTTATGAGATTTATTGAGATTTTCTTTGTGGCCTAATACACAAGTAACTTTTTTTGAATGTTTCATGTAAAACTGAAAATAATGAATAGTCTCTTTTTCTTAACATCTATATCTATTAGATCACACTTTTGAATTACAACATGCATGTTACTCAGATCCTCTGTCTGTACCTGATCTACAGCGACTTGAGCTGGTGGTTTCTGAGGTGAGTAACAAGGTCTCTTCCCATAATTGTAGATGAACACTTTCTCCTTGTGTATCTTTCAGTTTTTGCTCTATGTATTAAAGCTATGTTATTGGGTGTGTAAAAGTTCATGGCTGAGACATCTTCTCTGTTGATTTTATGTTTTATCAATATGGAACACTCCTTCCTCCTAGTTCCTTTCATTGTTCTTTGCCTCGAGTTCTGTTTTATTTCATATTATTACAATTTGCCTACTTTGTTTTGCTTAGAATGGCATGACAGCTATTTCCATTCTTTTATTTTTAACTTCCTTGTCTCTTTTTGCTTTAGGTGTATCTTATAAGCAGCTTGTATCGGGATTTTAGTTTTTAAATCTAATTTAAGAGTTTCCATCATTCAATAGGAATTTTAAACCATTCATATGTATTGAGATTACTGATATATTTGGACTTACTCTTGTCATTTTTTGTGCTTTTTATTATAAATTATTGGATTTCTCTTTCCTATCTTTTAGTCTTTGTTGACTTTATTGAATGACTTTTCATTTTTTTCTTTTCTAATGGTTCAAAATTATTCATCCTATTTTTATACTTCCAACCAGTCTATTTCAATAGAAGTAGATTGTTGCACTGATGCATTCTTTTTTTTTTATTTGTTTATTTATTATTCCAGGGTTTTGTGAGGGTACAAACATTGTAGTTACACTTTATGTCTTTGCCTCGCCCAAAGGCATGCCCTTCCTTCCCTTTAGTGCTCCCCGTGTCCTTTAGTTGTAGATTTGCCCCCCATCCCCCTAATCCCTAGAGAGTATTTCTGCCATGTGATCAACCTAGTGTTGATCAGTTAGTACCAATTTGATGGTGAGTACAAATGGATCCCGTTCTTCTGCTCTTGTGGTGCCCCATTTTGGATAATGGGCTTAAGTTTAATCCAGGAAAGTATAAGAGGTGCTAGATCACTGTCGTTTCTTATGATTGAGTAATATTCCATTGTAAACATATACCAAATTTTGATAATCCACTCAAGGATTGACGGGCACTTGGGTTGTTTCCACATTCTTGCAATAGTGAATTGTGCTGCCATAAACATTTGGGTGCAGATGTCTTTATTGTAGAATGTTTTGTGCTCTTTTGGGTAGATGTCTAATAGTGCTATTGCTGGATCGAATGGTATTTCTATTTTTAGCTCTCTGAGATATCTCCAAATTCTTTTCCACAGAGATTGCACTAATTTGCAGTCCCACCAGCAGTGTAAAAGTGTTCCTGTCTCTCCACATCCTCGCTAACATTTGTTGTTTTGTGTTTTTTTGATAGAGGCCAGTCTCACCAGGGTTAGGTGATACCTCATTGTGGTTTTGATTTGCATTTCTCTAATGATTAGAGATGTTACCACCCCAGAGTTCTACCAAACTTTCAAAGATGAACTCACACCTATACTACAGAAATTATTCCACAATATTGAGAAAGATGGCATCCTTCCTAACTCATTCTATGAAGCCAATATCACCTTGATACCAAAGCCAGGAAAGGAGACAACAAAAAAAGAAAACTACAGACCAATATCCCTCATGAATATAGATGCAAAAATCCTCAACAAAATTTTAGCAAATAGAATTCAGCAGCACATCAAAAAATAATTCACCATGACCAGGTGGGCTTTATTCCAGGGATGCAAGGCTGGTTTAACATACGCAAATCTATAAATGCAATTCGCCACATAAATAAAAGCAAGAACAAAGACCATATGATTCTTTCGATAGATGCAGAAAAAGCATTTGACAAAGTCCAACACACCTTTATGATAAAAACTCTCATCAAAATAGGCATAGACGGCTCATTCCTTAAAATTATCAAGTCCATCTATGACAAACCCACTGCCAATATCATATTGAATGGGGAAAAATTGAAACCATTCCCACTTAAAACCGGAACCAGACAAGGCTGCCCTCTATCTCCACTTCTATTCAACATAGTGCTCGAAATCATCGCCACAGCAATTAGGCAAGAGAGGGGTATTAAGGGAGTCCAAATGGGGACAGATGAGATCAAACTCTCGCTCTTTGCCGATGATATGATATTATATCTAGAAAACCCCAAGGACTCATCTAAGAGACTCCTAGAACTGATGCATTCTTAAGAGACATATTGGTAGCTAGAGCCAATCACTTCCTAGCCCCTCCCAGTGAAAAACAATAAAACCTTTTACTGCTTGTAATGTGAACTTTTTCCTATAACTCTCTTTCTTCTCTCCATCCGAACACTTACCTTGTTGATATGATTTAGAATTTTAATTACAAATATTAATGATTATGTTTTAACATCAACATGTATTTCAATCAGTAAGATTTCTTCATTTCTCTGAGTTCCTTTGTTTAACATGGCTTCTTGTATCTCACATCTTTCCCTTTGGTTCCTTTTCTCATTGTAAATGATTCCATCCTGTTGAAGAATTCTTTTGTGAATGTTTGAAAATATCTTTATTTTCCTTTCTTACTTCAAAGACAGTTTTACTGGGCATCAAATTCTATGTTTAAAATAAAGTCTCTCACAATTCTGAGATGATTATTATTCTGTTGTCTGTTGCAGCCAATGGTGCCAGTAAGATTTCTGATGCCAATTCTCATTGCTTTGCAAGGTGCCATGGACTGAACTGTGCCCTCCTACAATGCATATGTTGAAGCCCTAACCTTCTAGTGTGATGATATTTGGAGTTGAGGCCTTTGGGAGATACGTAGATTTAGATGCTGCCACGAAGGTGGAGCCCTAATGATGAATTCGTGTCTTTATAAGAACACCAGAGAGCTTGTGCTCTCCCTCCCTCTCTGCCATGTGAGGACACAGCGAGAAAGGTGGCCACCTGCAAGCCAGGAAGAGAGCCCACACAAGAACCCAACCATGCTGTCACCCTGGTCTCAGACTTCCAGCTTCCAGAACTGTGGGGATATAAATATCTATCGTTTAAACCACCCAGTCTGTGATATTTAATGGCAGCCCAAGTTGACTAATACATAAGGAGTCAGTTTTGTCTGTTGGAGGAATTTTCTTTTCTTCCTTGGACATTTTTCCACATAATACCTCAATGTGGATTTTATTTAACTTGCCCAGCAGTTGATGGACTCTTTCAATCTGGAGACTTTTATCTTTTTGTCAGGAATTTCTTTTCCCTGCCTCTTACGTGAGTATTTCTTCTCCTTCGTTCTTGCTGTTCCCTCTCTCTGGAATTCCTATTAAATGGATTTTGGTACTGTTGGATTCATTCTCCATTTCTATTTACTTTTTTCTTACCTTCCATCCATGTTTCCTTCTGCGCTCTGTTTCTGGGACTCTCCTTGGTTCAATCTTTCAGTTTAGTAATTTTCTCTTTAGTTTTTTTTTTTTTTTTTTACCTATTCTGATATTAAGCTTATATATTGGTTTTTCAAATTGCAGTACTCAAATTTGTAATTTACAAGACCTTTGGTTGATTATTTTGTGTGCATACCATATTCCCTTACATAAGAATACTAATTAGACTTTTCTAAATTCTTTTTCTCTTTGTTATATTGACTTTTTTCCATGGGGTTTAGTTCTTCAATGTGTTAAATTTATTTCTCCATGTTAGGTTTATTTCTTTGGATTGTTAAATTTAGGACTTTTCTTTCATGGTGTTGATTGTCTTCAGAACTCCAACCCATCACCCCATCGATCATCCTTGGGTCCTGCCGCTCAGACGTTAGTGTCCCTGGAGCAGCTTCCTCCACTTACTGAAGGAGGTCTCTCCTTTGTGCTGCTGGATGTGGTTTCCTTCCTCAGCCTGTCCCATGTGCCTTTCTCCTCTTAGCAATTTCTAGCACTTTTTGGTCCCCTGGGGGTACCCTTTCTTTTTTTCCATCACTGTTATGGATTTTTATTATTATGTCTTATTATATTCTTATTTATACATTGTATTGGTTATTTATAATTTATTTATATTATTATGTTATCATCATTGCTTATTATTAGTATTATTTCTTTTACTGTTCTTTTTCTAGGAGTTTAGGGTAAGAAGGAGAATGTGGAGATGGTGCCTGGTTCACTATTTTTACCCAACCTTCTCAACTTTTTGTGTATTGAAGACTGATGCTTTAAACCAAGGGTGAGGGTGAGTTGTGCACCTAGATGTTACTGGGCTTGGGTCTCCCATTCAGGTCTAGCCAACAGCTGCACTGACAGCCCATGACTCCATGGTGGCATCCTTCCACCAGGAATTCCCTTTGTGTTTATTTCCGTTGTTAAGGTGTTCTCCTGCCTCACCTCCGGTTGGAAGGTCTGCGAACTCAGAGGGGCTTGCCATTTGCAGACCAGCCATGAATTATTAGTGCAGGAGGAGAACTGTACATAAAGAAACCAGCCTGCTTCCTTATGTCTGGCTGGAGGGGATGTGGTGGACATTGTGATGCACCAGATCCACCTTTAGGAATGAAGGATGTATTTTCCAAGCTGCTGGCAGTGTCTGGGAGGTATAGATATCTCAGCTTTCATCCCTCTGCAGATTGCCTAATAGGAAGGACTGGCTTTGCCCCTGGTGGCCACAAACTTTCTAGCCCAGCCTTCTTGCCCCAACTCAGGCAGTTCTGAAGGTTCACTCCCTCTTCAGAGCTCCCTACACTTCCCTTGACACGGCATCACAGCTCGATGTCTCCCTCTGCTTCCTCTCCTTCATTCCACTGGTGTTGACCCCAAGATCAACTCCTTAATAAACCTCCTGCCTGTTAAACTTCTTCTCAGAGTCTGCTTCCTGGGGATCCCAACCTATGTACCAAGCGTTTATTGGAAATTACTACATCTGTCAGAGGAAAGTACCACCATGGCCATCTTTGGCTACAGAAACCCTTAACCCTGCCCTGGAATTGGGTGGAGGAGCTGTGTAAGGCCAGTCAGAGGCAATCAGAGAGCCAGGGAAGCATTGCCTCTTACATATATGTTCTGATCTGCTCACTCAAATCTGCTCCTTCAGAAACTTTCCCCAACTCAGAAAATGGCAACTACATCTTTACAGTCACTCAAGACAAAAATCTTGGAGTCATTTCTGGCCCCAGTCTCTACCACCACATTAGTCTAGTCAATTGGGAGGTGGAATCATCTCAGCTTTACCTCCCAAATTGATCCCAAATCTGACCCTTTCTCACCACCTGGAATGCCAACCCCTGGCACCCAAGCCACTACCCTCATCACTGGCTTGGATTACTGCAATTGCCACCGACTCAGGCTCTCAGCTTCTAAACTCTTAGGCCCCTACAATCTGTTCCCAACACAGCAGTCAAATGCATCCTTTAAAATCAAAGTCAATTCCTGTTTCCTTGGCTCAAAGTCCTCCTATATTTCCCATCTCAATTCGGGTCAAAACCTTAAGTCCTTCCATGGCCGCCAAGACCCTTTATGACCTGCCCCCACCCCTGCTGTCTTGCTGACCTTTCTACCTCAACTTCCCCCTTGCTTACCCCACTCCAAGCCAAGTTCGTTCCTGACTCACTTGAGTTTCCCTCTGCTGAAAATGTCCAGAACTCTTCATGGCTCCTTCCCTTGTGCCTTCAACGCCCTGTGCAAGTGTCATCTTACCTGAGACCTTCCTTGACCACCCAGTATATGACAGTGACCTCCTCTCCCTACAGCCCCAACTTTGGCACCAACAGTCCCCCTCACCCTGCTTATTTTTTCTCGTAGCACTTACCACCGCACAACAGATTTCCTCATTTACTTATTATGGTCTGCCCCTCCCCACAGTAGAATGGAGACTTTGTTTTGTTCACTTCTTTATCCGCAATGCCTAGAACAGTGCTCAGAGTAGGTGCTAAATAAATGTTTGTTGAATGAATGAAATTTTAGTTACCTGACTATTTAGGGATGTCTCCAGTGGGAAAATGCCTTAAACACAGGTAGTGCATCTCATTCTGCTTCTTACTTGCCTAATGACTTTCTGTAAACTCTCTTCTTCTCTGGAAGCTGAGGGGGTGGGCCAAGATGGTCATTCAGTGTCCCTTCTCAGTCTGCTCTTTTATAAAACTGTGATTTGTGTAATGCAAGCAACCAACTGCGACAAAGCAAAAGCCAGGCGCTTCTTGTGTGAGTTTTCTCACTTGGAGGTGGGGAGAGGGAATATTGAGAGTGTTGGGGTAGGGGCAGTGCTGTGCTGCAGAATTGAGGATAGGTTTTGTTCCTCCTGATTTACATTTTCTCCTTCCCTACTCGCCCCTTCCCATGAGGACATTACTGCAAGGTGTTTCCATTGCTTGTCTGAATTCCAAACAAAGCCTGGCTCTGGCCTCCCCAGGACCCCTCCCCGTGTCATCCCACTTGCAGGGCGTGGCACCCAGGTGCTTGGTTCTCCTTCCATTTCAACCTTCCCACTCCCCTCCTGTGTTCTGTGACTTGCTTTGGCCTCACATTAGGCAGAATGTATGTCATTGCCCTTGGCTCTGGTGTATGGGATGTGAACCGATATGGAGTCAGCAGTGGCTTGAAATAGACGTGGATGGTGGACTGGTGCGCTTGGGCTTCTGCTATCACCGTAAGAGAACCATGGCTTGGCCAGTCTGTTGGTCTGATGAAAATTGAGGGATACCTGGAGCAGACCTGAATCAAACCCAAGGCCAGAGCCAGACTCCGCTGAGCCCAAGTGAGATTGGCAGAGCTGCTTTAGCCAACCCACACGTGTATGAGTGAGAATAACTGAATGCTGTAAGCCACTGAATGTTGGGGTGGCTTGTGACATGGCATTGTGATGGCAATAGCTGAATGTTACACCAGTCTTCTAAAACCCAGCCCAAGGTACTCACTCTTTCAGAAAATATTCCCTTAACCCAAGGGCATGGCCTAATAGTAAAAATTTCAGGTCTGTTTCAGGTTAGTGAGGTCAGTGGTTTGCAGGAACTGAGATAGGGATTGTAGCAGAAAGAAGAAAAAATCAGCAGCTGATATTGCTCAGTCATGCCATTCGATGACTCTGCAGACAGGAAGAGCAAGGATCGAAAGGATTTACAGTAGGAGCTGGTAGGATGGAGCTGGCCTTGTGCCTTGGGGCTTCTTTCCCATTTTTTCCACGAGGCTTCCCACCAGGACACAGGGGCTGGTAGCCCTGCCCTTGGCCTGCAATGTGGTCCAAACTCTGGCTCCTGGGCACATCAGACTGTGTAGCATGGCATTGCTATTCTGACAGTGAAAATTATACCTTCTAAATGGACATTGTGGAAATTTAGAATTAAGTCTTGTCAAATTATCCTGATTTGCTTTTTAAGAAAGTCAAGGGAGAAGCTACTTTATCTTTTCTTACCCAGTGAAAAGATTTTTAAGGAGACTTTACTGCAACCATGTTTCTATTGCTTAAGTGAATTCCAAATGCTACTGTAAATTCCATTCATTATTTAAACAGCATCAGCTCCCTTGAGAACCTAAATGCCTTACAGGAAGGAAGGAGCTATCAAATGCACGTAGGGTGGGGAGGCCTGGGGGTCAGATCCTAGGCACAGGGAGATGGTCTGTAGTGTTCCTTACAAGTCTGCAGGAAGTGGATCAAGAGCCCAATTCAGTGGTAGTAGGAGCTGGGAGGATTGCTAACATCCTCTAGGTCTAGGATGCTTTCCTCATTTTCCTGATCCTAAAACTCCTCTGAATCACTTGTTAAAAATAGAGCTCTAGACCCCTCCCCTGGAGATTCTATTTTAGCAGATCTGAAGTGGGGGCCAAAAATCCATACTTTTAAAAAGAACCCCAGGTGATTTTGACAACGAGACATGTGTGGAAAATACTGATCTAGCAAGCTGCCTTGTTTTATAGGGGAATAAACAGAGGCCCAAGGAGGGGTCTTTTCCCAGATCACAAAGCCCCAGTTAGTGTTAGAGCTAAATCCAGGACAAGAGCAGGTTTGGGATGACCAATTTGCAGCTCTGCTGGGACTGGCAGTGGCTGCTGGTCCCTGGGGACCCTGTTCCAGCCGCTCATTTTCTTTCTGTAAGAATAGCCAAAGGCTGATCTCCTGGAGCCATACAGACCAGATTCAAATTCTGTCTTTGCTTCTGATTCACTGAGCAACCTTGGGTAAATTGTTTAACTTTTCTGAGCCATTGATACGGGCATTCAATCAGATAACAATTGAAAACCTAGTAGGTGCTCAATAAATAATTATTGCTCAGGAAGTGCTAGATCCCATTCTAAGCACAGTGCTAGCCAATATGAACTCATTTAATAAACAAAATAAGCCTAGTATTAATCCCACTTTAAAATTAAAGAAAGTGAAGAAGAGAACGTTCGAATGACTGGTTCAGAATCATGCCTATTTGAACTCGAGTAGTCTGTAGCCCCCTTCTTTCCCTTGAGGGTAGGGTCTGGGTCCCACTTACCCCAGTATGACTCCTGGTATGGGCCCTTGTAACCACATGTAGATAGCAATAAGCACTTGATGAGTGAGATTGAGATTTAAAGGCAGGATGAGAAATTCACATCAAGTTTGGCTGAGGGTGGGGCATTAGCAAGGGGCAGCTGCTGAGAGCCTGCAGGGTAGGAGGCCTTGGGGAGAGAGATCTGTACCAGGGAAGGTGGGGCAGAGCCGTGAGGACCAATCCCTGGGAGTTAAAGACTGATTTCAGGCCAAACAATTAGCATTGAAATGCGCAGGAGCCAAGAAGTTCTTTTGCATTGTCGCCTGCGATAAAGAAAAATCCAGACTGAACTGGCTGCTTCGATCAGAAGTGATGTAACAAGCCGGCTTTGGCCTAGTTTTCTTAAAGCGGGCGGCCCCTTGGCTCTTCCACACCCTTCTTTCCGAGTCGGCAAGTGACAGCCACCGCCATCTAGTGGTCTGAGTGGCACTGCACAGGCACGGGGAAGAAAGGTTGGTTTCCCCTGGCAGGACTAGAAGATGGCTCTGGCCTCCCTCCCTCCAAGATAAGAGCCCCTCATGGTGGTAGGGAGTTTATTCTGCTCAAAGCATGTCCTTGCCTTTTACTTCATTAGGTCTTCTCAACAATCCAGGGAGGTCGTCAGGGACAGTGAACTCCATTTTACAGGTGATGCAACAAGTCCCCAAAGGGGAGGGTCTTGCTAGGAGCTAGGATTGGGATCTAGGTCTTCACAATACAATTTGTTGGCCCAGATGTCACACAGAGAGGCTGTCAAGCCCCTTGGAGTCTCCCTGGACGAAGGAATGGAAGATGATTTGTCCTGGAGGTCTTGGGTGCTTCTCTACCTGAAGGTGTGTCCGTGTCAGCTCGATGACTCTTGCAATTTTTCTCTGGAATGAGAATCCTCAGGTGGGATATCTGGGCCAATAATGCCCACATGGGAGATTTCAGAAGATGAATATTGTCCCTCCAGCTCTAGATTCTATTGCAGGATACTTACTTAAAGCTTATCTAGTCAAGTTCTCTTGCATTTAAGCTGGGGCAACCGAGGCTCAGAGAGGGGGAATGATTAGACTGATGTCACACAGTGGCAGGCCACGGTTAAAGCCTTTCCTCTTCAACCTGTCTGTTCTGTTTCTACGTACAGAACAGAAAGACATGCTGAATTGGTATTAATAGAATAGCTGGTGCCTGAAGCCTGCATCATTTCAGGCAGATCTACCTGTTTCTGGCCCACCACGTCTTGTGAGTCATATCACAAAGGGTACGAAGGAAAAGAGAAGCCCCTGGATATTTATGTTTGTTTTAGCATCTGTAACATCAGTAATTTACAAACTTTTCAAAGAAATCTTAGGCAGAATTTGAGTATGTAGAAGAGATTAAACTGGTGAGAATTGAGGAGGCTGACATTTACTGTGCCTCTTGGGTATCTCCCGATTGCTTGACATCAAGGGAGAGCACAGATTGAAAAACAAGGCATTGAATAAGGTGCACTGCAGGTGGAGTCCTAACACCTGGACTTGGGTCCTACTCCGGCAAGAGCTTGCTCTGTGTGTGGCTTTAGGAGTCACTCCCTCATTCTGATCCTCTCCTAGTTTCCTCATGCATAAAATAATCCCGAACTTTCTACTGCCCAGGGTTGCTGAGAAGATCAAATGGGGGAGTGGGTGTGAAAAGTGTTTTGTAGAAAGTCAAGTGCTACATTTTATTGAGGTAAAATTCATATATCAATGTTCAGTTCCAAGAGTTTGAACAACTGTAATCAGCTGTGAAACCGTTACCCCAAACAAGATATACTGTATTTATGTCACTCCAGAAAGTTCCCTTGGGCTCATTTCTAGTCAACCTTCCCAGCCTCTGGGAACCCACTGTTCTGATTTCTATCGCCTTAGCTTAGTCTTCCTTGTTCTAGAACTTTACATGCACAAAATCACAGTTTCTTCATTCTTGCCTGGCTTCTTTTGCCCACCATAACGTTTTTGAGATTCATCCAGGTTGTTTTTTTCCTTTACTGCTGAACTATTTCATTATATAGACATGCCACTGTTTAATAGTTTCCCTGTTGAAAACATTGGAGTCATTTCTGGGTTTTGGATATTATAAATAAGACTGCAATGAGCATCCTGTTACATATTTTAAGTGCACATATGAACCCCTTTTTGTTGAAATGGGAGTGGAATGTTGGAACATATGATAGATATATGTGTAACTTTAGTAGAAACTGACAAACAGATATCCAAATGATTATACCATTTTACATTCCTAACAGCAGTACACGGAAGTTCCTGCTGGTCCATAGACTCTATATTTTGTATTGTCAGTCTTTTTGATTATAGCCATTCTAGTGAACATAAAGTGGTATATCATTGTAGTTGAAATCTGCGTTGGTGCTGAGTGTCCTTTCATGGCTTATTAGTTATACGTATATCTTCCTTCATGGAGTATCTTTTAATTATTTGTTCATTTTTTAAAAGTTGGCTTGTCATTTTATTGTTGATTTGTAGGAGTTCTTCATGTATTGTATACAGTCTTTTGTCAGATATACGTGTTGCAAAAATTTCCCCCTATTTGTGGTTTTTCCTATCCATTTATTCATATCTTTTCATAGACAGGAATTTTTAATTTTAAGTTCAATTTATCTATTTTCATTATGCTCAGTGTTTTTTTATGTCCCAAGAAATCCTTGCCTACTCTAAGATTGCAAATGTATTCTCCTGTGTTTTATTCTAGAAGTTTTATGGTGTTCAATTTTATGCATAGGTCTATGTCTGTCTTAAATTATGTTTGTGTATGAAATGAGGATGGGGTTGAGGTTCATTTATTTCCGTATGGATAAACAGTTGTTCCAGCACTGTTTCTTAAAAAATTTTCCCTTCCCCATTAAACTGACTTAATACCTTGGAAGTTTATTTTTTCGATTAAAACATTAAAAAATTATTTTAAAAAATGTAGTAATATCACCTTTTAGGGACATGTACAGTTCTATGAGTTTTAACTCATGTATAGGTTCGTGTAGCCACTACCACAATCAGGATATAGAACAGTGCAATCGCCTCAAGAAACTCCCTCTTGCTATCTATGCGTCTGTCCTCTTGCTGACGCCACACTGTCTAGATTACCAAAGCTTTATAGTAAATCTTACAATCATGGAGTGCGAGTGCCCCAACTTTCTCAAAATTGTTTTGGCTATTCTACTTTCTTTCCATTTCCTTGTATTCCTGCCATAAATCCCACTTGATTGTGTGTTTTACTCTTTTTTATAATTTGGTTATTATTATTTTGTTGAGAGATTTTGCTTCTGTGTTCATGAAGGATATTACTCTGCAGTTTTCTATTTGTTATTATCTTTGTATGTTTTGGGTAT
Organism: Propithecus coquereli; assembly: GCF_000956105.1. Lineage (NCBI taxonomy): Eukaryota > Metazoa > Chordata > Mammalia > Primates > Indriidae > Propithecus > Propithecus coquereli. Next base: position 129,152 of record NW_012151286.1, on the reverse strand, counting down.
CAGGATAATACTGGCTTCATAAAACAAGTGGGGATATTTCCCTTCACTTTAATTTTCTGGAAGAAATTGTGTAGAATTAGTGTTATTTCTTTTTTAAGTATTTTGTAGCATTTGCCAGTAAAACTATTGAGCCTGAAATTTTATTTTTTGGAAGTTTTTAAGTACGGATTCAATTTCTTTAATATTTCTAAGACTATTTATTTAATTATTTATTTTTTGAGACAGAGTCTCGCTTGTGTTGCTCAAGAGTGAGCGCCGTGGCGTCAGCCTAGCTCACAGCAACCTCAAACTCCTGGGCTCAAGCGATCCTCCTGCCTCAGCCTCCCGAGTAGCTGGGATTACAGTTGCGCGCCACCATGCCCGGCTAATTTTTTATTTCTATTTTTAGTTGACTTGCTAATTTTTTCTATTTTTAGTAGAGATGGGGTCTCGCTCTTGCTCAGAGCTGGTCTTGAACTCCTGAGCTCAAGCGATCCTCCCGCCTCGGCCTCCCAGAGTGCTAAGATTACAGGCGTGAGCCACTGCACCCAGCCTATAGGACTATTTAAGTTATCTATTACATCTTGAGTGAGTCTTGTTGTTAGTGATTTTCCAAGAATTGTTTAATTTTATCTAAGTTTTTGAATTTATATACATTGTTGTGTTTGTAATATTTCCTTATAATTTTTTTAATGGCTGCTGGATATGTAGTGATATTTTCTCTTTCATTTTTGATATAATTTGTATCTTCTCTCTTTTTTCTTTGTCACTATGGCTAGACACATTTCAATTTTTTCAGCCATTTTTAAAAAGAGCAACTTTTGGCTTGATTAAGTTTCTCCATAGTCTTTCTGTTTCAATTTCCTTGACTTTGCATGACCTTCACTGTTTCCTTTCTTCGGGTTGCTTTGGTTTTATTTTGCTCTTCTTTTTCTAGTTTCTGTTGGTGGAAGCTTAGACTACTGATTTGAGTCCTTTCTTTTTTACCAATGTAAGCATTTAATACTATAAATTTCCATCTAAGCACTGCTTTAGATGCACACCACAAATGTTGGTATATTATATTTTTATTTTAATTAAGTCCAAATATTTTCTAATTTCCCTTGAGACTTCTTTTTTGACTTATGAGTTATTTAGAAGTGTGTTGTTTAATATACTAGCTACTGTTTGGAGATATTCCTCTTCACTTTCTCCCATTGATTTCTAGTTTAATTTCATTATAGTTTGAGAACATATTTTGTATGATTTTGATTACTTTAAATTAGGCAAAGTTTGCTTTATGACCCAGGATCATGGTCTATCTTGGTGAATATTTTCTGTGTGCTTCAAAAGAATGTGTATGTTGCATTGGTTAGGGGAGGGTGTTCTAGTTCTCCTAGAGCTCTCTGTTCGTGCTAATGCCCACGTGGGTTTCTGACTGTGTTGTGTTCAGGTCCCGGGATAACAGAGGAGAGAAAAGGTAATTCACAACTGGTTCAGTGGTACTCTGAATTCTGATCTTCCTCCCTATTTACCTGTTGGTATTTACAGAATCCGCAGAATCTCCACATATTCAATTCAGGTTTTAAAGTTGATTTTTCTATGGGAAACTTCCTCCTGTACTCTCAGTTCATGAGATGTGAGTAGGGTGGACCTCAACCCCAGTTTCATGTGCCCTAATCTGGCCAGTTAATGTATTCTACCCCAAGGCTACAATGATTGGTTGAGCAATGGGCATGTGACTCAAATTGTACACCAGGAGTCATTTCTGAGGCTTTTGTGGGAACCAGTGGGGAACAGATTTTATTTTCACTGAGGTTGTTTGACTGCTGGGATGGAATCTTGTCCCAGCTTGGGAAGAGTTTGCCTGAGAGTGAAAAGGCACATTGAGGAAAGTGAGCTAGAGAAGAGAGACAAAAAACTCCTAATGAGCTTGCTTACATACCTAGATCCAGCCATTCCTGAAGCTAGTAGATATCTCCCACATTCTGGACTTTTCAGGTAAATGAACAAAACAAAATAGCAATAAAAAACTCCACTTTCTCTTCATTAGCTAATACTAGTTGCTGTTTCTGTTGCTTAATACTTAAAGAATCTTCATACATATCTTAAGTTTCCTTTCAAACTCCTTAAGTTCCTCAGTCAGATTCTAGGGACCCATTGGCCCCTTAATCCCTAAGGTAGCACCCGCTTTCTTGAGAGAGTAATTAGCTGATTTCATGGTTCTCCAAACAGAAAGGCTGTCCTTAGAGAAGCTCAGCATGAAAACTGGGCAGGGAAGCTGGGTCTCAGCACGGAGCCAGAGGCCACATTTGCAAGCCTGCATCTGTTGGCAAGATTACTGTGTAAGGCAGACTGTGGGCCAGAGTTTATTTTTAATAATTAGAAGCCCATCTTACTTTTGAAATGTGCAGCATCTTCCTGTGACGAAAGGGAAAAGATGGTTCATCTCTTCTTTCCCTGACCCCATGGAATCCACATTTCTGGGAACTTGGAGATGACATAGCACATTCACCCCTGCAACTCAATATTCAAGAAGAAAAAGTTGGATGTGGGTAGAAAAAAAGACAGCCTTTTAAAGATGGGATAGGAAAATTATCTGTTTCTCTGTAGTGTTTGGCAACTTTTTCTAAAATTTATCAGGATCCCAAACTATGGGATAGATAACATTTTTGGCGTGTAGATGAAGCATGCGCCTGGCATGGGTGTCAAGATCCTGGGACCTTAGAACCGCGGGACACTAAGCTTGTAGCCTAATGTTTTACTGGTGGAGAGAAGGAGGACCCTCAAGGGAAAGGGCCTTGCCCAAGGTCATGTGGAGAATTAACACCAGAATAGGAATTACGCCTCAAAGAGGCTCCCCGTCTGTGTCTCAAAGCCTTCCCTTCATAGCTCACACCACCTGACCTCATTTATAACTTTCCTACATTTCCAGAAGTGCCTTTTGGTGGTGTGGGGGGCGTCCCCAGGTGTGGATACGCCCACTTGGCTTGGCCACCCTCCACCTGTTTGTCACTCATCCAGCTGGCAGTCCCCATGGGGGTCTTTTTAGCATAGCTGAGTTTCACCAGGCAAAGCCTGAGGTAGGGAAGGTGCAACCAGAAGAACGTCACTTGCCGTGGACAGTGGACTGTGAATGGAGAGACACGCACCACTGCAGGATGGAGGCCTTTAAGGAAGTCTGACTTATTGCTGTGCCATCAACAAGGGTCAGTGCTGGGAAGGCCCTGTGAGCACAATCTGCCCCTGCCCTCCAGGAGAGCTCACAGCCCAGCGAGGGAGGCAGATACGGGAGCAGTCATCACACAGGCTGGGCCAGTGCCGTGTCCCAGGCAGCATGGGCCAACGACAGGCGTGTTCAGCTCTGCTGGGGCCAGGGGTTAGTCAGAGAAGGCTTTACCAAAAAAGCACAGAGCTGGGTCTTGAAGGATGTGTCAAGCTCTCCAGGTAGGCAAAGCACAGGTGAGGGAATTCCAGGTGAGGGAACTACCCTGTCTGTTTTCATCTCTTGCCTTTTGTGAGACTACCAAATGTCTGCCTGGTCTCCTGCAGCTTGTTTGCTGCTGTACTCAACATCTTTGTGCCTCAATTTCCTCATCTGTCAAGTGAGTGTAATTACAGTGCTCTTGATTAGGGCTGTTTTGAGGATTAAATTGTTTAATATGTATGGTTATATACGGAGCATCTAGGATGATGCCCTACACAGTAAGCACTCGGTACATGTTAAAGTACAATAATTTATGTAGAATAGGGTGCCCCAGAAATAGTTTCTTCATTAAAGTGCTCCTCAGCATCAAGTTACTGGAATCCTGGGAAGACTGGAGGTGACAGAGGCCCCAAGGAAAAGTGAGAGTTGAAGTGCCACGTCAGAGAATGCCAGACTGAAGTCAGAAGGAAAGAAGACCTGACAACATGGGCTTTCCACTTTGGTGACTGTGAAGGACCCAGCTACAGATTGGAATTTTGGCAGCAATGGCAATTTCAGCTTTTGTGTGTCATCTCTCGGTGACTCAATGTTTTTATGTGTTTTTTCCTATTTATTAAATACTATCCCTTTTAATTTTGTGATGAGATGGTTGGCAGACATGCCTGTCTCATATTTAGAATGGTCCCAGGAGGACTAGGTGGCATGTGTATGGAAGGGAGAATGTGCCAAAAAAGGCACTAATCACTGAGACAGATCACCAGGAGAGTTCATGGAAAAATGCACTGACAAAGAAGTTGCACACAGACATCTACCCAGAGAGAATCTGAGGTTGCCTATTTAAAAAGTAAATAAATGTTTAAAATTGTGTAGAATTCAGAACTGGGAAGGAGTGAGTTAGAAGACTCCTAGACTGGGCCTTAAAGACTTCAAGACTTCTTGACTGGGCCTTAATGGATGCCTGGACTTTGAATATATGGATATATATATATATATATGTATATATATATATATATATATATATATATATATAGAGAGAGAGAGAGAGAGAGAGAGAGAGAGAGAGAAGAGATGGAATTCCAAGATAGGTGTGATGGCTAATTTTATGTGTCAACTTGACTGGGCCATGGGCTGCCCAGATATTTGGTCAAGCATTTTTTCCAGGTGTGTCTGTGAGGGTGTTTTTAGATCATTAAATCAATAGGCTGAGCTAAGCAGACTGCCCTCCTCATGTGGGTGGACTTCATGCAATCAGTTGAAAGCCTGAATAGAACAGGAATGCTGATCCTCCCACAGATAAGAGGGAGCTCCTCCTGCCTGGCTGTCTTGAGGTTGGATATCACTTTTTTCCTAGCTTTTGGACTGAAATTGAAACATTGGCTCTTCTTGGGTCTCCAGCCTGCTAGCTTTCAGACTGGAATGTGTACCAGCAACTCTCCTGTTGCTCAGGCCTTTGGACTTGTACTGGAGCTACACATTGGCTCTCCTGGGTCTTCAGCTTGCTGACTGCGAATCTTGGGGCTTCTTGGCTTTCAAATTGCATGAGCCAATACCTTATCCTCTCTCTCTCTCTCTCTCTCTCTCTCTCTCTCTCTGTCTCTCTCTCTCTACACATACACACACACACACACACACACACACACCCCATAATGGTTTATATTGGTTCTATTCTATGGAAACCCCTTACTAACACAATGAGGAGCATAACTTTCGAAGCAAAGTTGTAATAAGTTAATACTTATTGAGAATCTACCGTGGATCAAGCACTGTGTATGGCACTTTCTGCATGATCTCATTTAACCCCTAAGCTCATGCTGTGGGAAACATTTGGGTCCAACCTATGGATCAATATACTGATATTTAATTAACAAATATATCTTGAGCACCTATCATGAACCAGAGTCTTCTCCATCCCATATGATGACACATTTCATATATTTATGTATTTAATCAGCAAATACTGAGTGTCTATTGAATGCTTGAAATGCATCAGTGAACAAAACAATGATCTATATCCTCTTGAAGTTTACATTTTAGTGGGAGAAGGAAGACCAACATAAACAATAGATATAACAATTATACACTATGTTAGAAGGTGATAAATGCTCTAAAATGTTGAGTGGAGTAAAGGGAATTAAACATGCTGGGGGTGGGGTTGGGCTGCAATTTTAAATAGGATAATCAGGGAGGCCTCACTGTGAAGTTAAAATTTGAGCAAAGAATTAAGAAGGAGGTGAAGGAGCAAGCAGAACGGGTAGAGGGACCAGTAAGTGCAAAGACCCTGAGGTGAGAACACATCTGGGACATTTGAGGAGTGGTAAGAAGGCTGGTGTGCATGGATGGGGTGAATGAGAGGAGGGGAGAAGAGGAGGAGGTGAGATCAGGGATAAAAAAGGAGAGGTTGGAGTATGCACACCTTTGTAGACCACTGTAAAGAATGAGGCTTTAATTCTGAGACAGGAGTCTTTGGAGTATATTTTGCACAGTTTGATCTAATCTGCTTTATATTTTAACAGAATCACTCTGGCTGCTGTATTTCAGTGGTCCAGGAGAGAAATGGTGGTGGCTTGGACCAGGATAGTAGCAGTGGAGGTAAAGGAAGTGATCAGATTCTTGGATATATATATATGTATATAATGTGTGTATGTATGTATATATAAACAGTTTTAATGAGATATAATTTGTATACCATATAACTCACCCACTTACAGTATACAATTCAAGGAAGACTCCAACATTTTTGAACTGAGCAACCAGGAACATGAAATTATCACTAAATAAGATGGAGGAAGATAGCAGGCTCATGGGAGAGGAAGAACAGTAGTTTAGTTTGGGGTATGTTAACTCTACACCCAATTGCTAATGCCAGAGATCTGGAAATCATCTTGACTCCTCCCATTCCCTTGTCACCACCACCCCCAACTCTATGTGTGAGCTATCCACAAGTCAGGCCACGTCTATATTCAAAGTATATCTTGAATAGGTCCATTTCTGTGGCAGACGAAGTGCTTTGAAATAGCCCATGCCCGCCCCTGTGTTTCCCATGCTCCTCTTCATTAGATTGGAGTCACGTGACTGGTTGTGGCCAATGAGCTATGAGCAGAAGTGACACATGGCACTTCCTGGCCCAGGTGGTTAAGAGCCCACAGGCCTCCTTTGTCCCTCCCTTTCCCTAACGGGGTACCTTGTAGGCCACATGTCCCAGATGTCAGAGCTATAGGAAGAAGGGCTTCCCAACACACACGGGACTGTCATGTGGGCAAGACATGCACACATGTTGAGTGTTCCTTAACTACTAAGATGTCAGGTTTGTGCTCATATGAAGTCTTACGCTTCCTCCTGCTACCCAAGTCTAAGCTTCCGTTATCATTGCTTTTACCAGATTTAGTGGACTAGCAGCTAATTAATGTCCCTACTTCTACCTTTGTATCCCCCAAACCCACTCTTCACGCGGCAGCCAGATCAGAGCTCTTCAACAGCTGCCCTTGCGCTTGCCCTTGAGTGCAGCCGCATCTCATCAGACTCTGGCCTCACCGAACCCCTGTCTCTGCCTGAGGCATAGCAAGCTCCTTCCTGTTTCAGGGCCTGTGCCCTTCTGTTTCCTCTGCCTGGTTCATCTCATGGCTGGGTCCTTCCCATTGTTCAGGTCTCAGCTCAGATGTCACTTCCTCAGAGAGGCCTCCCTGATGACTCTGTCTGGTGTCACTCACCCTCCCCTCCCCCCCATTATTCTCTGTCATAGCACCCTGCTTATTTCTTTATTGCTTTCTAATAGCAATCTATCATTTAACAACTAACTAACTAACTAATTAACTAACTAGCTAACTAATATATCTACTCTCTGCCTCTGCTACTGGAAAGTAGGCTGCACAAGAACAGGGACCTCTGTTTATCACTGTATACCAGTGTCTGGATCTGTTTTCTGTTGCTATAACTGAATTCCTAAGACTGGATAATTTATAAAGAAAAGAAATTTATTTCCTATAGTTCTGGAGGCTGGAAAGTCCAAGATTGAGGGACCCCATCTGGTGAGGGCCTTCTCACTGGTGGAGACTCTCTGCAGAGTCCTGAGGTGGCAGAGGGAGTTACATGACCAGGGAGCACTCAAGAAAGAACCATGCTGGCTTTTATAACAACTCCCTCTCATGATAACTAACCCACTCCCATAATAACCTATTAATCCATTTATCCACGAATCCATGAATGAGTTAGCCTGTTTATAACTAACCCATTCCCATAATAACCCATTAATCCATTTATCCAGGAATCCATGAATGAGTTAGCCCGTTCATGAAGGCAGGGCCTTCATAATCTGATCACCTTTTAAATGTCCCACCTCTTAATACTGTTACATCGGGGATTATGTTTCAGCATGTGTTTCAGAGGGGACAGACATTCAAACTGTCATAGCTGGTGTCTGATACGCATTTAACCAGTGCTAGATGCTCTGTAAGCATCATGTGATTCAGCGTCAGAGATGCAGAGATGCCCAAGGCAGGGTGCCTGTCCTTGGGAGCCTCATGGTTGGGTAGTGAGAGGCCAGGGGTCAGGGTGCAGTGGGGTTGCAACCTAGTCCGACTAGTCTGGGGGCAGGTCAGAAGGACTTCCTGGAGGAAGGGATGCCTGAGCCAGGTCCCATCAGACTGAGGACTGTCAGCTGGCCTGACGATTAGGAGAAGGGCCTTTTAGAGCATGGAAGTGGCATGCATGAAGGATCAGAGGGGTGAGAACTGTGATTGGGACGTGAGTTGGAACAGAAAGCGATGGGGAGGAGAGAGAGCAGGGCCCAGATCATAAAAGGCCTGGTGTGTCAGGCTGAGGAGCTTGGGCTGGACCTGGAGATGGCGGGCCGTCCCTGACTGGCTCCTAGTGTCTTGTAGGAGAACAGACTAAGGGAGACCCCCCCACCCCAGGCATCAGGGGAGGTGGAGGACTTCTCGCAACGGGACCTCGCCTCTGCTCTCCTTTGGCTGCATGGACTTCTCCTCCCCATGGATCCCAGCTCCTTGGCGTTTGACTAACATATGTGGTATAGGATACAGGCTGGGGGGAGGGAAGGAGAAGGAAGAACATGTAAAATAGAGAAGTGTGGATACCAGAAATAATTCCTGGGAGGATGGAGTGGAAAGAGTACTGGGCTGGGAGTTGGGAGACCTGGTTGCAGTCCTGGCTCTGTCACCAGTTACAGTGTGGCTCTGAGCAACCCATTTTATCTCCCTGGGCCTTGATTTCCCCATATGGACAGCAGGGACTTGGGCTTGATCTGGTAATTCACCAAAAATGCCCAACCTTACAGAATGAGGCTGGTGGTGGGATTTCAGGGACCATGACTTTGAAGTGGGCATGCTGTTTTGTTTATTTGTTTATGCCTTGAGATCTATCCTGTACATGGCTCCACTTCTCTTCTCAAGGAAATGGACCTACTGCATGTCAGGTGCTTTGATAAGCACTGGAGAGAAAATAGAGACAGGCAGTCTTGGTCTCTGTCTTTAGGGAGCCTACAGTTCAGTGCTGAAAAACTAATTTTAAAAATTCACACAAACAATGTAAAATTGCAACTGTGACCAGACCATGGAAGTAACACACAGCATGAAGAGAACTGTTAAAAGGGGGTCCAAAAAGCTTTTTCTGTAGAAGTGACACTTAGTGTGAGACCTGAAGGATAAGTCATAGATAACTGGGAAAAGAAGGGAGGGTAGCAAGTGCCAGGAAGAGGGAACAGTGTCTTCAAAGGCCAGTGTGGCTGGACCAGGGAGAGCAGGGAGGAGCCTGGTGTAGGATGAGGCTGCACCGGGACTGCTGAAAATATTGCATGGCAGGGTCTGGGGGCCCCCAGTTGGTCAGGCATTGGTCCTTTGGTTGCTGGATTGTGGGGAGTTCTGACAGGGTCCTGGGGGCAGAGGGCAGGATAACAGGGGACCCTTGGGTGGGCATGCTCGTGGTTAGGTCGTATCTCAATATTTTAACAACGCTTATGGCCGTACAGGTGTGTGCCATCTGACCACCAGTGATTAGGACTGAGAGGTGGGCAGGGACCTAACCAACCATGAGGACTTAGAGGACGCAGAGAAGGCTTTGCCTGCATGCTGACAACATTGGGGATCCACCACGGGGGCCGAGAAGGGCAGGTGACAGGCCCACAATTGGGTTTCACAGAACTGGAACTAAGCCGAAGAGAGTGAGATGCTCACTTCAGCTGCAGAATTTAAGTGGGAGCCCAAAATCAGTCATTAAGATGGATAATCTCTTCACACAATATTGTAAAAATTTAAAAGTAATGCAAAACAATCCACTGTGAACAAAACACATCATTTTCAATAAAGACAGCGTCTAACCCTGCACTTGTATGACCTGGCCTCACTTGCCTCAACCTCAATCCATGACGCCCTGTAGGATGCTGTCTTTGTGGCAATTTTTGATATATTGCATATCATGGACATGTTTTGCATTCATTCTGATGTTTAAAAATATTGTGTGAAAACATTATTTATCTCAATTGCTGGGTATTTAGGTGTCTCCGTAAATTTCAGGCCTCACCCTCCTCCCTTTAGTTTTGAAGTGATGACTTGGTTTTGCGGGGCTGGTGTGGATGAGGAGAGGGGTTGGGGGGCACATGAGAGGTGCAGCCAGATTGTCTGAATGCGGGCGGGAGGGGCTGTGCGGGCAGGCCTGCTGCTCGCCCCCCCTTCTGAGGATTCTGGGGAGGGGGCAAGAGGGGGATGCTGTCAGCAGCCCATTTGCGCTGTGTGCCTGCCGGCCAGGCTTGTCAGCCAAGCGCCCACTTCCCCCAGCCAGGCTGCTGGGAACCATGTTCCCAGGAGGGGTGGGAAGCACCTTATGGCAACTCAGCCATGCCTTGGGGCCAATCCAAGGTGCTCCCCAGGAGCCGATGGACCCCCATCTGCTCCCATCTGATGCCCACTGTCACGCATTCCCCTCCCCATTTTTACAGCCCAGGTGAGCCCTGGTTCCAGGTGGTGAGGTCTGTGCAGAGTCCACCAACCGTGTGCTCCTGGACCCCACGGACGTGTGGACCATCCTGTGTCCTTTGTGTTGTAGACTGTGCTCTGACCTTGAATGTAACCTACGTCTATGGTCCCTCAGATTGCAGCTGGGAGCAAACACTGGACTTCCATCTAGAGCCTTGAACGCATGCTAGCAGGCCACCGGATGATGTGAGGTCAGAGTCAAGTGGGACCTCTGAGTCCTGAGGACACAGGTGGGGTTGTCAAGGCAGGGTCAGGTCAGGAGCGCATGGGGCAGCAGGGGATGGGGGAAAGGCACAGGCTCAGAGGTCAGCAGACCTGGGTCTAATCCTGGTTGCTGGGCCACCCACTTAGCATGATCTTTGCCTCTCTAAGCCTCAGTTTCACTGTCTGTTATTCTAGAGGGGCCCTGGTGTTTCTGATACCTGAGTACTTGGCGTATACTGGGTATTGCGGGCCGACCTTAAGAAAAGAGGAACTTGTGGCCTTGTTCTTGAGGGTGTCATTAAACTGACAGACCAGCTATTGCCATAATATGCTGTGTGACAAACTGCCCCCAAACTCAGTCTCAGTGCCTTAACACAGCAACCAGTTTTTCTTGCATTTGCAGTTCTGCTGGTCAGCTACTGCTCAGCTGGGCTGGGCTGGACCCCAGGTTCCAGGCTGCAGGTTGGGTATGGGTTGGTTCCACATGCCTCTTACCCTCCACTGGCCAGGAGTTCGGGCTGATTGCTCTGCTCTGAGGCCATCACGGCATAGGGACAGTGAGCCAAACTGTACAAGCATGCGTCAAGCCTTTGCTCACCCCACATCTAACATCCGTTTGCTAAAGCAAGTCACGTGGCCAACCCACAAATCAAGGGGTGGGGTTGTTCATTCCACCCACTATGAAGCCACAGCAAAAGTGTGGATATATAATAACACTACAAGGAGTGAAAAATTGGGACCAATAATTCACTCTACTACAGTTGGGGAAGACAAAAACAACCCAGGGAATATGAAAAGGTGCTGCCTCGATCTGCTTGTTAGCTGAGAGTCTTGAATCTGCCCAGTAGCATTGACATTGCTAGTCAACTCAGACTTCAAGGACATCCTGGTCATGTGAGGGGGTGTTGGTTGCATGTGAAATGTCCCCATACTGGAGACAGCACCAGAAGGGACTCAAAGACTTCCCCTAGCTGATCCTGTTATCTTTCCTAGCCCGAATGTCAGCTTACCAGCCTGGACTTCAGTTTGTCCAGATCATCCCCCTGTGTCTTCATCCCTCTGGCAGCCTTTTTATCCCTGTGCAGAGCCTGGAAATGAAGCCAACATGAAACTCAAAGCTGAGCAGTTATGAGAAAGCAGATCTGGATGCATCATTGGGGCCCTTAGATTTGAGCCAAAATTTGAATTGGGTTCTTTGTCACTTGCAATAGTGAGAGTGGACTATGCTTAATACAAGAGCTTACCTACTGGGAGAGAGGGTGGCAGGTACTTCCCAGGGTCAGTGTGGTAAGGAGCCTCACCACTCAAAGCATGGTCTTTGGATCAGCAGCATCAGCATCACTGAAGAACTTGTGAGAGATGCAGAATCCAGGTTTGAAGAATCAAAATCTTCACTTTAATAACTTAATAAGAATCCCAAGTGATTGGTATACACCTTAAAATTTGAGAGACATTTGTGTTGAGGACCAGGACAAGGCTCTCCACCACCCTGGGTCTTCCTCTGTGATTAGGTGCAGTTAAGCAGTTAACTGGGATTACGGACCAGGGTTCAAATCCTAGCTTTGCTGCTCATTAGTTGAAGAGCAATAAGCAGGTTTATTCTTCAATCTCTCTGAACCTCAGTTTTCTCTTCTGGAGAATGGGAGTAATAATAGTAGCTCCCTTTTAAGGACTTTTGGAAGGACTCACTGTATTTAACTCATGGAAAGTGTGTGGTACACTGTCAAGCAAAGAGGAAGAGCTCAAAGTGTACCAACTGTGATTACTTCCACTATTCCACAGTGGAGTTGCTTTATGTTCAACCCAGCTAATAACTTTTGATAGATCAAAGAGATAACAGATGGGAAAGCATTTTTGGAATGTGTAAACTGATTTAAAAAATAGTGATTTTTCTAAATCTTAATAGAAAATCATTCACAAAGGTTGTTTCATCTGTATGTGGCTAGTTGGCTTTCACATGTACCTTTGTGTAAGGGTAGGAAGCAGGTAAAGAGGCAAGGAGAGGTCACCAGGGGTGTTCAGGGCTCTGAGCTAAAAGTCAGAGGGGCAAAGGGCCCGTGTCTTCTTGGGAAGGAGAAGAGCAAAGTGTTCGGACAGGGAATCCTGGCTGAAGACACATACCAGAAAGCCCTGCATGGGAGGCAAGGGCCCTGGGCTTTTACCAGCAAGCAATGGACGTGAAACTAATCACAGTGACACCCAAGTGACTCTAGCTTGCTTCTCTGTAGCCCTCTGACCTGCTGAATTATGAATCTGTTTCTCCATCTATGTGTCTTCACATGTTGTACAAACCTCAGAAGAGCTCCAGGTAGGCCTTGAGGGCCCGACAGCCCAGCCCTACTGCACGGGCACCCCAGGTATAGTTGCCCAGAAGCTGGTGGAGATCATGAGGAAGGGCAGGCCTGTGCCCTGGGAGCAACTCAGCCCATGCCGGAAACAGCACCCAGTGGGAGGCTTGGTGCCCATCCTGGAGCCTTCTGTGGTTGACTCTGTATGTGGTAAGAGTTGGGTCTCAGCCCAGTGGAGACCATCAGTGAGGTGGGAATGGGGTAGGAAGGGGCTCTTGCAGGGTGCTGTCAAGGCTCTGGAATAAAATCTGTCACACAGGACTGGAGAAAGCACATGGATCCTCTGCTCAATCCTTGATTCTACTCTGGGGACCTACCCTGGTAGAGATACTGACTGTGGCTTTTGAGATTTGTAGGGGTGGGGAAGAGAGAAGGGATAAAATTTATTAAGAACTATTAATGCTCACAGTCAGTCTTTGAGGTGCTGGTGGTTCACAAATGAAGACCCTGAGATTGAGAGGGCTGAGAAACTCCCAGCTCTAGCTTTAGCCATGGGGAGGCATTAGAACGTGAAGGAGAGCATGGACTCACAGTCAGGCAGAACTGGGTTCAGCTCTTCCTCTTCCTATATGCCTCTGGAGGGCCTTAGGTAGCTGCTGGTCAACAAGACTTGCCATTGGGAAGAGGAGCTGGAGAGTGAGGACAAGCTGAGATGCTCTAGGCACCTCGTGTCTGCCAACAGCATATCTGACTGCGATGATCTTTCAAGAATAATGACTGCTGCTTCACTTCCTACCTTCCAAATCTCATGCAAGTTCCCATTTTGGCCAACTCTACCCCAGAATCATGCAATACTGGGGTGCTGGGAACTATAGTTCCAGCCTGTCCAAGTTGACAGCACAACTATCACAATGCTGGGACACTATTTCCTAAGACAGGGAAAACTTGGGGAGAAGCAAGTTTGGGGTGGGAAAAATCAGAAGTTTTATTATGGACATGCTTCATTTGAGATGCCTATTGTGGATGACCCGCAGTGATCCCTGTGTCCTGCTGTTCACGCCCTGTGTAATCCCCTCTCCTTCAGTGAGGGCTGGATTTAGTGACTCACTTCTAATGAACAGAATTGGCAGAGGTGTTGGAATGTCACTTCTGAGATTAGTTATAAAAAGACCATGGCTCTGTCTTGGGTCTTGTTCTCATACCCTTGCTCTGAAACAAGCCAACTTCCCCCTTGTTTAAGCTGCCTGTTGAGGGGCCCACATGGCAAGGAACTGAAGAAGAATTCCGACCAATGGCCAATGTGGAACCGGGACCTTCCGTTCAATGACCTGCCAGGAACTGAAACCTGTCCACAACCACACGGGTGAGTTTGGAAGCAAGTCTTCCCTCAGGCATGCCTTAGGATGAGACTGCAGCCCCAGCCAACAGTTTGACTACAGCCTTGTGAAAGAACCTAGGCTAGAGGCATTTGGATAAGTGGTACCGGATTCCTGACTCAAAGAAAATGTGAGATAATAAGCATTTATTGTTTTAAACTGCTAGATTTGGGGGGTAATTTGTGATGCGGCAATTGTTAGCTAATACAGACATTCAAGTGGGTATTTGTGATTGGAGCTTAAGGGAGAGGTAAGGGTGGAGATATATGTTTAGGAACCGTTAGTATTTGATGGCATTTAAAACCATGGAACTGGATAAGATTATTCAAGTAGGAACAGTAGCCAGAGACAAGCAGAGATCTGAGGAGTGAGTCCTGGGGCTCCCCAGCATTCAAGGGTTGGCCGAAGGAGAGAGATTCAACAGAGCAATTGGGCATGAAGTGGCTGAGGTAGGAGGAACAGAAGGATGTGGTGCCAGGAGCCAGGAGCAGACTGTGCATCGAGGAGGAAGAGGTCAGTTAAGGTAAAGATGGAGAAATGCCCCTTGGCTTTGATCACAGGGAGTTGGTTGGCCACCTGGACCAAAGCAGCTGGAGTGGAGTGGAAGCCTGGCTGGAGAAGGCTGGAGAAGGCAGGAGCAGGGGGTGATGTGCACCTGTCTACGTAGCAGGAGAGGTGCCCAGGGAATTACAGACTTTCCTTTTCCACTCCAGTGTGACTGTGTTTGCTTTCCTGTGTGGAGCTTGGCCTTGGAAGATGGGAGGCAGGACAAGAAGTCAGAGTTTGGGGCAGAGTGGAGGGTGGCATTAGGGAACAGTACATAGCCAGAGCAAGATTGATGGCAGAGCTCACGAGGGAGCTCACGAGGTGTCAATCCTGTTTGGGTTAATTAGGTAAGACAGTTTCTTTGTACCCTTTAGCCATTCAACAAGCACTGTGCGTGGGGACTCAACGGGGCAATGGTGAGCTGTGATCGGGTCAGACACCATCCCAAAGGGAGAGGATTTATGGTCGGGGTTGGGGGAGGCAGATGTTTTAATAAATATTATAAGATCTTGTGAGACATCCTGGCACTGATAAGGGAGAGCAAGGGAAGGAGGGCTGAGCTTGCCTGGGGGAGTAAATGAAGGGTTCCTGGACAAGGGGGCCCTGGAGCAGAGCTTAAAGATACGATGGCTAGCACTGTGCTGGGTGGTTATTCCAGGCCCCTTCCTGCCCCTCCCCTGCAATGCCTCCTGCTCCCCCTCCTTTCCAACTCTTCCCTTCCTACTTCCTGCTTCGCTCAGTCTCTCCTCTCCCCCCACTTCTTCCCTCCTCCCCTCTTCTCTCCTTTCTCCTTCTCCTTTCCCCTTCTCCACCCCCATCTCCTGCTCTTTTCTCCCCTCTCCCTCCTCCCCCTCCCCCTTCCCTGGCCCAGGATGAAAGGCCTTTGGCAGCTGATGAATTATGCATGCCCTCCAACGGGTGTGCCTGGCATCCAATTAGGGCCTTGGCCAGGTTGCTAACACAGACAGATTAAAAAGTAATTCATTGGGGTTGACATTTAAGCCCCAATGTGAATGGCAGCAAAGAGAAGCAAATGCTCTCCTGGGTACTTTGTGTATTTTTTGTGGTGGGGAGGGTGCACTCAGCTACCTGCACCTGTTTAACCAACTCCAGCTTGGAGTAGAATGACCTGCAGACTGGGCCTTCTGATGCACGGCCAGGCTGGGGAAGGCCCAAGGCAGGCTTTGGGCCAAAGCAGGCTTTTTTTTTAACTTTTTATTTAGAACTAATTTGAGATTTACACAAGAGTAGTGACAATAGTACAGAGAGTTCCCATATGCCCGTCCCTGAGCTTTCCTTGATGTTAATGTCTTACATAACCATGGTACAATGATCAAAACTAAGAAATTAACATGGGCACAATACCATTACCTAGACTACTGACGTTTTTCGGATTTTGCCCAGGTTCCCACTAACGTCCTTTTCCTGTTCCAGGATCCAGGCCAGGATCCCACATTCCAAAGCAGCTTTTTGAGATCATGCCTCCCCAGAGACAGCAAAACCTCCCTGCTCCCCAGACCAGTGGGTCTCAAACTCCAGAGTGCAGAGAGTCACCAGGGATTTTGTTTAAAGGACGTGTCCTTCCCTAGGCATTCTGATTCCTGGGTGAGTCTTGGGAAGGGGCCTGGTGTCTGCACTTTAAAAGGCAACCCGGCCAACAGAGAACTACCCTGACCCACGCTCCAAGCTAAGTCTGGTTGGCTCCTAGTTCCTTTATCAAGTCAGTTGTCAATTTGTGGATTTTCCTCATCCCTCCGCCCAGCCTTAGGACAAAGGAGGCTTACCCCAACCCCTCACCTACTGCCAGCCCCTGGGGGAGGACCTGGGCGAACACAGAACCTTTCCTTTTGGCCACCGGGTTAAACGAGTAGCTGTCCAGAGCAAATCCCAGCAAGCCTTCCTTGGAGAAGAAAGAAAATGACCTTTATCTGCCAGCCACAGATATCTACATATTCTCATTTAATCCACAGAATAATCCCTGCAAGTAGATAATATTTTTCCCAGGAAACAGAACAAGTGATGTTAAGTGTAGGGTTGCCAGACTTAGCAAAAAAAAAAAAAAAAAAAAAAAAAAAAAAAAAATACAGGAGGCCCAGTAAAAGTTGAACTTCAGTTAATACAATATTGAGGACACGCTTATATTTTTTTAAAAACTGCTGTTCATCGGAAATTCAAACTTAACTGGGCCTTCTATATTTTATCTTGAAGGCCCAATTAAGTGGTACCCTGTGTCTGCAGAGCTAGTAAGTAGGCTGGGACATTGATTTGACTCCGATGTCTGTATCGGGGGTACCCTGTGCTTGCCAGCTCAATGCCTGACTCACCTGGGGGCCACAAGCTACTGAGGGGGGGGCACGTGTATTTGTCCCCTGCTATCTGTCCAGGGTCTGAAATAATATAGCAGTGGGTGCTTAAATAGTTGTTGACTAAATGAATGGCTAAAGGCATGCGTGAATGGACTCCCTACTCTCTTTGTATCAGGGAAGACGGCAGAAGGTGGTGATTAAACAGAGAGGCTAAGCTGGTGAGGTGTTGGGTGATAAACCTGCCTGTAGGTAGGCAAGAGGAATTAGAGGTCTGAGGCCTGGTGCCCACACCTGGGGGCTCAGCCCTTGCACGCTGAACAAGGCTGACTCTTCTTTTCCTAACCTGTCAGGGCCTCTGCCTCCTTACCTGTGAAATGGGCTTGCGTCTCTTCCAGCTGTGGGCTCTGTGAGTCTACGCCTTTTCTTTCTTAACCCCACCCTCCACTAGGTAAAGAATATGGCCAAATTAGAAGGTTTGCTGCCAACCACCAGATATTTACTTCTCAGATGACTATTTCTTCTCTCTCCTCTTCCTCCTCTGTGACAATTTTCTGAGCACCCCTTTGGTGCCTGGCCTTGTGTTTTTTCTTCCTCGAATGCTCCTTTCCATCCGGGCAGACGAAATCAGAAGCCCAGAGAGACCCGGCACAGCACAGTTCCTTGCAGACAAGGAAAGACATTGGGAGCGCATTGTATCTTTTAAAATAGACCTGTTGTCGTCGGAATGTATTTTTAGCCACGGGAGAGACTGGCATGCACTCAGTGCTACCATCTGCCAAAGGCGGTTGCTAGGCAACTGACACTGACGACAGCGAAGAGATGACTTCATGGAGGATCTGGGGACCCTGGTGGCCCAATCCTGCTTCAGTGTCTAATTCCTACATGCCAACAGTCAGGCCCAAGAGAATAAATGTCCCTCTGCTTCTGGAAGAGGTGCGTTGATTCAAGGCCTGTGAGCTGGGCACAGAGGATGCTGCACAGGGGAAAAAGGACACCGGGCCGTCACTGTCACCTTGTTTGGTAGATTTTCTATTTAGAAACTTTAGATGCTACTGTGACTGAAGGCTGAGCTCTGGACTCAGTGAGCCCCAAGAACACACATCCCTCTTCCTGGCAGCCCCAGAGGCACGAGGCTGAGTCAGCACAGGAGCTGTTTGCAGACAGTGGCCTCGAGGAGGCTTCATAGACAAAGCAGCAGGTGGGCGGCCAGGACCCTGGGTTCTGGCCCCAATTCTGCCTTTTGCTCTCTGTGTGAGCTGGGTGAGCCCCTACCCTTCTCTGGCCCCCAATTTTGTCACCTTCAAAGTAAGCATATTGAACCAGGTAAAATACATTTATAGGAATAAAAAGCAGAATAACCACAGAATAGAAAAACCCATAAGCCCAGCCTGGGTTTGCTCATGTGTGACTTCAGGTAAGATACTGAACTTCTCGGTGCCTCAGGTTTTTTTTTAAATCTGTAAATGATAGTAGTAACACTTCCATTGTGATGTGAGAATTAAACAAAGCAGTACATGGGAGGAACGCACCTTTATTTTGGCACGTTTTGGGCACTGTAGATGGGTGAGGATTACGCAGGTTCTGCAGCAGAGGCTGCATGCTGTCCACCACAGTCACTTCTCCTCATTCTTATTAATAGGCTTTGAGCTGGGTGTGTTTCCAGCCTCCCTTGCAGTTAAGTTCTCACCAAAGACGCGTGAAAGGAAGGGTTGGGTACAGGTTCTTCTTCACTCGCTTACAGGAAAATTGCTTCCCTGGGTATCCTCTCTCTTTTCCTTTCTGTAAGCCAGGGCACAGATGTGCCTGGGACACCACTTGACCATGCAGAGCAGGACAGGTTGGGGGCAGGAGCATGGCTGAGTCGCAAAATGGGAGGGGACTGGGGCTGCTCTTGTCTTAGTACAGTTCCCATACTGGAAGAGGACTGAGTTTATGTGGTTTGCTTGGGAGGGCATGAGTGCTGGCAGGCGAGTTGGGAAGTGACAAAGGGAAGGGAAGACAGCCAATAAAGGGTGTGTTATCAAGCCAGCCACCATTGTGGAAGACGATAGCTTAATGCTACAGGGAAGCTCTGGGAAACAGTATGAAACGCAGCCTTCAGGGCTGGCCAAGGGCTGAGGGACCGGGGCAGTTTTACCCTGACACCCATCAGTTGCTGGCACCTCCAGTCTTCTGTGTGTCTGTGTGGGCAGAGTGAATGCTGGCAGCCCAAGGGCAGCCCAAGGGCAAAGATGCAGGTGCTGACCATGGGCAGCCAGGCTGGAGAGTGCAGAAACAGTGAGCGGCACTGGGGGATGTGAGCACAGCACCGCAGCGTCAGCCGTGGTTCGTCAGAAAGAGAAACTTCTGTGTTTTCCAAGCCACTGTATATTGAGGATCTCTGCAGCCTAACTTCCCCCCAACTGGTTTAACTGCCAAGTGTTGTGCATACGGGCTGTTTTTCTGTTTTATCTACACCCTCCAAGCTCCTGGATTCTACGGTGTTCATGGAGGTTATGTTGTGTTTGGGGAAACTAATGCTTCGAGCAGAAGTGTCTCAACAGATAATGCGATCAAATGGTTAATGGTATTTCTGGGGCTCAGGTACAAGGGGAATAGGCCCTCAGAAAAAGGGCAGATGAGTGTAGACCAGCAAGTCAGAGAAGGCTTCCTGGAGGAGGTGCACTGAAGCTGGGCTTTGCTGGAGATGACTTGGAGCGCTGGAGTGGAGGGCGTCCTTGCTGAGCCATAGGATAGCTCCTCCCACCAGGCGTGGGGTAAGCAGGTAGCCTGGCTCATATGACAGCAGGGGGTACTCAGGCCAGTGGATGCTGGATTTGCCTCGTTATGCATTGAGAGGAGTGGGCTGAAGAATGCCTCTTAGCTGGGGGGACCTGGAGGAGGGGTCCTATGGTGGGCTGGGGGACTATGTGACCAACCCAGTGTGGGCACTCATACGGGCAAAGTGTCCAACAGTCTCTGAAGACAGTAAGCACTGAAACTGTCTTGGAAGGGTGGGCTGGGGTCCCCTAGCAATCACCTGGTGCAGTCCCCTCCCTGCGAAGGTGCCAGCGGAGGTAACCGGAATCCAGAGTTCCTGACTTCCCTAGGTGGCCAGTGCTGTGGACATAGAGTTAGGTGGGACCATAGGCCTCAAACCCGCTGCCATCCACCTGAGAGCCATTTGCTCCACCCACTGGCCCTTTCATTTGTCCATGGCAGCTCAGAATTCAACAGATACGAGGTCAGGCCCCTCTGCCTCCAGGCATGTGTGTATCTTCGACCCACAGTAGTCAGATACCTTTCCCTTTTTCCTGTTGCCCATCGCTTCTCTCTGCTGCCTCTCTGTGTTCTACCCAATGTTCTACCAGTTCTCTCGGGTGTCTAACTGCAGTCATTCCTGCCTTACTTTTGGTTTGATTTATCTTAACCTCTAGGCCCAGGTTGATGAAAGTGAGGAGTGGGTTGGAATTAGCAAACCCATTTTTATTAATATCTTCATTCTCTGCCCTATTTCAGTGGAAAAGGGTATGCAGGAAAGACCCCATCCCTCCTCCCCCTCTGCCCAATGGATAGAAGACAAGTAGAAAAGAATGAGGCAGTTCCCCCAGGCTTCCTGGGCTCCCTGTCACCCCCAGTCTGGAGCAAAGGGTGGAGGGCAGTGTCTCTCAGAGGCATGACCCAAACCTGGGCAAATGAAAGTTGCCCTCTGCTGGCTTGTTGCAAATCCCATCTCCCCTCCACTCTTCGTGTCTACGAACATGGAGCATTTGTTCCCTGTTCTAGATCCTCTTTGCATTTCATTGTTTTGGGGAAAATTTGAGCAGCTCCCTTTGTTCGTTCTCTTTGGGAAATTCGTGTCTGGAATGGTGAGAAGGGAGGAGGAAGGGTGCAGCCTCCAGCCCCTATGAGAGACTGGGAGCCCCTCTGGAGCTGGGACTGAGCGGCCGTGCCCCGGGGAGGGGGGAAGTAGAGAGGCCTCCACAGGGCACCCTGTCTATTTGGGGAGTCAGACCTACAAATCAGGTGCTTGTGGCTAACACAAGATGGAAGTGGACTAAACTTGCACCCTGAATACACAGGGAGCAAGAAGGGAAAGATCAGTGTGGACCATGATGGTGAGAGAGGATGGCATGGAGCGGGAGATCCGCCATGGGACAGACACTGCACGCTGACAGGATGAGAAGAGGAGCAGGAACAGGAGGCTCCGGTGTTTGAGGGAGAACCGTGAAGAAAGCAGAGGCCCCGAGCTGCAAGGTAGGAGAAACAGCTGGAGAGGCAGGCTAATTTCAGGGGTGTGTGTCTGGGGGCTGGGGGAGGGGCGAATTGCAAAAGACCAGGCAGGCAGGGGAAGGAGGGAACAGTTTCCAATGCCAAGCCCAGACAGGAGGCCAGTAAGTCAGTACCAGGCTCTGACCGCCTGGGAAGGGGACCATGGAATGTTCACCTCCATTTTCCAAGAGTTTTGGGAGATAAGATGGGTGGGGTGGAGGGACCCCGCGAGCAGGGCTGAAAGAGGGAAGATGGACAGGCAGTTTCCTATGGAGTAGGTCTAGGACTCCTCTCCCCTCCCAGGAGCCCTGGGGGTTTCCTCCTTTACTCCACAGCCCTGCTCAGCGGGGACCCAAGGGCATAGTGATGGGGGCTCAAGGGTGAGGAACCTTGTCCTGTCAGGTTGAGCTCATCTCTCCCCACTCTGCCCCAAGAAGCCTGGGATGAGCGAGCTGGCCTTGCCACGTGCTGCGGGGAGCTCGCCTGAGAGGAATGGGGGTGAAGTCACTTTGCACCAAGTCTGAAGCTCTTCTGCCTGCTGGAGTTCCATTCTGACACAGGAGAATCCCTTCTTGCCCTGGGGTGAAATTCCCCATTCCTTCTCATAGCATTTTAGCTCGTGACCCCTTGGCCTTGGCCTAAAGTCCTGTCCTTATTTCTCATTACTGTCCTATCTTCCTCCTTCTCCTCCTCCTCCTCATCATCATCATCACTAAATTAATAAAAAATTAACTAGTTTTCATTGAGCATCTGTATGTGCTAGGAACTCTTCTAAGCATTAAACATGTAGTAACATTTCATCTTTATGACAGCTTTATGGGTAGGAACTATTATTCTCTCCATTGCATGGAAGAGGAAACTGAGGCATAGAGAAACTAACCTGCCCAAGGTCTGCCAGCCAGCCCGTGGCAGGAGGGCGGGTGCATCTGAAACAGAGCTGCTGACTGTCCCTCAAATGCACCAGGCTTGCTCAGGACTCCCAGCCTTTGTCTAGGCTGTTCCCCCTGCCCTTCCCTCCCCACCTCTCAGCTTCTTGTCCATCTGGTGAACAGCTGCATAAGACCTAACCTGCAAGACCTAGCTTCAAAACACCTTCTCTGAAAAGTCTTCCCTGGCTCCCTCGGGAGCACCTCTCTCTGGGCACCCTTAGCACACCCTAATTATGGTGCCCATCACACCACAATGCTGGGTTTCGTTCATGTGTCCGTGGCTTCCCTTAAAGGAAGAAACCGCTCTTTTCCTATTTTTGCACTTTTAAGACAAACATTTAATTGACCTAAAGGAACTATGTTTTCTACTTCAAGGCTTTTTTTATCCCCCTGACCCCGCTCCAAGGTCTGGCGTGGAGCAAGGAGCCAGTAAGTATTCACTGAATGGAGACGTCTCTCTGCCCCTGCTTGGCTCCTTTGCTGACCACACTGTTCCCGACTCTTTGCTGCGTGGGAAAATGCAGACATCTCCTACAGCTGCAGCTCACTGTGGTCCACTTTGGCTGGAATTCAAGGAGTAATTACAGACAAATGAGTATTATTACAATCCAAATCAATCAACGTCCCTCTCCTCAAATGCTCTCACCAGAAAACAAGGAAGTTCTCAGTCTGATGTTGTCTTAAGCCCAAGTGTCTTTCTGGTGACCAGGGAATGTGTGTTCCTCGGAGGGACACCAGCGTTTTTATCTGTAACAGAGTCTGTAAAATGTACTGCTGCCTCGTCTGACACTGCAGGTCCCTGGAGGCAGAAAGACCTGAGGTCATATCCCACCTTTTACTTTTCCTCCCTCTCTCTGTGGATCTGGACAAGGGGCTTAAGTTCGCTGAGTCTCAATGTTCTCATAGGTAATGTGGGGACAATGATTAAATGAGATGGCATGTTTAAAGCATCAAAAGGTTTCCTAGGTGATTAACAAATACAAACTTCCTTTTCTCCCCATTTCTCAATCATTGGGTTCTTTGTTCTCTGTTCTCTGGGGATGGTTGTGGTTTTGTAATCGTGAGGGCTTTGTGTCAGCACCTAGATGCTAAGTCCCAGCCTTGTCTACATTTCAGGCTTTCTTGCAGCGCTTAGAGCATAGAAAGGTTTTCCTGGAGAAATTGGTGCTTGCTCTGGGAAGGGGAGGAAGAATCATGTTTAATCTCAGATTTATAGATATTTTATGGGATGCGAGGGTATCCTGGAGAAAAGGAGAAAAGCAACCGGGAACTAGAAGACCCTCAACCATGAAATTCCCCTCACTTTATATCACCAGCGTCAGAACCATGCACGATTAGTCTGCTAAGTAATTTGCCTGTGTGATGCAGGCCTGGATGTGGGGCCTGGGGAACATCAAGGATGGGGAGGGCAGGACTTTGCTGTGCCAGGAAGTTTGGAGAGACGAACTTCTTGCCCTGGGCCACTGGCACATTGAGCAACCTGCTTGGAAAGAAAGTTTATGAATCTTGAGACACAAGTAGCCAGGTGCCTCCATTTATATGGATGAGCTTGGGTATGGTAGATTTTGGATTATTTTCGTCAATCTGTTCAATTCAATTTAGTAAAATATCGTAATACCCTCTTTGGGTGAGATACAGCACTAGAAGTTGGGGACCCAGGGAAGACAAGTTGCCACTCGTGTTGCTCACTGTCTTCTAGAGTGATGTATGGGAACGTATGGATTGGAAACGTGGGGTGTTGCCAGGGAGGGGAGGGAAGGTCTGTCCTGAGACCAGAAGGATAACGGCATCTATTGCCATTCTGAGGTGCCAGATGAGTATTTTGACTTCACTTATTACTTACTCTGTCACTTACTAGCTGTGCTACTGCAGGAAAATCAATGAATTTTTCTGAGCCTCAGTTTACTTTTCTGTATAATGGGAATAGTGATAAAAACTCCCACTTGAAATAGTGTTTGTGAAGATTAACAGAGACAATGCAATAACACACTTACACAGTGCCTGTGTAATCACCCAGCGGACGGTGGTACTGGTAGTAGTGATGTGACCCTGAGAGATCCAAGAGTGGGGTAAGTCAAGAATCTTAAGGTGAATCTATAGTTGGCACCTTATGATCTGCCTTCTCTTGTTCTACTCAGACTTCCTACAAAGCTCATAAATTCTCGTTCCACTCTGCCATCGAGTACTGTCTGGGTCTACCACACTTAATTTCAATTCTTCCCTCACCCTGGTGTTCCTCACTGGCAGGTTCATAAAGAGATTCACAGAGAACAACCAGAAACACAGCCACATTTCATTGCTAGCTTGGGCTTTGTCCCCAAATCCCAAGGAAACCGCAATGAGTTGGACTGGATCTCCTTCATGACCAAGTTAATTCTTCGTCTCTACAGAGAAATTAAAGTCCAGAAAGCTCTTTTCCCTCATTACCTTTTTATTCTTCTCAGTCCCAGACATGAGAAGTCTCTCTCTGGGTATAGTCTGGGTTCCCTGTTTAGCAAGTGCTGTGTTGCTCAAATCATCTCACCAGGAGTAGAGATTTCCCAATTCTCCTTATTTTTCTATCAGTTTTTGCTTTATATATTTTGAAGCTATGTTATTAGGTGCCTACAAGTTAACAATTGTGATAACTTATAATTTTTTTCCCATGCAGTTGTAAATATTTTCCTCCCCGCATCCCTTGCAACACAAGACTTTGTACTGTGGAGAAGAGTAGCAATCGTATTCTAAATCCCTCTTGACCAGATGATTTCTTTGATGGCCCTGTGAATGCTCCGCTTTAAGCCAGTTAGTTCTCCAGTCCTTGCAACTTCTGATGTGAAAGGTCTGCTAAGAGGGTCAAAGCTATAAGGACCCCAGTATGATCTCAAACTGCTGAGAGAATGACATTGCTAAGGAGCCAACCTGAGGGTCCCACTTAGCTCTGCTTTTCCCTCCCTCCCCTTTCTCTAACATTTCTTCTTCATTAGCCTCTGAGAGCTTACAAAGCAGTTGGACTGCCATTATAACCCTGTGGGTTAGGAAAATCACAGTTTTCCTTTTATAAATGGGGAAACCGAAGACCAGAGAGGTTGGTGTGACTTGCCTGGGCCTCCCAGCTCAAAAGTGCTTATAATGGCAGAAACAAGACTGGAACTCGGATCTCTTGCCTCTAAATCACCACACAGTGACAATTTTTTCCACCCAGGCTCTTTGTTTCTCTTTTCTGGTTAACTAGTTTATTAATTAAACAAATGTTGATGGAGCCCCTGGTCTGGTTCCACGCGCTGTGCTAGGCATGTCAGTTTATAAGGCAGAGATGCCTCCTGTCCCCTTGGACCGCGCAGTCTGGAGTAGAAAGCATGTTGACACCTGCAGACAGGTACACTGGTGAGCATCCTGGTTGCTTTCACGTCAGGGAGTGTCCTGTTTCCCCCAACTCAAAAGCAGTATCTTTGAATGTAGTAGCTGTGTCTTTTTTTTTTTTTCCTTCTGCATATCTCTGTAACAACTCCTGGTCCAGGGCTTGGTGCTCAAAGGGGTCTCAGTTCAGCCTGATGACTAGTAGAGGTACAGTGGCCTTCCCCTGGGCTGGCGCTTCCTCAGAACCGTGAAGGAGGCAGTTTGTGTTGCCCCTGCTTCTTTATACTCAGTGTCTTTCTTTCACCTCTCCCCTCTCATCTTTCTCCTGATCTCCAGAACTTCCATGTGGACCTGGATTCTCCTGGTCTGTAAACTCTTCTGAGGGCCTAGAGTCTCATCACCCCACACCCTCCTCCCAGGCATTTTTGTTGTGAGTGTCCAATGGTGACATTACAGGCAACAGGTGGGAGATGGAAATTCCATGATGCCCTCCGTGTCTTCCTATAAATCAGGGGGTAGAGAACTGTATCTGACAGTGACCCCACTTTTGTGTCTTCTGAGTGCCCTTTGAACTGCCCTGAGCCCAGGACCCTGACAGCTGTAGGACGGTGCCTCTGATGACTGTACTCCATCGCGAATATCTTCTGGGGAAGAGTTTGAATAAACAACAGTATCACAGGATGTTGGTCAGGATTGGGAGAAGAAACCAACCAGAGTGATCTCCATGACACGCTCCCTGTCTCCGCAGGAAGTGGTGCACAGTGACGACATCCTGCCACCCTGGGGACTTGACCAAACTGGACAGAAGGCATCAGGTAAGGAAATTTCTACTGCCCTTTCCATGCCTCGTGGATCATAGCGTCCCAAAATGTATAGTTACTGTTAGAGAGTGGACGTTCACATTTCTCCTTCTCTGTGGCCGGCTGTCCTGGGCCACCAGCAACTGAAGTTTCTGTTTCATTCTAAACAGAGCAGAGGACATGGAAAATCTTTGGTGGCTTTTGGCAGGAGAAGGATCAAAGCAGTGACAGCAACCGAACACACAGTCAAAAAGGCTCCAAGATCAAAGGGGAAGGGTTGCTTTTGAGGGTGAGTTCTCCTGTCCCTCATTACAGTCCTCACCAAGGACTTCTATCATTCC
The DNA here is from genome assembly GCF_000956105.1 of Propithecus coquereli. NCBI lineage: Eukaryota > Metazoa > Chordata > Mammalia > Primates > Indriidae > Propithecus > Propithecus coquereli. Next base: position 102,401 of record NW_012151286.1, on the reverse strand, counting down.
CTGTTGGAAGGAACAAGGATGAGGAATGTTGGCTGGCGCTGGCTGCTGAAGCCACGTGCTAACAGACAGACAATCCCAGAACAGCTGCAATGTAATCGTAAGCCTTCAGATTAAAATAAAACCCATTGATAGATAAGAGGAAAAGAGAGACAGCACTAGTGGGGTCAGAAAAACCGTTTGCGAGAGGCTTTGGTTTGGCCTAAATCCTACATACAAAATGGGAGGCGTGAGTGTTTGCCATGGAAACCGTCAGAGGGAAGCTGGGGGAATTCAGGTCTTGGCAGGTGATTCCAACCCTCCAGTAGTGCTGGCGCCCAGTGCGCCAGCGAAGATAAATGATGCTTTGATAAACAGAAATTCTGGAGAGGCCAGAGCTGAGTGCGTGCATTTTGTAAGGGGAAAGGCTTCCTTACCAAGAATAGGGGATCTGCTTCCCAAACTGTATGGGCTGGCAGCTTTATGTATTCATTGTCTATGGAGCTTTATTTTAACTTTATAGTGAGGAATTAAAAGTAAACAAAACAAAACTTTTAATAAGATGCCCACAAGGTGTGTGCTTGCTGGGTTTATTTCCTTTCCTTTCTGGGAAAGGGCCCTGCCCTGGTTATGGGAGAAGTTGGCAGCTCTTCCCCGACTCACACAAACCCCTTCCCCTCTCTGTGCTTGTTTCCCCATCATACCACGCAGACGTGGGATTGGCTGAGCACTTCCCACACACACTTCTCAGAAAAATGTTTGAACAAAACTGGGGCAAGGCACCGAGTGGATGGGATGTAAGTTTCCTACTACAATGAGTGTGTGCAAGGCGAATACTGTACATGGACAGGTAAACTGCCCTCCAGCTCCCTGGCTGCAGAGGGAGGGCAAGCTGGACTCTTGTTCCTCATCCCAAATCTGATTAGCTCATTTGCTTCTTTTGACCTGGACAGTCACAAAGGGCCTTCTCAACCCCTGGACATGGCCGCAGCATCACAGTTTCATTTTTCCTAGAAGCTAAGTTCCCCTCGTCTCTTGCAGGTCTCTGCACAGGCTTTGTTGTGGCGTGGCACTGGGCTCATTCTTTCAGCGTGAAAGACTCCTTGTCCATCTGAAGCAGAGCTATTATTCCTCGAGAGGAAAGCCTTGTCACTTCCAATGTGCCTCTCACATGCCTTTTCTTTGCTGATCAACGCCAGCGGGTATTAATCTTGCTTAATTCCCTGCAGCTGGCCTCACTTTGCATGGCTGTCTGGAGATAAAGTTCTTTTGTTCCCCTTTTCTTTCTTTTTAAGGAAACATTTTCTTTTGAGTTCTGAATGAGTATCATCCCAAGTTTGTGAAGGGAAACAACTCTCTGTGAAACTTTTGGGGCAGGGCACTAGAGTAGCAAGGAAGAAAGGAACCGTTTCCGGTGGTTCAGGGGTGAGCCTGCGATGGAGGGCAGGCTTCTGTGTCAACGGGGAGGGTTAACAGGGGCAAAGGGAGTCTGTATTCAAGTTTGGATCTACTCTCGCTGCTGTGTGGCCTTAGGAAATCCCCTTACTTTCTCTGGGCCATATTTGTTGCCATCTGTGCAAGGAGGGGTTTGGATTTGATTAACAGTTTGCAAATTTTAAAAATACTCTGGAACCTTCTCTTCAATTGAAATCTATAGAAACTCAGTATGAATTATATGAAACTGCTGGGGATTTTTGAAGGTTAAAAATGTCAAATATAGACAATATCCTATGTGTAGCCCAGGGTTTCTCAGCCTTTAGCACTATTGACCTTTTGGGCTAGATAATTGTGGGAGGCTGCCCTATAGGGTGATTAGCAGAAATCCTGGCCTCTACCCAGTAGATATCAGTACCACTCCCCAAGTTGTGACTATCAAAAACGTCTTCAGACCTTGTCAAATGTCCCCTGGGGGACAAAATCACCTTGGTTGAGATGACTGCTTAATAAACTGTTAGAAGGGGAGATTTTCCTTTGAAGGCAGAGGAAAGGAGTGTTACCTACATCCATTCTCTGTGGCCCCAGAGGCTCTTCTGCCAGGCCAGTGTTGCAGAAGACGTAGTTTAAAAATGAATAGACTCAGAGCACTGAAGCCTCTTAGCTCAAAACTTCCATGTGAATCTGGAATCTTCTTTCTAAGTTGGATTTTTCATTGGGGCCTCTGGAGGGAAATGCCACAGCTTCCTTAGTGTTCCTGGCTCCCAGGTCGGAAGGCTGCGCAGCAGTACAAGCTGCTTTTTCTAGCCATTCTCATTTGGAAATCTTCTTCAGGAGGCCTTCCATCATAACAGCAATGAGAAAGCAAGTCCTTGGCTCCTGTGTCTATCCTGAAAGGGACCTGTCCATTCTGTGCCACCAGTCGGAGCTGTCCTCTCCTGTCCTCTATAGGCTCAGGCACTCAAGCTTTTTGAGATGCTGGCCTTGGGACTTAGGGCAGGTACTTGAGCAGAAGCGTCCCCAGAAAGGTAGGCCAGATTTGTGCTGTGCTTGGGGGTTTGGAGGCGAATAAATCTGTGGGGTGTATTTGGATCCATGCTGAGTCATGGTATACGGGGCCTCCAAGGTCTTCACCTTAGAACCTCCATCTCTGCCACACCAGTTGTGGGACCTTGGGCAAACCTCTGCTTCCTCATCTACAAAATGCAGCCACCAAGACTTCCTTTAAAGGGTGGCCGAGAAGAGTAAATTCAATGACCTATTTAGCTGCCTACACAGTGCCAGGCACACAGTGGTCTCTTAGAAACTGACTGTGAGGGTGAACATGCCTGTGCTGATCTTGGGGTCGGCACTACAATGCACCAGTCTTCCTGGTTACAGGACCCTCCAAGGAAGCCCCCATCATCTCCCACAGTGACTGAGACCTGCCCAGACTGAGGCGGGGACCCCTGGGCCCTGGATGCCTCCCAGGGGCACATCACTTTATGAGGACAAAACCTTTTTTTCTGTAATTTGGAGATGTGACTTCAAAGGACTTCTTCTCCCTGAGCCTCAGTTTTGTGGACTGTTGAAATGACCTCATGGGGTTATTCATTCATTCCCAGATATTTACTGAGTGTTTATGATGTGCCATCATACTTCCTTTGGAGTCTTCCTCCGTTAAGATCTTCGAGGGTTATTGCTTTTATTTTACTTCAATTGTGTCTTTCCTCCAAATAAAACAACTGGTTTTTTTCTGATTATAAAAATAGTACATGCTCATTGTAAGCAAAGTTTCAAACAATACAGAAAGTTATGAAAAAAATAAAAATCACTCAAATTCTTATCTAGATCTACCCTCCCTTGATACCTTGTGGCTGCCTTTCAGAGTTTCTTGATGCACCTCTAAGTGATTTTAATGCATGAACGCAAGAAATATTCACTATTTGCTTTTACTTTTTTGTTAAAGTATAGCATATAACATGCATATAGAAAACCACGCAAATCCTTAGTGCACACGACAATTTTTGCTTTTGTTGCGACACTACACAGATCAAAATCTGGAATATTCCCCGCATCCCAGAAGCCTCACAGTCATCATCCATCCCACCAGGCAACCACTATTCTGACTTCTGTCTTCATAGATTAACTTGACTGTTCTTGAACTTTCTGTTATAGGACTTATGTAATATGTATGCTTTGTGTCTGGCTTTTTTAGTTTGACTTTATCTGGACAATTCATTTATTTCGTATGCATAAAATAGCAGTTAATTCTTTTTCATTGCTGTATAATGTTCCATTATATGGATACAATTTATTTGTCCTATTCATGCATTCATTTATTCTATTAATGATGGACATTTGAGTTGTTTCCAGTTTTTGACTATTGCAATTAATATTGTTATGCATGACAAATTAACTTTTAAAGCCTGATGGTAAAGATACATGTCAACCATGTCTCTTAAGGAAAAAGGAAACATGGAACTATCAGTCCCATGTTAGATTTTGGTTTCCCATTGCACGTTGAGAGGCTTGCAGGAGATGCTCTCTCAGGGTCCTTCCATCAGGAACATTTGGGGATTCTGGGGTAACTTCTCTGCATCCAGGCACTGGCCTGGTCCTATCTAGTCTGAGGCAGGCTGGCATAGGACTGGTCCCTTTGTTTTGGATGTTGATTGACAAGAAAGGCCAAATATCTCCAAAGAAAAGCAAAGCAAACCTTCATCTTGGCCCCCTTCCAGGACCCTGGGCCACTTAGAGGATGCCAGGGATATTTGTTCTCCTTCTCCAAGAACCCCTGTCCCCCAGCCCTGGAGGTGTTTTGGCTTTTAGGTGAGACTAATGAACAGATCACTCTCCCCATTGCAGGCAAAGTGCTTTGTTTCCTACAGAGGACAGCAGGGAGTAGTGCCCTGGCAGGACAGCAGGGAGTGGTCTCCTGGTGTTGCATGCTCTTGACTTGGGGCCTCGGGCGAATAGAACACTTAGCTGTCCCTGGAGATCCAATCTGGGGAAGAGCAGAAGGAAAGCTCTTTCCACAGCAGCGAACAGGTCTGGGAGGTGGCATATGGGGTGGGGCGGAGGGCTCTTTTAAGGGTGTAGGAACACTCTTGTGGCCCCCAACTGACAGAAAATCTACCTGTGTCAGTTCATTCCCTGGGTAAGCCCTGCTTTCCCCAGGCAGGTAAGACAGGAGTTAAAAGCACAGGCCTCCTATTAATAATAGAGTTCTACTTTCAAGTGCTGATTCTACAATTCAGCATCCAGGACCTTGGACAAGGTAATAACTTTTCTAAACCACAGTTTTGTCATATTTAAAATGATGCTAAATCCTCCTTTCAGGGTTGTCATGAAGATCAAATGAGGCAACGGATGTCACCCGGTAGTCCACAGTGCCTGGCAGACTGTGAGTTCCTCCAACCTGGCAGAGTAAAGTGCGAAACCTCTACCATCTATGTAGAGAAGAACACTGGGTTCTGGCCCCAGCCCTACCCCTTTCCAACACTGTCCCCATGTCTCTGATGACATTGTAGTCTGCTTAGTGTTACTACAGCAGAATACCTGAGGCTGGGTAACATAAAGAAAAGAGGTTTATTTGGCTGCCAATTCTGGGGGATGGAGGGTTCAAGGTTGGGCTGGGGCATCTGGTGAGGGGCTCAGGCTGCTTCGACGCGTTATGGGCAGCAGAAGAGGAGCAGGCATGTACAAAGAGATCACATGGTGAGAGAGGAAGCAAGAGAGAAACCAAGGAAGCCAGACCCTTTTTAACAACCTGCTGTCCTGGGAATTAATCCATTAGACAACTCACTCACTCCTGTGGGAGGGCATTTATCTATCCATAAGGAATCTGATCCCATGACCCAGACACCTCCCACTAGACCCAACACTGCCACATGGGGGATCAAATTTCAACACGAGTTTTGGCGGAGACAAACCACATCCCAAACATAGCAGCTGAGAGGCTTTGGTCATCTCTAGCCCCCTCCTATTATAGTTGTAATTCTCTTGGAATCTGCGCAGCTATATGGCTTGTCTCCAAAGACAAATTTGCAATGTATAGTAGTGGGTAAAAGCTCAGATTCGGAAGTTGGGGAACTAAGTACTTGGTTCTACTAAGCCTTAATGCTCTCTTCTATTAAATGGGAGTAACCATCCCACTTCATACAGTTGTAGAAAGATGAAATAAAGTAATGGTGTGTAAAGCACTTAGCACAGTGGAAGCAAGATAATAATAACAAAAACAGTAAATATTACATAATGGTTATATAAGATTAACATGGTTACTCATAAATTATTTAAATAATTCATTTCCTCCAGTTGAAAGGAGCTGAACTTTTAGAGCTAGACTCCCATGACAATCATTGAAAGTAAAGGAGTGCACAGGAATGTAACTATCCAAAACTTAGTACCAAAATTAATGTTCTTTATTGTTTATGATGCTAAGTTAGGATGCAGAGCCCTCACTGTGGTGGGAAAACTTAGCTTCAACTTTTTCTGGGTTTCCTAACCCCTCCTCAATTCTGGAGACGGGATCATAATCCGTGGGTTTCAGCACTAAGACATAGGGTGGGGGTAGGGGGCTTGCAGGGCCACCTGCTTCTCAATAATTGATCCCCATAAGGTTCAACATCCATCATCCCTGCCCAGTGGCCCTATAAGCCCAGAAGATGCATGTCCTTTGTGGGTCACGTTGGGGGCGTGGGACCCAGCCACTTGTGAGCTGGGCTGTGGGCCTTCTGACGTGTGCACATTACCATTCCACCCTTGGGTCCGGGTCATACCCCCTTTCCAGCCAGAAAGCAGGGTGAAGACCCCTTCTGTTCAGGATTCACAGGCTCCTCTTTCTCTTCACTCTCCTCTACCCTTTTCTGCCCCCTCTGTGGCCTGACTTTCTGGAATCAATAATCTGAAACTGAAATGTTTGGCAGCAATCGCTTTTTTTTCCTGTCTCACCACATTCTTCCTATATCTTAGCAAGAGCAGCTAGAAACACACTAATGAATGATGTAACATTCTGTCTGGTGTATTTTACATATTATATTTCTACATACTGATTTCTGTATCAGTTATCTATGGCTGTGTAACAAACCACCCCGGGACATAACTCATGTTTTTGTGAGTCAGCAGCTTAAACGGGGCTCACTTAGGCAGCTCTCCTGCTCTCAGCTAGGCCCACTCAGGCATCTGCGGTCAGCGGCCAGGCATCCAGGAGACTACATCCGTGGGTTGGGTGGCCGTCACCTGGAGCAATGGGGCAACTGAATCCTGTGACTCTCTTCACTCAGTAGGCAGCCAGACTGGTCCATGGGGATGACTGCAGGGTCCCAAAGAGCAGCAGGAGGAGGCAAACCCCAAGATACAAGAATTTTCAAGCCTCTGCTTGTATCACATTTGCTATTGTTTCATTGCCCAAAGCAAGTCACATGGCCAAGCCCAGAGTCAGTGTAGATGGGAACTACCCAAGCATGTGATATGGGTAAATGCAGACAGATTTGGGACTTTACTGGAACAATTCATGGGACCTTTTCCCATTTGTCAAGCCCCGCTTTGGACAGGGATTAAAGCGCCCTTTCTCCCTTGATGCGGCCCTGCAACCCTCTGGGCTTAGATGACAGGGTTTGAAGCTCAAAGAGGGAGGGTTGGGTGGAAAGTGCCCTCAAGGTGAGGACCAGGCAAGGGGCTGGGAGCTCCCTGATGTGGAATCCTGAAGCCATTGATCCAACAGCTATGATTATGGGGTAGAAAATGAGTGGGCATCTTTGGGGTTGCCTTAGCTCAACTACCTTCTTTCTTTGCCCTCCATACCTATCTAAACCTTAGTCAAAGCACTTACCACATTCTATCTTCTATTAGAGCTACCTGCATGGTAACTCCCTTACCTGAATCTGAGCTCTCCAAGGCAAACTTTATCCTTTATTTTCCTCCATATCCCTCCCCCATTCCTGCCCATAGAGTCTTGCACATAGTAGTTATTCGGTGAAGTTAGTGGGAGATCCAAACTCTCTCCTTGATGTGTGGAGGGGTAGTATTTTGCAATATTACACTCTCCTGAACTCCATATACCTGTTTGGCTCCTTCTCCACTTCAGAGATTCTACATTCATGGCCTTGGGGAAGGATGGCGCAGCATAAAGCCTCAAAGCTAGGAATCAGTTCTGCACTTCTGAGGTTCAAAAGCCTTTGCCTTTAGTGGAACTAGAGAAGACTCATGCTCACAAACATTACTAAGTTTGTGATCTCTGGGTCAGCATATGCTAGGAGTTCATTTGTACCTCAACACCTTCCCCTGCCCGCAATCAATTGCAGTGACAGAGAGCACACAAAGGTAACATTAAGAAGCCCTGCTCCAACTCTAGGCCAGGAGTGGAACAGAGGTGCAGAACAGTTAGCGGGGATGGAGCCGCAGGCTTGGATCTGAAACCCAGCAGTGGTGGCAGGGAATTCAACAGGGTGTTCATGGGCACTCAAGAAGAAATTAAGCTGGATTAGAGAAAAACAACATTATGTTTACGGCATTCCTGAGTTTGTAGACTGGGATTCCCACACATGCCACAGTCTGCGCAGTACAACTGCACACTTAGGTAGCCTCTTCTTGATTCATTCTTTCTTAGGGGAAGTCAGGGAGGATTCACCTGGACAGATGAATGAGCTTGTGCTGCTGGCAGAGAGCTGTGCAGTTCCTGGAATGGCCCAGTGTGCTTTTAGGGCTGTGGCCTGAGCTGGGATTTTGGCCACTGGGTGTGAGTTTTGAAGAGCTGACCAAATTCAATATTTGGCCTTTGGAACATGTCCAGAGGGGCAGATGTGGAAGTCAGCAATGTATTTGTCCAGCCTGAGCACCAGAGTTCAAGCTGGAGCAATGGTGACCCAGGGGTGTCAGTGAATGAATACAAAAATGGCCTGGACTTCCAACATCCTGGGTATGATGGTCCCAAAAATGTCCTTAGAAATGGGACCATATTTATTTATTTTTCAAAAAGTTATTGAAATATAATTTACCTAAAGTGAAGCAAACAAAGCTTGAGTGTATAGCTTTATGCATCTTACCAAGCCTAGACACAAAACATTTGCATATCTCCCGCACCCCCCGCAAAGTTTCCTTGTGCCCCTGTCTCCTTAGTACTCCCCATTGACATCGTCTGTCTTCTTTGGATCAAGGCAGTGTTTCTGTGATTCATCCTTATGGTTGCATATTTTAATAGTTTCTTTTATTTTATAGCTGACTACTACTCAATTGTATGAATGTACCACAATTTATTTATCCATTCTCCTGTCGATGAACGTTTGTGTGTCTCCAGTGTGGGGCTATTATGAGGCTACTATAAATAAAACTACTATGAACATTCTCATACCAGTCTTTTTGAGGACATGTGCACTTATCTCTCTTGGTTATTTACCTAGGAGTAGAATTGTTCAGTCACAGGGTAGGTGAATGTATAACTTTATTAAAAATTGCCATGCAGTTTTACAAAGCGGTTTTAACCATTTTAACTCCTACCAGCAATATATACTCTGCATCCTTGCCAATACTTGATATAGTCAGGTTTTTAATTTTTTTATTTTTAGTCCTTTTGGTGGGTGTGTAATGTAGTCACTGTGGCTTTAATCACATCACCCTGATGACTAATGATATTGAGCACCCTTTCATGTGCTTTCTATTTAGGTATTTGAGTATTTGGGTAGCTTCTTTTGTAAAATGCCTGATCAAGTCTTTTGCCCATTTTAAATTAAATTGTCTTCTTATTGTTGAGATGTGAGAGTTCTTACATATTTCAGCTATGATTCCTTTGTCAGATATATGCATTGTGAATGTTTTGTTTAGATTTCACATACCTGTGAAATTTCTGAAGTTCCTTTTGTTATTGACTTGTAGTTTCATTCCATTGTGGTAGGAGAAGATATTTTGTATGATTTCAAATTTTTAAATTTATTGAGACTTGTTTTGTGACCTAACATATGGTACAGCATGAAGAATTTTCCATGTTCACTTGAGAAGAATATATTCTGCTGTTGTTTGGTAGAGTGTGCTATATATATATCTATGAGGCCTAGTTGGTTTATACAGTTTTTCACATCTTTTATTTACCTGCCAATTTTCTGTTCTGAAGTTCTATCCGTTGTTGAAAGTGGGATATTGAAGTCTCCAGTTATTGCTGATTAATAGAACTGTCTGTTTCTTCCTTCCATCTTGCAAATATCTGCTTCATATATTTTGGGACTCTGTTGTTAGGTGCATACATGTTTATAATTGTTATGCCTTCTTGAAAGATTGATTAACCATTTTATCATTATATATACATCCTTCTCTGTTTCTTATAACAATTTTTGTCTTAAAGTCTATTTTGTCTGTTATGAGTGTAACCATTCCAGTTCTCTTTTTGTTACTTTTTGCATGGAGTATCTTTTTCCATCCTTCCACTTTCAACCAATTTGTGTCTTTGGTTATAAAGTGAGTCTCTTATAGATAACATTTACTTGGATCATATATTTTTATCCATTCTGCCAATTGCTGTCTTTTAATTGGAGAATTTAATCCTTTTATAGTTAATGAAATAACAGATAAGGATTTACTTCTGCCATTTTGCTATTTGTTTTCTATATATCTTATATATTTTTATTCTTAAATTTCTCCATTACTGACTTCTTTTGTGTTAAATAGATATTTTTTAGGGTATCATTTTTTTCTCCTTCTCATTTCTTTAACTATATATTTTCCCATTATTAGTGCTTCCCTGTGGATTACACTTAACATCTTAATTTAAAACAATCTAGTTCAGATTAACGCCAACTCAGTTGCAATAATATACTAAACCTTTCCTACTGTATAGCTCCATTCTCTCTTTATGTATGTTATTATTGTCACAAATTACATCTTTATACATTGTGTGCCAATCAGCATCAATTATAATTACTGTTTTATGTAGTTGTCTTTTAAATCATATAGGAAAAAAGAGGCATTACAAACTAAAAATACATTAATACTGAATTTTAAACTTACCTTTGTAGTTACCTTTACAGGTGTTTTTATTTCTTCATGTAGATTTGAGTAACTGTTTAGTGTCCTTTCATTTAAGCCTGAAAGACTCTCTTACTATTTTTGTAGATAAATGGGACCTTGGAGTTCTCTACTCCACCATTTCTCTGATGTCACCCCACATCTCCTTGAAAACATTGTTTATTATTTCTTGCAGTGTGGATCTGCTAGTAACAGAGTCTCTCAGCGTATTTTTCCCTGAATATTTTTTTCCCTTTTTTCTTGAAGAATATTTTCCATGATATATAATTTAGGTAAACAGTGCTTTTTCTTCCATCATTTTTTCATCTTCTGATTTTTATTGTTTCTAGTGAAAACAGCCACCATTCTTATTGTTTCTTTTTAAAGAATCCAATGGGTCCTTTATTCTTTGGCTCCTGGTAAGATCCTTTTTAGTTTTGGTTTTAGCAATTGGTTATGATGTGCAAATGAGTAATTTTTTTTCTTTGTATTTGTCTTCCATGTGGGTTGATGTCTTTCATCAATTTTTCAGCCATATCTCTTCAAATAGTTGTGTAGATTTATTCTCTTTCTCTTCTCCTTTGGATTCCAATTATACATATGTTAGATCATTACGTATTATACTTTAGGTTCTTGATGCTTTTATTTTTCTTCCTTTCCTTTTTACACTTTTGTGCTTCTGTATGGCTGTTTGCTATTACTCTGTTTGTAAGTTCATTAATCCATTTTTCAGCTTTATCTAGTCTGCTGTTATACCCATTTAAATAATTCTTTATTTCATATATTTTATTTTTCAGCTTTAGAATTTTCATTTGGTTTCCTGTAGGGTTTTCATTTGTCTATTTACATTCTCAATCTTTTCACTCATTTTCCCCCAATTTCCCCTCTAAATTCTTTAATGTACCTATAATAGTCATTTTAAAGTTCTTATCTGTTATACCAACATTTTTATCATTTATAGGAACTGCTTCTAATGATCTAATTTTTTTTTATTATGGATCATATTTTCTTATTTCTTCATGATTCTTTTTTTTTTCCATTTTATGCCAGATATTGTAAATAGGGATGATCAGATCAATTTAATCAGAAATTAAGGTGAGTCAGGGTTGAGCCTTTGGTTATTTACAGTTAACCTCTGGGTTCAAATGTCTTAAAGACAGGACTTTGGTGTGTAAGCACTGTGAATATACAAGTTTTCTCTCCCTCTTCCAGCCTTTCCCTTCACTTCTCAGTGCCACTGATTACTCAGCAAAATTCTTGTGGAAGAGAATGGGCAGGCAGGGAACAGAAGGCATTCTGTTTGGCACTTTCCCAGCCTTCAATCTGCCAGGCTAAACCACATTTAGTTTTAGAAGCTTAGGTGATTTGTCCTTGTCCCTGAAAAACTCCCCTGCCTGTGGTAGGCTAATTATTCTACCTATTTTTGACCTTAACTTGGCAACTTCTCCCAAAGTTAAAATTGTACTTATCTATATTCATCTGTACCTATTTAGGAATAGCTTGTTCCATCTGTGGAATTTAGTCTTATCTGTGTCCACAGTTCTTTGATAGTTTTAAAATATATATATATACATATATATATATTTATATATATATATAATTTTTAAAAGTTTGTCCAGTATTTTCTTCTTGTTACATCAAGAGCTATGTTAGGCTTCTATTTCCTAACTGGAAGCAAAATTCCATGAGTATTCTTATAAACAGAGCTATTTTGAAAAAATATTTTAATTTTAGAAAAAGCCAAAATCATGATTGCTTAAGTTTTTTATATCAAACTAGGGCATTTTCTAATGTGGTAAACCACACTGATCAATTTTAAAATATTAAACCAACCTTGCATACCAGGAATAAACCTCAGTTGGTTGTGATATATGCTTTTATATATCACTGGGTTTGAATTGCTAATATTTTAAAGCATTTCTTTCACTTAAGTCCATAAGAGGTATCAATATTTAATTTTTATATTCTCATGAAGTCTTTGGTGTGTTTTTGGATCAAGGTTATGCAGATCTCATTAAAGTAGTTGGGAACTATTCCCTACTTTTTTTACTCTCTGAAAGAGTTCCTACAAGATTGACATTAATTGATCCTAAAACACTTGCCCAGGATTCTCTTCCACATTTACCTCCTCAAAGTCCATAAACAAACAATAAAATAAAAAGAAAACCCATTTAATACAAGTCCATATCTGGAACATCATGGTACCTCAAGGATGTCTGAATGTTCCTTGAAATTTGAAATTAGGTGACCTAATTTTCTTTTTCTAAACTGGATGTTTCCTACAATCAAAAAGTTCAGGTTCTTTCATTATTTTTCAGGCTGTCTTGGGATGCTCTCTTAAGCTTTCTGTCTCTCCTTTGTCCTCCTTGACCTTCTCAGCCTGATGGAATATATCGAAGAGATCCATCCTTCCTGGATGCTTGCAAGACCCCCAGAGACTCAGTTTATGCTCTTACCAAAGACATTCAAAATTTCTTTTGTTGCATATGACTCTGATCCACTCCTGGCTGGAAGGTTACTGTGACTTAGTTCCGAAATCCAACTGAGAGTCTGTAAGAAACTTCTGTTTTAAGACTAGCCCACTGTGATATTTTGAAATATACATTTGGTCTTCATCCCTCATTTCCTGACATACAGCTCCTAAATTCCAGAATTGATAAGAGTGCCTTTTGTATGTTAATGAGATGACTGGTGGCTGGGAGCTCTTGGATAGTCCCAGCATGACAGTTGGTTGCCAAGGAAATGCACCATGTGATTAGAGGGTTGGAATTTTCAATCCCACTCTCCACCTTCCAGGAGGGGAGAGAGATTGAAGATTTACCAATAGCCAGTGATGTAATCAATCACGCCTACATAATGAAGCCTTCGTGAAAACCCCAAAGGACTGGGTTGGGAGAGCTTCTGGAGAGTTGAACATGTGTAGGTTCTAGCAGGGTGGCACACCCAGAGAGGGCATGAAAGCGCCGTGTCTCTTTCCACATGACTTGCCCTATACATCTCTTCCATCTGGCTGTTCATCAGTATTCTTTGTAATATTCTTTATAATAAATGGGTAAATGTAGGTGAAGTGTTTCCCTGAGTTCTGTGAGCCACTCTAGCAAATTAATTGAACCCAAGAAGGGGTCATGGGAGCCCTAACTTATAGCTGGTCAGTCAGAAGTACAGGTCATAACCTACTGCTTGTGACTACAGTGTGAAGTGGGGTGTAGTCTTGTGGGAGTGAGCCCTCAACCTGCGGGATCTGTGGGAGATACCTGTGCTATCTCCAGGTAGATAGTGCCAGAATTGAATTGAATTAGAAGATAGCTAGCTGTCAGGGCACAGCACCATGCCCCGAGCACTGTAGAGCATATGCTGCATCCTGTAGTACAACATTCCAACCCCACAGGATGTTGCTATCAAGTCGATGCATTAGCTGATCTCTTATAGACCATTCCATTGTGCTGTTAGGCTCACTGTTTCCAGTGGATTCAGCATATGGTAAAACCAGTGGATCTTACAACTATTTGTTTACTCTTTCACCCTGAACAGTAAAATAGATCCCTTTTGCTGAGGTGATGTTACATGGGATCCCATGATAGCAAATTAGGCAACAGCACTCAGATGGTGGTGTTGGCAAAGGCACTGTGAGCCAGGGAAGGCAAACTTGTAAACTTGTATCTTGAGTAGATGCCAATTCTGGTAAGAATGAGTCACTGTCCCACCTCTGTCCCAGAGTGGGAGTCTGATATAACCAATTTTTTTTTTTAGTTTTATTTAAACTTTTCTTTCTTTCTTTATTTCGACATATTAATTAAGTAGGTGCAAGTGTTTTTGTTACATGGATATCTTGTATAAGGCATAAGTCAGGGCTTTTGGTGTGCCCATCACCAGAAGTGTTCATTGTGCCCAATGGGTAAGTTTTTATCTTACACCCACTGTCCCGCCCTCCCGCCTCTTGGTTTCTGACGTCCTTTATATCGCTTTGTGCCCATGTGTACCCATCTATTAGTTCCCACTTATTAGTGAGAACATATGGGGCTTGGTTTTTCCATTCCTGAGATACTTCACTTAGGATAATGGTCTCCAGTTCACTCCATGTTGCTGCAAATGACATTGTTTCATTCCTTTTTATGGCTGAGTAGTACTCCATGGTATATATATATACCACACTTTCTTTATCCACTCATGAATTGAAGGACACTTAGGTTGATTTGACATCTTTGCAACTGTGAATTTTGCTGTGATAAGCATTCAAGTGCAGTTGTCTTTTTGATTAAATTATTTCATTTCCTTTGGGTAGATACCGAGCAGTGGGATTGCTGGATCGAATGGTAGAAAAGTATAGTACACTCTCAAAGATGGTAGAGATTGACTGCTCCAGTAAGGAACAGTGGCCAATTTCTTACCAAATAGATTTTGATACCCTCTTAGGGACTGTATCATATTGAGGGCTCATGTTAGTCTCTTTTGCTGGCTATTGGGCACTCAGCAGCAGTATTGCCAAGATCAGCCTTGGTGAGTCAGAGCCCATGTGCAGTTTCTATCTGTTCATGGGCTCACTGCGCAAGCACTGCATGGCTGAGGAGAGAGGCTGGCTGACACGCCTTGGACGTGTTTTGTCCATCTGTTTGTAGAGTTCCTTGTCTGCAGTCAGTGCTCTCTGGTGGGCATTATTAACATGAGACACAAAGATCTGCACACTTTGTCCCTCTCCCATAGATGGATCTGCACAATTCTTTCTCACATCTGTTCGTCACTTGTTTTCCCATCTGTCTCTTTCCAGGTCCCTGACCAACCAGCCAAGGCATCCACCACTGTCAGAAGTCATGGATGGCTCTACCTCAGGTCACTCTTGTTCCCATTTAAAGTGGACAGCCAAGTATATGCTTAAAATATAACTGGACACCAGGTGGTTTTCTTCTTACCACTGTCCTTTGGGACCATTCCTGAGAGTGGCTGTTGTGTAACAGACAAGCTTTAGCCCATCATTTTCAGGCAGCCCATCTGTGCACCAGCCTTGTTGCCCTCCATCAGCTAGATAGAGGGAATCCATCATGGAGTGGTGGGTGGATAAGATCCAGGGGGAGACATTTATGCAATAGAGGGAGGTGACATGGGGTCAGCCCCACAGTTATAACTTACTTGTGCTACCCAGACTTGCTCAGTCACAATTTCTAGTGTGCCAGATGTGGTTGCCTCATCTTTTTGCTGGTTCTGAAAATACTCAGTTTGCAATGGGCAGCCCTGGTTGCATACTGACCTGATAACCCACAGTAGGGGTAGCAGCCATGGGAGTGCACCTGATAGACTTCCAACTATGGCTTCCAACCATTGACCAAGAGCAACAGCTACTTGCCCCTGAAATCTGTCATGACACTTACACCAAGGCCATGCTTCCTACAGGCTGCTGCCAGCTAATGACTGAGTATGGCAGGGACACAAAGGCACTTCTGGGAGGCTCAGGACTCCTCTTGAGGTTGACTTAAGCTCACAGGCTCCCTGACACACTTGCTGGACCTTCCCTAGTCTTCATGGTAGCCTAGGATGCTTTTGCCTAACCTTATTGTCCTCCCCCCTTTACAGATTCTATCATGGTCTGGCCTTTCCTGGCTCTCTCCCCATTTTCTATCCATAGGCATGTCCTAAGAAAATCTTGGCATGTTTATCCTATCTTGGTATCTGCTTCTTGGAGGACTCAGACCAACACAAGTGGTATTGAGAGTGGTCTCAGAAGACAGGCAGTGAGGTGGGAGTCTAGGAAGGGATAGCCTATTGCTTAGTAGGAGCAGAGGATGTCATCGTCAGTGGTAGGTGAGGCACAAGGTGGTGGCTCAATTACTAAAGAGTTCCCCAGTGGTTATCTGGAAAACATCCCACATGGAGGCGAATGCTGTAGGAAGTACAATGAAGTAAGCATTTGAAAATGTGAGCAGAAGAAAGCCCACAAAGATAGTAGAGGAGGCCAGGTACCAGCAAGCTGCATGCACACTGCAGAAGGATAATGAGGGACAGTGAACTATTAACAAGCAGATAATGACTAAGTGTGAGATCAAGAGAGCCTTGGAGAGAGCTTAAGAAAAATCCCTTATCAACAGTAGTGGAAGGGTAGACTCAGTTGAACTGCAGGCTGAGAACCTCACCATGAATGTGCTGGTGAGAGGCACACCAGCATCACCAAGAAGTTTAGTGGTGGCTCTCTGTAGGCCAGGGAGCGCGGCAGGAGAGGCAGCCCCAGAACTGGGTTCATTAACATCCATGGGTAAGATGGGGCCACCCAGAGGCTGGATGGTGGCTCTGAACTGCCAGAAGACAGGAGGTGGCAATTGCTTTAATGACCACGAAAGCCGGAGAATCAGACAAGGGGGTTTGATCTGTAAGGAGTGGGGGAAGTGGTTAATAGAGCCCAGCGTCTATAGGGACAAAATAGGCCATCAACGAGGGCGCTGCTTAATATTCACAGTAAAGGAGAATGCAAGAACGGAGGAGCAGCACAAGGCTGAGGGTGGTTGCCCAGTAAAAAGCCACAAATCTTTGCTCAGTTCGCAGATCTGAGCCAATTTGCAGATCTAGAAACCATTGAATGTAAAGGTGGCCAGATCCTTAGAAAGAAGGGCTCTGCAAAATTTCAGTGAGCCCACACAATTTCCCCAGTTCTTTTCCAGAGGGTTGTATGGCTGTTTACTTGGATGACTGTGCTGAGCAAATATTTCTGGGACTAATGGAGACAGAGTCTGAAGTGACATTGCTGTCCAGTGACCCAAAGTGTCATTACAACCCCCCTGTTAGAGTGGGAACCTACAGGAGCTCCAGTTAAAGACTGGCTCGCGGCGGGCTCACTGGGTCAACGGACCCCACCCCGTGGTCATTTCCACAGTGCCCAGGTGCTTAAATTGGGAGTGATATACTTGGGAACTGGAGTAATCCCTCATGTAGGGTCTATGAAGTATGAGCTATCACAGCAGAGACAGCCAAATGGAAACCCCTGAAACTACCAGAAGCCAGGAGGCTCCCACCCCATGGCCAAAATAGTAAAGAAAAAAACAATATTACACCTTGGGGAGTGCTATATCAGAGATCACCACCGGTAGGAAACTAAAAGAGGCAAGGGTAGTAGTCCCTCTCACAGCTCTATTTAATTCATTAGTCTGACCCTTGCAGAAACTGAATGCACCCTGGAGAATGACGGCAGACTCCACAGACTCAACCAAGCAGACACCCTGATCACAGCTACTGTGCTTGGTGTGGCATCCTTGCTCCACCTGACTAATAAGGCCTCTGTTATAAGATATGCAGCCATGATTTGGTGAATTCAATCTTTTCCATTGCAACTAGAGAAGAAGACCAGAATGATTCACATCCACATGGGATGAATAATATTCATTTACAGGGCTAATTCTCCCACTGTCTGTTATAATATAGTCCAAAGACATCTAGACTGCCTGAATATCCCAAGAACAATACACTCCCCTGTTACATTTACACTTCATGCTCACTGGACAGAAGAATGAGTGGGAGTTGGCTAGCCCTCTGGAGGCCTTGTGCTCCCGAGGGTGGGAGATAAGCCCCATGGAAATTCAAGAACTGAACACTTCAGTGAAGGTTTTAGGGATCCAGTGGTCAGGGCATGCTGGGATTTCCCCTCTAAAGTAAAAGAAAAATCTACTCATCTTGCAACTCTTGTCAAAAAGAAGGAAGCAAAGCCTCCTTGGCTTCTGTAGGCAACACAGGCCATACCTAGATATACGGCTCTGGCCCAAATACCAGGTGACATGAAAGACCACCAGCTTCGAGTGGGGTGGGGTCTGGAGAGGAAATGGCGCTGACAAGTCCAGGCTGTGGAGAAGTCAGTCCTGCTGTCTGGGTGATGTGATCTGGCAGGGGTAGGTGGAGATGTCAGGAGTAGGAGAAGATGTGTGTAGGGTTTATGGCAAGCTCTCACGGGAGAATCATGATAGTGGTCCCTAGAATTTTGGAGTCAGGCCATGCATACCACAGCAGAGAATTATACCCTTTTGAGAATCATCTCTTGGTGTGTTACTAGGTCCTGGTAGAGAAGGACCCAGTATGCTAGACCATGGGCACCAAGTGACCATGCATCCAGAACTTCTCATTAGGAGATGTGTCCTGGCTACAGATCCTTTTTGGGAAGGATTGGGGTATGTTTACTTCTATATATTTGTAGTAGCATTGTGTAGTTCTTCCTTAAAGGGATCCAGCCCCCTTCAAACAATGAGCTGAGAAGGTTTGAGAAGTATTTAGATCTAGAAAGGTTCAGTAAGGGATTATGATTTTTCATTGTTATAGCAGACATAAAACTTCTGCTCATAAGCTCTTGACTTTTTCTGGTTTTACAAGTTAAGCAACATTCAATCTGACTGCCTGTCTACCTTATTTCTAGGAAAGAGACTTATGACTGTTTACTTGGGTGATCCATTAGCCATTGTCATAGATTTCTGTGGGACAAGGAATCCTGGCTGCCATGTTGTCTTTTCTGCCCATTCAGGTAATTACGCCCACCTTACCACTGTTGGTTAAGCAGCACTACCTGGCTTCTGCTATTCCAGATCCATTCACATGGATCCTTGAGAGAACATTTCCATGGTAGCACTGCTCAATATTAAGCCTGACCTAACAAACATTGTCACCACTGGGTTTCTCAAAAAAGAATCCTGACTGCCTAGCAAATTCCTTACTGCCCTAGTGAAGGGATCCCCTGGGCACTCTTGGGAAACATCATCAGGTGGGGGTTCCCTCATTCTAGGAAATGCATTTATTCTAACAGCCCCACATCCCTAGACCTTCCGGATCCTTCATCAGTGCTCTGCAGTGGCCATTCCAGCATCCCCATCTCATTCGCTGTGGGCTGCCATCATGCCCAAGCTTCAGTGAGCCACTCTTGTGGCATATTAGGGCCAGGCCCAAGACATTCTTTCAGGACAATAAGTCCTGCATCTTGAAAATGTGCTCTTGTGTTAACAAATTCTCTCCCACCCCTCAGGCTTAACCACCCTCAAGATCCAACCCCATACATGTTTATCTCAGATCCTACCAGGACATGTTAGCCACATCATGCAATTTATTCCATGGGGAGGCCATTTCCTCCCAGGGAAGGGACTAATTTCTTTGTTCAGGCTGTGCTTAAACCTGGTCTTACTTACTGGCCAGGGCCAATGAGTGGAGTAGGGTGATCTTGATGGAGAAAAGCTCTGTCTTGTGAGGCACGTGTCACAAATCAAGTCTGTGCATTGTTACCAGAGTGGGAGTGTCTGCTCTTAGCTAGTAAGGAGAGGGCTGCTTCTGCTAGTTGGACAGTTTAGAAGAATCTGGGTGTTTATGATTCTCAAAGGCATCCACCCAAATGTCCCCCTTCCATGTCTCAGGGTCCAAATAATTCTCTACTAAGGGTTCTAATTTTAGCTTAGGAGATCTTTCAAGCCTGCACATTCAACCTCCTTTGCAGTTCTGCCATCCTTATGGGTAAAGCCTGAGTCTAATTTTCAACATGGTCCAACTATAGTTCCAGGAGATAAGGTTATCTTTAAAAGCTTCCAGGAGGCTTTCTGATTTTCATGGCGGCTCTGTGTTGATAGCAGATTATCTGAGACTTCCATTTTCTTCAAGATTTTAAAGGCAGTTAACAAAAGCCAGCCAACACCATAATCCTTATAATTACCATTGCCTCTGTACCTAGAGGCACTAGTGTTACCGCACACCTCAATGCTGCCCGTCCCTCGGGACTGCATCCTAATCCACCACTGAGAGTTTTGATAATAAGATGCTGTCTGAGCAGTGAGAGATCAGGTTTCAGAATCCCATTGAAGGTCTGCTCTCTAAGTTCCCTTCTAGTACCAACTGACTTAGTTTGCTTCCCTGAAAGCAGAGCCTGAGACAGGAATGGGATAAAAAGGAAGTTTATTTGGGAGATGATTCTAGGAATTTGCAAGTAGAGAGGAGGAGGAAAGACAGATGAGGGGCGTTTCTGAGACTGCTGCTGCGATCGTGAGAGCCCAATTTCTATAAGACCTCCTGTTCCCTGAGCACCACACAGAACGCCTCCTGAGCCCCCTCAGCTCTCATGGCCCCCCTGTTGATGGTTACTCCTGGGGGTTCTAACCATCCTGTAATTCCAGTCTCACTTGAGCAAAGATTTCAGTGATGGGAGAAAGGCCCTGGGGCAGAAAATAGAAAGACAGTGGCCGACCGGTGCTTGACGTGGTATGCGTCGGCACAAGGGGAGCTGCACCTGCACACAGCTGTCCACTGCTGATGTGACTTTGGTCAGAAGACGGCTGAGGTTTTGTGCTGGATGACAGCTCTCATTGTCATCATTGTCATAGCCATTATCGATGCCTAAACCAGCTACAGCACAAAGACAGGGTGTTGTAAATAATACAATAGAGACATCAACAAGGTGCATAGGAGGAAAGGAAAGAATGATTCCAGCATTTGGGAAAGAGGAGGTGTCATGAAGATGGTTTTTCATGGGATCTCAAAAGATAAGCAGGATTTCATAAGGTAAAGAAGTCAGGGCAAAACGTTCCAGGAGAGAAAAACATAACAAAAACGTGAATATAGTGATGGGGATACATGATGGGTGTAGTGATGGGGTTGCAGTGATGGGTGCAGTGATGGGTGCTGCAGTGGGGCACAGTGAGATGGGTGCAGTGATGGGAACAGTGATGGGGACAGAGATGGCTGCAGTGATGGGTGTAGTCATGGGTGCAGTGATGGGGTACACTGAGGCATTCATTGGTCTGGATGCTAGGATGGAGCCAGATGAGAAAGATTTGAACATCTAGTTAAAGTATTCGGGTTTAACATGAATGTGAAATGGGGTTGAAGGAAAGGTGATGAGAAGGAGGCTCTAAGGCTCCCTAGTCCTGTGCCCATGTCGGGTGAGAAGGGCATTGCCCAGTGACCTGATTCCATCACCACTGTACCGTTACGTTGTTTAGTCCACCTACAGGTTGGTTTCCATCATGAGGCAGCTGCCGTTGCTCTCATGCCTTCAAAGGTTCCTTTAGCTCCCCTTATGAGAACGGGCAGTGGGCGTTGATCTCCACTGCCTAGCAGTGTTTCAAGCCAAGCCTCATACTCAGCTCTTGGCTCTCACCTTGGTTTTTTTCCCTCAGGGTTTCAGCTGAGCCATCTGGGCGAGCAGGGAGAGCCCATCAAAGGTCTGTGTACCTCAGGGGCCATCCAGGCCACTGGTCTGTGCTACTAATGGGGACATCAAGGTCCAAGGAAGTGGTATCAGTGGTTATTCATCTTTCTAGAAGATTAAATGATTTTTCATGGCCAACCTCCCCTCCCTGATCTTCCTCATTCCCTACCCCCTCCTCCCCAAATTGCAAAGCCTGCAGCTTGGAGGCAGGAAACCTGGGTTCAAGTCCCATCTGTGCTGCTTCTCAGCCTTGTGATATTGCACCAGCCATCCTACCTTGCAGAAACTCAGTTTTCTCATCTACAAAATGGGAATAATCGCATTAAATTAGGTAACAGATGCAAAGAAAGCAATCATCCCCAGGTATGGTACCTACAAAGCATTCTACATATGAAAGCTAGTGTCACTGTTCCCGTGACATTATCAGTGTTTCCCAGTGAGCACGCCCAGTCTTAGGGGATGCCTGAGATAATCAGAGGCGGGACGTAGACAGAACAGCAAATAGAAGACATGTATTAAATAATTAGGAAACTATTTCCTCCAGTTCTCTTTGCATTCTGATTTTGTAGAAGAAAAAGACTCAGTTTGGTGGTAGCATGTCTTCTATATATACCAATGCTTGTGAATTTCCATTTTTAACAATGAGGAAATAACTCGCCCCACTGGTTAATGGTAGATAATTACATTTAACTCTATCTGGTAAACTCGGTCCTATTCAATAATTTAAACAGTCTCTTTAGGTAGAATAATCTTTCTCAAATATGTCCATACTCTCTCAGATTTTCTTCCCACCCCACCAACACTCCTCAGGACAGGATCTGGCTGCATGAGTTGAGGGAAGCTGATAGGGCCACATGTGAAAAGCAGAGGGAGCTTGGAGCCACTTGCAGAGGGCCTCACGTTGTCGTGGTCTCCACATCAATTTCCATCCGCACCAGGCTCCTGGGAGGATGAGGAGTTCTAAAACGGTGAGCTTGTGGTCTGGATTGAAGCCTGCTGACCTTCCCTTGCTGTCCCTGTGCCCTACCCCGGCCCTGCCCAGCACTCAGCCACCTGCTCCTGCCCCAGCTAGGCTGGGGCTCCATTCTGTTCTAAGCCTGGAAGTGCCTCTGTATCTCCCTGGCCTCCTCCTCACCTAGCTCCCAGCCAGACTGGCAATCACCTCCGAGTTCGCTTTTGGGAGACCCCAGGGTACACGTGAGCAGCTGTGAGGGACACATGCCTGGAAACGTCTAAGGTGTGCTCTTGGGGAGGAAGCTGGTCATGGCCACAACTAATAGGAAAACAAGAGAGGTTGGAATAGCGAAGTGCTAAGGTGTTCAGGAGGATCAGGGAAAGGCTCTGGAAGAAGTTCTTGGAAGAAGTGGCAGTGGAATTGGGCTTTAAAGGATAAGCAGCTGGAAAAGAAAGACATTCCCAATGGGGGCTGGGGAGGGATTTGACAACAACAAAGTCCATGTGAAGGTACTTTTAAAACTGTTGAATGAGCAGTGGCATTTCTGGTCAAATGCAGGGGTAGAGTTCGGAAGCAGGGAGAATCTTTTTGGTGGCAGTTAGGGAGAGCCAGAGGGAAATACAATCTAAGAAGCCTTGAGGTTGCCAAGAAGGCTGTAGAGGAAGTGGACACTGAAGGTCCTGTTGGCAGCCCCAGCCGAGATGCCATCCTGAGGTGGACCTTCAGAGCCACTCTCTTGCCCTGGCAGCAACTTTCTTCCTCTTCTCAGAAACTTCTTGGCTTATCCAGCCTGTGCTGGTTCTTCTGGCATCAAAGGCAGATGTGGAAACCTCATTCATACTTGGGTCTCTGGAACTTATAATCCTACAATGTCTGCTCAGTTGTCAACATAAGATGGGGAGACGGAGGCCCAGAGCAGAGAAAGGATTTGTTCAAGGACACCCTTGATTCTGAGGGAGAATCAATGTAGAACCCAGGTCTCTATGAAGAGTTTCAAGGTCATGGGCGAGGGCACATGGCTGCTTAGGGCTGCCGTAACAGGAAGGGCTCAGTGGAAAGGCAGGGAGAAGGAATCACATTCTTCTTTGCAGCTTTTTAAAGAACAGTGTGTAGGTGGGTCTTAGCAAGCAAGATTTAGATTCCAATCTAGTAAACGCTATTGACTACCTACAATATGGCCAGGACATGAGCTAAGTGCTTTGATACCTAAAAAGCTGTAAGTCTTTGAATCCTCTCGACAACAAGTATGTCTATAAACATGCATTAAGATATTTATATTCTCAATGTTAAATCTAAAAATGTAAACCCTGCAGGCAAGCCAGAAACATTTGAGAAATTCACTCCGTTCACCTCCAGAAATGCATGCTCACCTCAAAGATGGACAGACTGAACGTGCGGACATCTAATAAAAACAATCTCTTTCTTCCTTAGCCCCAGTCCATAGTTCTTAACCATCATCGTATTTAGGGACTGCTGTTCACTGGATTTCATGGGCAATTTGCAAGATTTTCAAGGTTAATTTGAGGCATATGTGATTTTTGCTGAATTAAGAATCAAACCCTCGCATAAGCTTTCACTGAAGTCCTTTTTCCATCACCCCTTGCACTTTCAGCAGCATATCAGGAGTTGGAGTTGGGGAAAAGAGATTATTTCCTGGAGGAGTTCAAATCCGTCAAGGTTTATGGAGTGCCTGCCTCAGGCAAAGTGCATCAGGCAGTCAGGTAGCCCCTTGCTAGGACCTTGATGTAGGCCTCCCTGCTTGTTTATGCAGAGTTCTGTATCCAGCAGGCACATGTTACCTGCTTATGGCTCCCCTGCCTCTCTCATAAGGTGACTACTCTGGGGAACCTGTGCGTTGTTAGATTGATGCTTTTCAAACAGACTCTGGCTGTTGTTACATCTCAGGGCCCTGCCCCCACATCTGCAGGGGGTGGGCAGAGGATGCACTTTCTAGTGCCCCAGATAACTCTTGACTCTGCCAGCCCAGCCCCAAGAATTTGAAAAGCCCCTTCCTGGACCCCTTACCCTAAATGAGGTGTGGAGCCTGCTGGGGGCAGGTTGGTGATGCTCCTGGGTCCTGACCTGGATCTTCCTACGACCCACCAGCAGTTTTTCAGAACCTGGCCTTATAATGGAGAAGGCACTGCAGTGAGAACCCACAATGCTGAGGACAGGTCCCAGCAGAACTGCTTCTCATGACTTCGCCCCCTTGCACCTGTCTCCAGACCAGAATCGCAGAGGGCTGGCCTAAGACCCAACTCAGGCTGGTGGACATGCTGTGTTGGGCTCACACGGTGATTTTTTAAAAATTGAGGCTACATTTAAAAGTGTAGAGATACCATAAACTTCGGTTTGGTCTGCCTACACTGTCACAGACCACATGTTTCTGGAGCTGAGAGTCACGGCATTTAGACAGAGTGTGTGCTATCCAGTTTCCCACAAGCCTCCCTCTCTGCTTATCTGTCCTGGCCAGCGGCATTGCCTGCTTGCTGCCTTCACGGCCCCTGGAGACATCTGACGTGGGGACCCCTGGCTTACCTGATCTCGAATGTCCTTTCTACTTCTACCATATCTATGAGTCCAAAGTCTACCAAATTATCTTTCCCCAGTTCAAGAGTTAATCATCAGTTTCTTCTTATGTAAATCAGAACAGGAAAGTCTTGCTTGGCCAATCCCTCTGAAAATATTGGTTGGTTGCTATTCTTCGCTATCCCTGAGACCTGTGTCTGACTGCTCAGCATTTGCCTGTTAACAGGAAGCCCTTTCCAGGCCCTGACCAAAGCTCTCTGAGGCCAGCAGCGGCCGTGGATGTCCAGGGAGTTCAGCTCGGGCAGCTGGATGGACAGGGATTGGGTGCACCCAGGCCAGGCCCTGATCTGGGCTGTTGGGGTCCTCGCAGCTGCCACCAAGGGTGAGACACCTAGTGGGAGAGGAGGGCTCTCAGAATATGGGACAGGAAAGAATTTTCCATGGGTGGAAAGGAAGTTATTTTTCAGAGGTCTCTGACGGCCTACAGAGGGCTACATAGTACACTTAGGGCACGAATGTCTTGGTGTTGCTGACAGCCAAGGGCCAGAGCTTCTTGGGCACAGGTATGGCACAGAAGACCCTGGTTTTGCCCTTGGGCTGCTCAGCCTTGCAAGGGACTTGGAGGAGTTCTGTCCTGGGCAGTGCGGGAGGGCTTGGGACAGAATCTGTGCTTCTGCCGTCCTGGCTGCGGAGGCAGGACTTTCGGTAATGGGAGGACATTAGAAACAGCGCCAAGACACCAGGTCCTGCTAAGTAAGTCACTGGGCTGTTTGCTTCTCAAGGATCTGTGCTGTAACCAAGATGCCTGCTTGCCAGTTTCCCCAAATGCCACGTTCATACCCCTGGAAGTAGATGAGTCGGTTTCAGGTGGCATCTGCATGTTAATGTTAAATTTTGTAGATGAATATTTATTTTATGTTTATTCAAAAGCATATACTTAACACATTTACACCACAATTCCATAGCTGTTATTGCTTAGGATTCCTCTAGGTAAAATTTTAAAAGGAGTTTATTCAAATTTAAGAAAAATAAAAAGCTGGTTATCGTACAGGTGACGCACAGATGTCCCAGCAGTTGTGTTGGTGGGTACAGCAATGGCAGAAGTGTGGGACCCCCTGAGCAGATGATTTTGTGGGGTCCTGGGATCTGCACAGCCTGCCTGGTGTTGGCCCTGTAGAAAGGGAAAGCTGCACAGCAGAAAGGAGATGGGTTCTCAAATGAACCAGGAAAAGTTCTGTGGCTTGGAGCTGGGCTCCTAGGAGAAATGAAGTCAGTGCTCTCATGAAGGTGACTTCTAAGGCAATCTTGGATGAAGCGGTGGACACGGACTCCTGGAGAGGGAACTCAGATACTTTTAGTTGCACAGAAAGAGTGTCCCTCCTTGGGGAAGCTCCACGTCGGGCCGTGCCCTGCCTCTCCCCACCTCCTGACTCCTTCTCATGTGTCCCCTCAGGGCTCGCTACTGAAGTGCCACAGAGGAACACCAGCCTGGGATGGGTCCAGGGGAAGCAAGTCACTGTGCTGGGAAGCTCCGTGTCTGTGAACGTGTTCCTCGGGGTCCCCTATGCTGCACCCCCTCTGGGACCCCTGCGATTTGCAGACCCACAGCCTGCATCACCCTGGAATGACTTGCGAGAAGCCACCTCCTACCCTAACTTGTAAGACCAGGCTTGGACCCATGAGTGGCCTGTGACTGTGGGAGTCGGTGGGGGGAGTGAAGGTCATGCAGCCGGGCGGGAAAGGGGAGTAGGGGTGGAGGACGGTCGAGAGAGGAGGGGGAGAGAGAGAGTTACAGACCTACGGTCATGCTTCAGTCATCTCCTGATTCCCAAACTGGCTGGTCACCAGAGTCGCTGGAGGCATTTTTCAAAATAGCAGATTCCCTAGGCTCCCCCTTCTGAACTTCCTGAATCAGAATTTCCCAAGCTGGGCCCAGCAAACTGTTGTCTGATAGCTCTCTAGGGATTCTGAGCTCCAGCCAGCTTTGGGCAGCACTGTGGTGGCCTTACTCCCTGTCGGTCAGAAGGGAATGTCCAGGTGCTTCCATGTGACCTCTCGCCCAGGCTTGACCTCTGTGGTCAGGCTGGGTTAGGGCTTCAGAGAGAAGAACCACACCAGAGGGACTGTAGCTCTGGCAGCTGCGACTGCGCCTGATGCGGTGCCTGGCCCCTAGTGAGAACTCCATGAACACTTGCGGGATGGATACAGGAATGTGTCTCTTAGACACAGGGGGCCCCAGGGGTAAGGAGGTCTCAGTCACCGCAGATTTGCAGGCTTGGGTGGGTAACCAGTTAGCAGGTTGACTGTGGAGGGGTGAGGTGAGAGTGATGGGTGGGCAGGAGGGCTTGAAAATCCCCAAGAATCTTCTTGCTCCTCAGATTCTGTGGCACCCACAGGTTGGGCCACATCCGTTCCTGGTACTGGGGTCCCAGGCAGAAGGAATATCCTGGTGCTGGAATACCCGCTAAGCCACAGAAGATGACCCCATGTGATTCTAGGGACTGAGGACATGAAGCTGAAACTCATTTGTTCGTTCATTCATTCATTCATCCAACTAATATTCATTGAGACCCAACCTGATACCTGGCTCTCCATCAGGCCCTGGGGACACCACAGTAGATTAGTCACAGCTGCCCTCAGGGAGCCTATAGACAGGGACATAAACAATAGTTAACAGTTAAAATACAGGGTGACAAGGGCAACCATTAGGGGGTCAGAGGAGGGTGCTGAGCAAGCACAGAGGACCACCTAACGCAGTTTTGAGGGGAGTCAGAGGTGGCTTTGCTGAAAGCAGTGAGGCCTGATTTCTGGAAAGCCGCATGCAAAGGGGCAAGGGCACAAACACCTGTTAGGGGCAGATTTGCAGCCATACTGTACTCTGTTCTATTAAGAAAACAGCTAACATGAATGGCGCTAAACTTAGTAGAAATATTCGCATATACAATTGCACTTGATCTTACTGTGTGTCAGGCCCTGTGCTGGGCCATGAGGTACAGAGGTGACTGACACAGAGTCCTTGGCTCTTAGCTGTTCACAGCTGAGTTGGGGAAGATGATAATGCTCATGTGCAAGCTTGGGACTAGTTCTAGGAAAGAATACAAGACATAAGGGTGTTTCCAAAGAGCTATGGTCTAACTGGAGCAATCTCAGAATGCTTCTTGGAGGAGGTGGCATTTGGGCTGAATCTGAAAGAGAGGGGAGAACATGAGCAAGCAGATGTGGGGAGATGGCAGTCCAGGCAGAGGAGCCAGCTTAAGCAAAGTCTGGATGCAGGAGTCTCCTTGCAAGTCCACCTCATTCGGTTCCCGGTAGGGAAGCCTGGAAATGTCCCTTTGCGCTTCTGGGGAACAGAAGAGGGAGCGGCAGGAGCAAAGCCCTGGAAATTCAACCAGTGTCCTGCTCTCTACAATCTGGGAATTGCTGAGCCAGCTTGAGTGGTTACGTATGTCTGTATTATCGGTGTAGTCATGGGGGCGTGCGCAGGGTTAATGGTTTATGCTCAAATTATTCTGAACAGTGTGCCTTCCCACCCAGGAACCAGAACAAAGAGAATTATAGTTTGCTTGTGTGTATGTGTGTTTGTTTGGGAAACCATGAGGGTTTTAGCCATGATCAGACTTTGTACTGATAGCTCCCATGTACCTCTCCTGCTCAGGCAGAGGAGATGGGCAGGCCACCCCACTGTCACAAGAACTGACCCCTCCTAGGCAATTTTGCTGACAGCAATTCTGAGGATTTTCTCCTCCCCTTCTCCAAGGTGTTTCCAGAACTCAGATTGGCTGTTCTCAGATCAACACATGCTCAGGGTGCATTACCCCAAGCTCAGAACATCGGAAGACTGCCTGTACCTTAACATCCACGCGCCTGCCCATGCCAATGTGGGCTCCCAGCTCCCGGTAAGGCTGCCTGCTGTGCTTGGCTTGGGGTCCAGGCAGGGTGGCTGTGTGTCTGTCTGGAATCGAACTTAGCCCCCTGTTGGGTAAATGGGAAATGTAATCACTTTAATAACTTTAAAAAATCATTAGAATGGCAGATTCGATTGACTTTTCTGATTCTTTATTGACAGTGATTTTTTAATTTTTATTTTATTTTGTTTTCCCCCTCTTTGAGTATTTAATGATCTGTAAGCTTTCAGAAAAGATACTGCCTAAAAGGGCTGTTTTTTTTTTTATTTGAGAAATAATTTTTTTAAAAAGGATAATAGCATCCTCCAGTTTTTCTATTGTAATTAAGACAGGTAGTAATGTTAAGTATTTCCTTTAATGATGTACAAGATCCCTGTGGAACTGAGTGGGGGAAAGGCACATTCTGTCTCTTTAGCCACACCCTCCCACCCTCCTCTCTCCCCCAGGCCTCTGCCATGGGAGACTCACTCTCTTGTCTCGTAACAGCAACATCTGCTGAGTGCTTATTGTGTGCTGGACACAGTACATTATTTAATTTAACTCCCACAATAACCCCCTGGGTGAGGATGATTGGATCCATTCTACAGATGGTGAAGATGAGGCACGAGAAGGGGATAAGTGACTTGCTCTATGTTGTGCACACAGTAGGTGCTAGACACTGGCGCGAAAGCCAATGTTTTGTCCAGCTCCCCTTTCTCCTCGGTGGCTTCTTACCTTTTCCTACTCCAAGGTTTGTAATTACTAATATGACCTTAAAAGGGGAATGGAAGGGATTTATTATTAAGTATTCGATCAGGGATAATACCATTTCAATACTGTTTTGTGTTCCCTTGTCCCAAGTTTTCTAATCAATATAGTAGGGTTTCCACATTTCGCTTTTTCTTTCTCTCTTTTCTTCTCTCCTCTTCTCTTTGAAGATAGAGAAAAGTCTTAAAACATCTTGAGCTCCTTTTGCTCCTATACATGGTGATTTCTGTCTCCCTTGGGTCACAGGGTGGCTGATATTTAGTTAACACTTTCTGAGCACTAAAAGTGTGCTATTTATTGCTCATTGTTCTAGGAGCTTTAGATGGAGGTTCTTGTTTAAACCTCATGATAACCTTGTAAGTAACATACTATCATTCTTCACATCTTATAGATTTAAAATATGAGCCTCAGAGAGGTTAAGTAATCTTCCCAAGGTCACACAGCTAGGCAGTGTCAGAGCTGGGAATCAAAACCAGGCATTCCGATGCCAGAGCCTACACACTTAACTGAGGATGTCTTCAAAAGAAAAAAACCTCTCACTCTACTTAGAAAGTGAGGCATTTATATTTCACCTGAAGAAAGAATCCCCCAATATGCAAGGGGAGGGGATGGGCGCTGGGCAGGCTGACTCTCCCCTCCTCAGGTCATGGTGTGGTTCCCGGGGGGCGCCTTCGAGACTGGCTCAGCCTCCATCTTCGATGGGTCCGCCCTGGCTGCCTACGAAGACGTGCTGGTTGTGACCACTCAGTACCGACTTGGAATATTTGGCTTCTTCACGTGAGTCTCCCCAAGTGACTGACATGCAGATCCCCAAGGGGTACCTGTGCAGTAGCCACGGGTACTGCCAGCAGCCTAGGGGGGGAATAAGCCTTCAGTGGCATTGAACACATTTGGCCCTAATTAATTAGTTAGGAAATTTTCACAGCTGTAACAGATAAATCCCCAAATCTTTGTGGTTTAAAAAACAAAAATCTCATTCTCACTCAAGTAAAGTTCAGTTGAGTGTCCCTGATCAACAGACATCCTTCCACGTGGCCAGCCAGGGATGCGGGCTCTGGTGTGGACCCTCTGCATTTGGCCCGCGTTAGGAGAATGAGCAGAGGCTCATGCAAGAGAGGTTTTTCTGGGTCAGCCTGGGGGTGTCGCTCATCACTTCCGTTCATGTGCCATTGGTGGAACTCAGTCATCTGGCCACATCCAACCACAGGGGAGACTGGAAAATGCAGCCCAGCTGTGCGCCTGGATAAGTGGAAACTGATGGTGTGAGCAGTTAGTCGTGTCACATGCTCACCTGAGAATCATCGCTTGATTGCGTTGGCTTCCCTTCCCCCAGTAACGCCTAACGTGTATTGGGTGCACGCTGAACCCAGCACGGTACTGTGCCCTTTCGTGCATTATTTCAGCTCACCCTCAAAGTAACCCTGCAAGAAAGGTTCTGTTGTTACTCCCATTTTACAACTGGAAAATGGAGGCACAGAGACGCCAAGCAATATCCCAGAGGTCACAGAACAGAGCTGGGTCTCTTGATCACTTCTATGATCCTGCCTGAAACGCGGCAGGTTAAGTGCGGAGGGGGGTGAGATGGAAGCGAAGAGGAGTAGTGAGGGGCGGGGCCACGACTGTGCTTGGAGGCCACTGTCCCACACTGTGTGGAAGGCAGCAATGATTCAAATATGAATCCTGCCTCCAAGAGACTCAAAGCCTAGTGGGAGAGATAAGGCAGCGACACAAATATCCATGCCACCAGGCAGGACACGATCAACTCTCTGAGAGTGAGAAGGAGCAGGGCTGTGGGAATGGAGATGGGCGCTGCACAGGCTTCCAGAAGAGACATGGCGTTGGAGTCACATCTTATAGATGTGGTTGGGTTTGGTTGGGAGAGCCCATGTTTGGCTAAGGATGCTGCCTTCGCAAAGACTAGGAAGTGGGAAGGGATGTGGCCAGGCATGGGGCTGAGGCAACATTGCAAACTGCTGGGCCTGTTGCCCCAGGGTCTGGGAGGTGGCAGCCAGGCAGGCTGACAGGTGCCTCCACCAGAGCAATTACACTTCTAGCTGCTCTATATGTTAGGATTCCTTTGGAAGAAAGGTTTCCAGCAACAGTTTATAATATCTGGGTTCAAGCCTAGGTAGATGAGGATATAGCAAGAGATGGATGAAGAAAGACAGGGACAGGACTGATAGGGAAAGGCCTCGAATGCCAGGCCATAGGCGGAGCATGGGCCTCCCCAGGCAGACTGAGGGACCCAGGAGTAGCCTGCTCAGAGCCGCGAACGAGGAAGCTTACTCCAGAACAGGGTGGTGGCTGGGCCAGGGGTGCCCAGCTGCAGCTGGGGAGTCCAGTTGGGAGGCTACTGCACAGTCCTGACGTAGGCCAGAGGGTGGCTGGATCATGAGAGCACTAGCTAACATGCATGTAACATGTATGTGTGACATGCTTACTGTGTGCCGAGGGCCGTCAATCTTCACAGCAACCATGTGGAGCAGGCACTATCATTGTCCCCATTTTAGATGTGAGAATACTGAGGCAAAGCAGGCTGAGCGATTTACCCCACGTCACCTGGATAACAAGTGTCGGGGCTATGAGTCCTGTGCTAGGGCTGAGATCTTAACCATTCGGGCAGAATGCTTCTCAGGGTGGACAGAAATGGAGGATGGGGGCCAGGGTGGGAACCACAATGGAATGGGGGTGGCATTGGCAGAGTGTGGCTCCTGACCTGGCGTGGGGGTCTGAGAGAGAGACAATGGAGTCACAGCCAGCCCGGGGGTCATGGACAGAGAAAGCGACCCGGGCAAGGAGCAGTTTAGGGAACTGGAGAGTGGAGGGGAGTCCGGGATTACTTGCAAACATGGTGCGCACCATGTGAACGTTTTCGGTCCAGGCATTTCTTTGGTTCTATGGCATTTTCAGTTGTTCCCCCATTAATTGTCCCCCCATCCAGGGGCAGCCACAGGAGGGGAGGGGTGCTGTTAGGAGCATGGATTCTGGGACCAGACTCCCAAATTTGAATCCTGAATCTGCAGCTTTCTAGCTCTAGGGCAAGGGAATTTAACCTTTCTGTGCCTGAATTTCCTAGTCTGTGAGAAGGAGCTGGTGTGTGCATGGGAGTCCTGGCAGCATGCTCAGGTTCAATGGCAGGTAGCACTTCCCAGCAGAGAGGGAGCCCAGGTGGTGGGACACACATTCCGGCCTCTCTCTAGCCCAGCCTCAGTCGAGCACCTGCTAGTGCCTCCCGCTGACTGTGCACAGTGGAAGCCTGGGTGCTGCAGTTCCTAGAGTGCAGCTTTTGGGGGGCAGGGCAGAGAAGGGTGGAGTGAGGACCCAGAGGAGCAAAGGGAGAAAAAACAGCACCACCCACCTCATAGGCCATGAGGTTTATAGGAGCATTAGCTGTAGATCCCTTAGAACAGTGTCCAGTGCCTGCTATTGCAGCTGCTGTTATTGCTGCTGTTGTTATTATTATTTTTAAATTTAGTCATTATTTAGACCTCTGTGCCCAGGAAGTCCTTGCTCCCTGGTACAGACTAACCCCTAGGAGCGAGACTCTTCTCCTGGGATCCATGGATTCAGGGGAGACTATGAAGACTCTGAAAGTGCACATGCAATATTGCATACGTGTATTTTTCTTGGGTGCATAGCTTTCATTGGATTCTCAAAGAAATGCCAATCCCAGCAAAGGGTGAGAACTAAGCCCAGTTTCCCCAGCTTCTCCAGGTCTCTGACTCCCAAACCCCTCCTGGGTGACACCTGTCCACAGCCTCTGCTCAGAACTCCCCGAGCGTGGCCTACTGAGAATTCTCACTCTTGCTCCCAGCACACAGGATCAGCACGCTCGAGGAAACTGGGCCTTCAAGGACCAGTTGGCTGCCCTCTCCTGGGTGCAGAAGAACATCCAGTTCTTTGGTGGGGACCCCAGTTCTGTGACTGTCTTTGGCGGGTCAGCAGGAGCCATAAGCGTCTCCAGCCTGGTGAGTTCTCTGTTTGTGACTTGAGTGCGCTCCACAGCAGCGCATTGTGGAGTTTTATACTTCTCTTCCAAATATTTAACTGTTATCTTGTCCACACCTAATTTGACAGCAATATTTTTTAGCTATCCTTTATCGAGGTTTTTTCCTCAAACATAATTTTGTTTTCTTTTTACACATGTAGTTCATTTGTTCCCATGATGTTTAATTGATTATGCAATTACAATAACAAGAGCAACTGACAAAACATGTTTGGAAGCAAACACACCTGACTCTTGGCAAGAGGCTGGTGGGAGAGAAATGAACGGAGGTGCTAGAAAGTGACCTGCTGGCTCTGAGTGGGCAGCATCTCCTCCACATCAGTTAGCATGTTAATTGCAGAAATTAGTTGCATGGGTTAAGAGAGCTTCTGCTGTACACTTGACAATATACAAGGTATTTTTATACCTTCAAAATTACCTTCTAAGGTAGCTTATATTAACCTAACTTTTCATGTATTACAACAGCCATCATTTCATGAGTGAAGTTTGACTAGGCACTGTGCAAAGACTTCTATGTTCATTACTTCCCCTACTCCTCACAATAATTCTGTGATATGGGCTCAGTTTTTACTCCAGTTTTACAGAGAAGTGAACTTGATGCTTAGAAATATTAAGCAGCTTGCCTGAGGTTACCCAGCTAGGAAGTAAAGAAGCTAGAACTCACATGCCTGAATGTTTGACTTCAAAGTTTATGAAGAACCTGGGGCTCAGAGAGATTAAATAACTTGCCCCAACCTTCACAATTAGTCCTTGAACCCCCAAACAGGGGCTTTTTTTTTTTACCCTCTAAGTTTAGAGCTCCTAAGGAGGCTTCCTGGTAAGGTTTCTTTAAAGAAGGGGTGGATGGTATGTGCGATGGGTGGGGAGCCCCTGGATAACCTTTCCCGGGTGTCCTGTGTTCTTTCTCCAGATTCTGTCTCCCATGGCCAATGGCTTATTCCACAAAGCCATCATGGAGAGTGGGGTGGCTATCATTCCTTACCTGAATGCCCTTGATGACCAGAGGAGTAAGGATGTAGGTATATTGTTGACATCTTTCCAGCTGCCTCTTCCTTAGCAGGAGAGTATGTGGTCAGGAGTTAATGGAGTGCCATCATCTCACCACGTGCTTGTCTTTCCTTAGCCACCATGCCCAAGAAAGCTCAGGCTGGCCCAAGGTGAACCTTGTTCCTCCATGGAAGGCTCCTGGTTCAGCAGGAATGGGTCCAGCCACACAATGCCACATCACTGGTGTGCATGAGTGTGTGTGTGTGTGTGTGTGTGTGTGTGTGTGCGCGCGTGTGTGTTATAGTTCTTGCATCTTATCCGTTATTCTTTTCTTGTGATATATAACTCAGTCCCTTGTATTATATACAGTTCCTCTCCTGTACCTACTCTACTCCACAGGGAATGGCTACCTAGGGAACTATGTTAAGAAAGATCCTGGGGCGGTTTCCAGCTCAGTGGGAAATAATGCTGTGACTGATTAATGCTGTCTGGCATGGGATTATAAGGAGGAGGTGGGGCATATGTCCAGAGATAGTTATCATCTGTCATCTTGTCTTAACTCTCTACTAGATAGGGAGGCCCTGGAGACCAAGGTCTCTGTGTCCTTCATATCCGAAGCCTAATACCTGGTATATATTGAGCAGCCATAAATGTTTGTTAGATGAATGAATTAACAAATGCACTAATTTATTCATGTTGATTAATTAAGCACTGGGCTATGGAGCTATCTCCTGAGTATTAATCATTTAAGAGTTATATTTTCTTAAACACCTTATAGAAATAACAGAGCACTCCAAGAGCAGAAACATAGAATTAAGAGATTGTAAAAATACCCTCAATATAGAGGGAACACTGATTTTGTCAACATTCTCTAGAAAGCTACTTTCAGTTTGTGCATATATTTATTCATATGTCACACATGTATTGAGTGCCCACTGTTTTCCCAGCTCTATTAGGACCTGTGGGTTTATCAGTGCATAAAACACATCCTAAGCTCAAGGAGACTATAATGTTTTTATTACAAAGGGTTTTTTTACCTGGAATCCATGGATAGGTTTGGGAGGTGGTCCTTGAACAGCCCGGTAATTATGCAGACTCTGTATGCTTGTGCATCTTCCCAGGGAGAGGCTCTGTAGCTTTCATTGGATTCTCAGAGCATCCATGACTCCTGGAAAATTAAGAACCACCAGTGTCAAGGGACAAGTGCTACAAATATGGAAGGTTCCATGACAGGGCAAGCAGGTGGTTAGCAATGGGCTAGGTAGGGAAGGTAGGGAACATTGAGCTGCTAAGAGATTAGGAGAGGAAGGGGTTATGGGGCCTGCAGTGGTTTGAAAGGATATTTTGGAGGGCAGGGCTTGGGCCTTAAAGAATGAGCAGGATTGGTGCAGGGACAGAAAAAAGACCTTCAGGGCACTCCAGACTACGGCTCGGGCAGAGCCGACAAGCTGAGAATCTGATCCCCAGTCTTACCTCAGCTGACAGTTACAGAGCTTACAATGCTGCTCCTCACTCCTGGGGCTTCTGGCTCCATTTAGCACCCCTACGTTGGGCTGCTGGGCTTTGGAGGTCCTAGTGCCAATGCAACCATGCTCACAGGACTGGTCTTTCCGTGACCAGGAATTTGGATTCCATTCCATGGCCTCACCCCTAGCTCTGTCGTTTGCTAAAGACAACAAGGAGGGTAAGGAGAGAGAGTAAGGATAACTCAGTGCCAGCCCGTCCTCTGTGTGCACTTTCTGTTACAAGTGTGTGGGGCTGAGGGAGGGGCCGCAGGATGGACTCATATGCAGAGGACCAGCCTGTGGCTGGTCGGAGAACACTTTCCAACTCTTATTTTCCTGGGTGTTTTCAGTACCGTGCTCTGACCTGGTCCTTCTCTGGAAATAGTTACAGGTGGTTGCACATTTCTGTGGTTGCAATGCATCCGACTCTGTGGCCCTGCTGGAGTGTCTGAGGGCAAAATCCTCCAGGGAGTTGCTGGTCCTCAGCCAGGTGAGGAGGGAGGGGAGAGTTTAGGGGTAGGGTGGCTCGTTCAATGGAGTGGGGCACAAATCCTACCCCTCTGTTATTTATTTTGATTCGGGACTTGGAAAAGAGGGGGATTGAGGATTCATGGTTAACAGCTGTAAAAAGCAAATGTGAGGGATAGAACCCTTGTAGGTAATTTAAGGAACTTGATAGGCAGGGGTGCTGCTTAGCCTGGGTAAAAAAACAGCAAACAACAAGAGCTGTCTAAGTCCCTGAAGGCATCTCACTGGAAAGAGGGATCATGCTTGTTCCCCACGCTCACAGGAGCTAAAGTCAAGATCAGGATCTAGAAGTTCCATTAGGAAACTATTTTGGCTTGGAATAACTGAGAACTTTCTAAAGCCTCAATTGTCTGGAGAAGGACTGAGGTCCTTTAGAAGGTGGTGCGATGCCCACCTCTGCAGGTATTTAAACAAGGTCTGCCTGACCATGGATGAACTTTCAATCACTGGATGGTTAATTAGACTGGATGATCTTATATGTCCCTTCCAATCTTGAGAGCCTTTGATAGTCTTTGAAAGAGCAAAGTCGTTATCTTTCAGACTCCAACATTTGCTAGTTATTTGGCATACATTGACTATCTACGGTGAGCTGTGCTGGAGTCGGGGAAATGGATAATAAGTCCTTGACCTGATGTTACGTCAAGCTCTTCTGTGTGGTCCTTTCTACACAACTCCCCAAACAGAAACTGAAGGAAACCATGATTAGAGCCCCCTGTTGCTTTCTGAGACTCAAGAAATATCCAGCCACATCCAAGGCACAGTGCTCTGGGAAAGACATCTCAGGAAGGTGTTCACACCAGCCCCTACTATCCTGGCCATTCCCTCCCCTCCTCATTTTTCCCTTTGCATTTGGCCAGTGGTTCTCAAACTTGAGCATGCCTCAGAACCACCTTGAGGACTTGCTAAATAAGTTTGCTGGGCTGCACCCCAGAGTTTCGTATTCAGTAGGCCTGGAGTGAGGTGGAAGTTTGTATTGCTAAAAGTCCCGGATGCTACCAGTCCAGGAACCACTTTGAGAACCACTGCACTAGGCCACCATATTTCTTGGGAAGATGCTATTATTATTCCCATTTAGCAGATGAGAAACTAAGGCAAGTTTAGCCCCCTTGCCCAAGAAAGTGACAGAGTTGTCCAGGAACTGTTGCATTGAGCTGGGCCAATAGTGGTTTATTTTTACTTTTTTAATGCATTTTGACCACTGCTAGACAGGGTTGAATTAGCTTGGCTAGGATTTTGTGAACAGAAACAGCTGCTGCTTTTTCTTTTCTTCCTTATTGCAGAGAACAAAGTCTTTCACTCGAGTGGTTGATGGGCTTTTCTTTCCGGATGAGCCACAAGAGTTATTATCTCAAAAAGCATATAAAGCAATTCCTTCTATCATTGGAATCAATAACCACGAGTGTGGCTACCTGCTGCCCTTGGTAAGAACTCTGGCCGTCTGCACAGCCGCTTCCTCAACAGTGATGCAGCCGTTTGCTTCAACAGCTGGGCATTTTCCTAGATGACACCAAGTGTTATGAGGGCTGGAGCCACCAGCCACGCACACAGTGGTAATCTTTCTCTGAAAGAGGGGGAACTGAGGACCTGGGTGTGGGGGGGGGTCACAGGAAGTGTCTGCCTTGCTCCTCATGTGATGGGGTTTACAGTGGGGATTGGATTCATTTGGTCTTTACTACAAACATTACAAATGATTGTTTTCAAGGTATTCAGAGCTGACATTCAAATAGGTGTGAAAATCTTCAGTCCTTTAAACTGTTCATGTCCGGCCATGGTTTGGCATTTTGAACTCCAAGAATGGTCTCCAGGGTTGTACAGGTTGCAAAATTATCAAATCATTTTATTCATTTGATGAGTACGTACTGAGCCTTTACTACATGCTTGTGAAAACCGAGCATTCATCTGTGAACACGGTTCCAGCGTTCTGAGAGCTTACGTTCTCGAGGAGACAGATGAGACACAAAGTCGAAATGATGATTTCAGAGAGTGACAGGTGCTTTGAAGGACACAAGTGGGAGAGAGGGTATCTTTAGGGCAGGCAAAGGGTAGTCGAGAAAGGCTCCCCTGAGGTGGGGTCATTGAGCTGAGGCCTGGACACTGAAAAGGAGCCATGATTTCTCGGCTGTGGTTAGGAAAACCTTCCCCATTGGAAGTAAAGTTTTCATCTGGCCTCAGAAGAGTGGAGGGTTCCATTCATAGCACCCTCAAAGCTAATTTATATAGACCAACCTCCTTGTTTTAGGCTGGGGGGAATGAGCTTAAGAAACAAAGAGATTTGCTGAATTACAAAGCTAGTTGGTGGCTGTCTAGAACCAGAATCCTGAGTTCATTTGTTGTTAAAGCATGTTCTGCCATTACTAATTTGACCTCCAGAGCAATGTTTTGGGGTAAGGGGACCTGGGGATTTTTGTCCTCATGTTGTAAATGAGGCAATTGAGTCACCGATTGTGGCTTGAGTAAGGCCTTTCAATGCTTTCTGGGTGTGTGCTAGAAAGAAGGCGGGTGCTACCGATGACAACCACCACCAAAACCACTGCAACCAGCTCCCAAGTGCCCTCCATGTGCCACGAGCAAGCCATCTGTGCAGCAACTTGGAAACAGGCATCACTGTTCCTATTTTATGGCTAAAGAAACGGAGGCTCAGAGGCTAAAATGGCTTTCCTAAGTCTCCCAGCTGGTACAGAGACAGCGGTGTACAATTTTCATGCACTTAGGCTCTACCTTTAAATGCCAGGTTCTCTGCTTACCGGCTGTGTGACGTAATGTCTCTGAATCTCCATTCCCTCATCTGTGAAATAGGGTTAATCTTAATACCCACCTCATAGGTATGTGTCAAATAGGATGGCATACAGTAAGTGCTCAGTAAATGCTAGATACTGGAATTAGTCAAGTGACAGAATGGGAATTGGTAACCAGATCTGCATAGCTTTAAGGTCTGTATGGTGCTGCTATTCCATGTGAACTTGTAATTAAATCCATTATTGGCTATTGGAGACCAAAGGAAACCCTCCGGAAACAAATTCCAGCTCGTTAACATGCACAGAGGGTTTTCAGTAGTTCAACTATGCTTGTGGATAACTTGAATGACTCTAGGGGTTCCCTCAGATTCCAGGAGACAGGCATGTTTAAATATCTACCCTAGTGATTCCTTACCCCAAGATCTTCAGCAGAAAATGTACCAAGGAGATGCATTTGACAAGTGAATAGTATTTCTGCCCTCTCATGTTTTTAGGTTATAACATTGCCAGAAAATGGTCATTTAACAAAGAATAACACATAGTTCTTCCTATGTATCAAACACTATCATAAGAGCGTTACAAATATCAGCTCACTCAGTTCTCATTGCAGCCCTGGCATGGGGACTGTCGCCGTCTCCACCTTTTGGATGAGACGCCTGAGGCAGGGACAGTTCAGTCCCTTGCCAAGTTCACAGCTGGTGAGGGCAGGACAGGGAGCCTGTGTTCTCAGCCACCAGCCTCCCTGCCTCAGTGCCCGACCCTACTGCTGGCTTCTCAGGGGACCTCTTTGCAAAGGTCTTTAGAAGGAGAACAGCAAAGCACCAGTTTTGAGAGTTTTCTGGCTTCCCTTTGAACTTGGTGTGGAAGCCAAGTTGTGGCCCTCGGAGAGACTGGTTCACCATCTGATGGCTCACTGGGGACACCCTGCTTCTCTCTGCAGAAGGAGATGCCTGAGATCCTTGCCGGCTCCAACAAGTCTCTCGCCCTCCGCTTGATACACAGCCTCCTGGTGAGTGAGCCCGGGTGACCGCAGCGCTCTGGAGACCCACTCACTAACACGCATCCTGAGTCACACCCAGGGAGAGGACCTGGGGGATAGATGTTCCTCACTCATTCATTCATTCAACAGACCTTTACTAAGTGCAGGCCCACCATTCCTTACCCACACTCCCCCACGTCCAAAGAGCTCCCAAAACCCAAAGGCTTTTTGTAACCCACCTGGCAGCCAAACCTGACCTAGATGGGTCTGCAGCTATCAGTCTTTGTAGTTCCCACACGTTCATTTACTTATTTATCGCACTGCGCATATGTTTCTCTGGAGACATGTCAGTATGGATGCTGGGGCTCCGCCCCACCACATCATGTCACGTAACGTGCAGCACATGTCCTGAATTACCTCCCATAGTCGGCAAAGTTCTGAATTCTGAAACACACGCAGGACTAGGGACTCCCGTTCACGCCACACCAGCCTGACGTTATGCCAAGTTCTGACAAGTCATTTCTTCATTCATTCATTTATTATTCAATAGCTTATTCATTCATTCACTGCACAAACATATCAGTCTCAAGTCTTACTCTAGACACTAGGATCTGGAGATAGATTGCTTCCTTTCCTTCTTTCTCTCCTTCCATCCATCTTCCTCCTTTCCATAAACATTCATTCAGTGTGGACTCAGGGCCAGGTTTATTTCATTCATTTATTCATAGAACAAACATTTAGTGAGAGTCCACATGTCCCTGCACTTCCCTAGGTGCTGGGGTGCTGTGGGGGCTGGGTGGGGATGGCAGGACACTTCAGTGCACACTAGGCAGAGGAATGTCTAAGGCCCTGTGGTGCCCGCCGGTGGGGGCAGGTGGCTCCCTCGGGGAGAGTTTGAAGGATTGCTGGAGCTTGTCTGGAGACAGAGGGCAGAGTGAGAGGGGCCATGCGGGACCAAGAGGACCAACTGGGAGCAGAGGGGTGTGAAACCAGCTAAGGATTGGCTGCCACAGGAGAGATGCTTGATGCCATTATAAGCTGCAG
Organism: Propithecus coquereli; assembly: GCF_000956105.1. NCBI lineage: Eukaryota > Metazoa > Chordata > Mammalia > Primates > Indriidae > Propithecus > Propithecus coquereli. The sequence continues at coordinate 60,952 of NW_012151286.1, read as the reverse complement.
AAGGAATGTAAACTTCATCCCAGGGGCTGGGCACAGAAGGAAGAGTGACATGATTCAGTTTCCATTTTAGAAAGAGCCTTCTGGCTGCAGAATGGGCCAGACTGGGGGCAGGGATCCCTCGGGCCTTGAGGCTTGTGGAGGGATATTTGCTCAGGCTTGGCTGTGTGAGGATGAGAACTGGAACAAGAGTTTGAGACACATTCAGAATATCAGTCGAATAGTGGAATCTCTCAGGCTGGGTTGAAGACGGCCTCGTGGAAGAGATGGCCATTGGTCTGGGCCTTAGGGGAAGGGAACCCTTGAGCAGGAGATCATTTCAAGTGGAGAAGGTATCCTGAGCCAGTTCCCAGGGTGGGAAGCAGATGGTATGGGAAGGTGCAAGGGGAATAGAAGGGCCTGGGTCTTCCTAGGCCCAGTAGGATGCCAGGGGCTGCTTTTGAAACGGTGAGTAGTTCTCTGAGGCAGAAGGCAGAGCCTTGCTCAAGAACCCCAGAGTCTTGCATTCTGGCTGTCCTATGGGTTCTTGCCCAATACTCCACTCTCTATGCCCACCTTGGATACCTCTGGCACCATGGCGTCTGCTGATCATATACTCCAAGTGGCCAGGCCCCTGCACCACAGCCTGGACCTGCTGCAGAGCCTGCCCTTGCTCTGGGCCTGATTAAAAGCCACCGGCCTTCTAAGGACCTGATCAATGGGTCTGAGCAGCGTTCCCAGATGGTGGACCCTGCTTCATCTCCAGATTCCAAGCAACCTACTGAGGGCTGTGCCACTGTCTTGGTGGTAGGGGTCTGAGGTGCAGCGTCTTATCCAGCACCCCCCAGAGTACCAGACCCCCTAAACACATCAGCAATGTGGCAGATCCCTGAATCTTTTTGAAGTTCAGCTTTCACCCTCTGCCATTCATGCTTGGGGCAAGTTAAGGGGGAGAAGCCTGGGAGGCAGGCTGGTGCCGGGTCAAAGAAGGCATCGAATGCCCCGTGAAGGCCCTTGGCAGTGGGGCTCAGGGGAACCAGCAGGACTGAAGGCCTGCCCTGGGCCGAGAAGCTTTTCTCTTCACATCTCATGCCATCCTCCGAATAACCCAGTTTTTATAGATGAGGGAACTGAGGCTCCAAAAGACTCACTAGCTTAGGGAAAACAGCAGAGGGCTGGAGGCGGCGCTGGTACTAGGAGCAAGGCCTGTGCCGTGGATGTGTGGCCTGTGTTGTCACAGACGGCCTTGTGCTCAGAAGGGTGCTACATTTCAAGATGGCTCTGCTGTCACCATCTGGAAATTCTTAATAATTTTTGAACAAGGGGCCCACATTCTCACTTTGCACCTACAAATGATGTAGCCAGTTCTGCCCAGCAGTGACTCTTTTTGAAAGATGATAGGGAGGCCCATGTACTGTTAGGAGCATGGGCTTCAGATGCAAATAGACTTGTGAAAGAATCATGGTCCTACCAATTTGGACCAACCACTTCACCTCTCTCAGCCTCAGTTTCCTAATCTGTGAAATGGGGCTAATTTTCATAGGGTCACCGTGTGGATTGAATGAGGCCTTGCCTGTAAGCATTCAGAATCATGCCTGCACAGGTAAGTGCTTAACATGTTGGCCATTGTTGTTGACCCAGATCTCCTGTGACCATGATTTTTTACAGCACCTCCCCTTACAGTATTTGTACGTTGTGGCTAATGAATACTTCCATGGCAAGCACTCTACGGTGGAAATCCGAGATAGTTTTCTGGACTTGCTTGGAGATGTGTTCTTTGTAGTCCCTGCGTTGGTCACAGCTCGCTATCACAGAGGTGAGTCTCTGAGCACCCCCTCCAGGACCACAGCCCAGGGAGGCCAGTGGCTGCAGGGACCCATGTTGTCTGCTGACCAGCTGCCCGCTCTGCCCTCTGCCCCCTCACCCAGGGGGAGTTTCCAGGTGTGTCTGGGATGCAGCTGTGCTGTGCTGACTGTGGCAATTCCCCTGCCTTCCATAGTTTGGGAATGTCGATCAGTTCTTGTTTCTGCTCCTTTCCCTCCTTCGGAATCACATAGAACATTTCCACCTCCCTATAATTTTATGGAGGACATTCCCCAGGTTGTTTTCTCTCTGGAAGTGTCTTCCCAAACAGCTGTGAGGAGTAGTGGAATAATCAGAAAGACAAGATTACTTCTGGGGACATAAACCTTGTCTGGCTTCCTTCCTTTCTTCCTTCCTTCCTTCCTTCCTTCCTTCCTTCCTTCCTTCCTTCTCTCCTTCCCTCCCTCCTTTCCCTTCCTTTTCTTTTAATAAGTATTTATCAAGGACCTACTATGTGCCTGGCACTGTTCTAGGTCTTGGAGATAGAGTAGTGAACAAAACATGTACCCTGTAATACTTCGGGGGAAAAAAAGACCCTGTCATTATGAGAATCACATTCTAATAGCAGGTGAGCCTGATGACCAATAACAGGTAAACATAGAATGTGTTAGATGGAGTAAAATAAAGCAGAACGAGGTCAGTGGTGATGAGGTGCTGTGGAAGGTCACTGTTTTATCAGGTCTGTTAAGGTGACAGTTGAGATAAGGACTGAGAGTTGACTATTGAATTTGGCGACACAGATGTCACTAGGGACCTTGACAAGAACTATTTTCATGGAATAACAGGGGAGTAAAAGCCTCATTAAAATGGGCAAATTGGTCTCCAGACTCAATGCAACCCAATGTCAATCTCAATCGAAACCTTAGCGGTGGTTTTGGAGAAATGAACAAACAAATGCTACAAATATATGGAAATGCGAGGATAGCCAAAACTATCTTGAAAAAGAATAACAAAGTTGGAGGCCCTACAGTCCACCTGATTTCAGGACCTATCATTGAGTTATGGTAATTAAGAAAGTCTGGTATGGACTGAACATCAGACAAACAGACAACAGAATAGAGTGGAGAGTCCAGAAGATAGACCCACACATAGCAGTTAACAAATGGAGCTGGAATAACTGGACATCCAAAACCAAATTTAAAAATTTTTGCTGTTCAAAAGATATTAACAATGCAAGCAAAAGCAGTGGAGTAGGAAACTTCACTGCAGAAGAGGTGAATGAACCAGCAGGGACCATCAGGATCAATTTTAATAGAACTCTAGAAACAAATCAAGGGTTTACAAGCAGCAGGTGAAGATTTAGTCAAGACAGAAGCCCTTGAATCTCACTGTGGCATTTCCACTCACTCTTGCAGCATTCCCTGCGACCCAGCTAAGCAGTGGCCTTGAACAACAACCACCCACATTTATGATACAGCAGCCCTAGGAAGGGAGCGAGAAAAATAGACCTTATTTTCAAATAATTGTCAATGTTTGTTTTGACCTATCTGGGGCTCCCTAAATGACTAGCTCAAAAGGCTTGCCTTTATTACACCTAAATCAGAACTCTCTTAGGCCTGAGGCAGCTACCTGGAAGGCATCTGTCACAAACATTTATAGGTAAATGCATTAGTTGCTGCCACGAGGGGTAAGGGATAACTGTTGGAGCAAACAATAGACTAACTGAAAAGCTTGGGAGGAAAGGACGGGCAATAAGACACTTTGGGAAATTAGGGCTTGAAAAGCCCCCACATGTTCCTGGGTATCTAGACTGCCGTGGCCGTGGGTGTGTCCAGAGTGGGGACCGTGCTCAGAAAAGCCCCCAAGAGGCCCTGAGCTTTCCTGTGAACGTCAACCTCAGGCTCTGCTCGAGCAGAAAGTGAAGGCTAAGGTAGAATCATAAACTGCCTGGCTGGGTTTTTAAGGAGTGCCCAACACACACACACACAGCCCGGCTGCAAAGACTGGGAGCTTTTCTTTGTTTGTTTGTTTGGTTGGTTCCAGGCATTTAGGGAAATCCCAGCTGACCTATCAAATCACTAGCTGACCACTAAGCTAAGAGAAGAGGGACTGTGACAAAGTGCAGACTTTACAAAATTCACGCAGAGACATCACCAAAGAAACAAACAATAGCAACTTTAACAAGCAGTGACAACAAACCCAGGGGTAGGGGGAGAATCGGATATACAGAGTTGCCACATTATAATACTCAAAATCTCCAGTTTTCAAAAAAAATTATGAGCTATGCAAAGAAACAAGAGAATATGGTCCATATTCAGGAAAAAAATTAATAGAAATTGTCCCTGAGGAAGCCAGGCATTGGACTTACTAGACAAAGACTTTATTTAAATCAACTATTTTAAATATACTCAAACACTCCACACATTAGATTCCATATTCTACTCAAGTGCACGTGGGACATCTACCAGAATAAACCATATGTTAGTCCACGGAAAAATTTCAATAAATGTAAAAATGATGCAAATTGTACAGAATATCTTCTTCAACCACAATGGATGAAATTAGAAGTTTATGAAAAGAGGAAATCTGGAAAATTCATAAATATTTAGAAATTAAACAGCATACTTTTTTTTACATTTTAAAAAATTGTAGTTAAATGCATGTAACAAAAAATTTATCCTTTTAACCATCTCCCTACATTCCTTCACCTCTGCTACTGCAGGTCTTTGTGCTGTAATTTCCAGCACACATGCAGAGAGGTGGAGGAGTGTAGAATGCAAATGTATAGGTTGTCTTGGAAGCAGGGAGTTAGCCTTGTTCTGTTGTCTCTGGACAGTTGAATCCGAGTCAATGAGAGAAAGTCACAACAAGGTAGATCTTGGTTCAATATGAAGGACTTTTTTGAGAAGTAGGACTAGTGCCTTCTCAGGCTGCCCCAAGGAGTAGTGAATTCTTATTCATTAGAGGGATGGGGCTAGTTTGGCAGGAAATTTCAGCCTCGAATGAGGAAGGAGGAAGTTAGGCTGGTTTTGGTAGCCTCTTGTCTCTGATCTTTTCCCAGTCCTGGTCTACAAATCCAGGACTCAGTAGGTAGGAATGCAGCCCCCTGCTCCACCCTGCAAGCACACTTGACCTTTCCTCACCTTTTGTCAGATGCTGGTGCACCTGTCTACTTCTACGAGTTTCAGCACCGGCCCCAGTGCTTTGAAGACACGAAACCAACTTTTGTCAAAGCTGACCACGGTGATGAAATCCGTTTTGTGTTCGGAGGTGCCTTCCTGAAGGGCGACATTGTCATGTTTGGTAAGGAAATGGCCACAGGGGCTCCTGCTCTTGGGGGAACACGGAACTTGGGATGAGGTGGGGAGAAGATTCGACTCCTCATGGTTAATAAGGAGCTCTCTGTTCACCCCACCTCTATGAGAGAGCCCTGGAGGACCTGTAGATTGGGATTTAATCATCTCTGTGGCTTACAGAGAGACACAACCTTTCTCTGGAAAATGCTCCCACTCGTATTTTTAGAAACCAAGATGAAAAGAGCTGTCAACATTTGTTGGATAAGTGCTTCTCTTTGCACTAAAGCCTGTGGGGTGTGCACTGTGGGGCACTCAGCATCTAATTTTTTAAAAAAATTATTAGAATCATTTTTTTCCTTCTCTCTGACCACTAGTCTCCCCCTCCCTACTCTTCCCAGAAATCCCATGAGGCTACCACCCAGGGCTTTCAAAGGCAGGGACCACGTTTTTCTTATTAATAATTCTTGGATCCAGATGAGCTCATGTCAATGTTTGTGAAATTGTTACTAATGATGTTAGCTCATTTATTCCTGAATTTAGACATATTTGGTGCCAAAAATAATAAACCAATCAGAGTAGGTTATATCAACAGCAAAAATTACAGGAAGATTACACACAGGAGTTATCACTAAAATATTTAATTAAAAACATTACACAACACAGACTCTTCACACTGGCCTCTCAACGAGAACAGAGCTTCCCACACAGAAGCTGTGGTTTGTGACTGTGGTTTGTTCATTATTTTATGTATTTATCATCATCTTACGTCATCTTATAACATAGATAATGACAGAACTATCTTTGTCATAAGGTTTAAATAAAATAATTCCCACAAGCACACAGTGAGTACTTAATAAATATTACTGTTATTAGTCAGCAACATTACCTGGGCCATACTACGTGATGGCACATGGATTCTCCAAACTGGAAAAAATGAGCAACATATGTATCAAAGGGTTAAACTCCTTGATATCTAAAGAGCCTCTAAAATTGATGAGAAAAGAACCACCTAAGCAAAAACTGGGTAACAGATATAAACAGATAGTTTTTGGAAAAGGAAAACAAGTAGCTTTAAACATATGAAGATCCATGCAGCCTCCCTCGTTAACAAGAGAATTGCAGACTAACTTGGGCTGAGGAAACATTTTCCATCAATCAAGTTTGGAAAGAACAAAATATTTTAAATTAAACAATGCATTCAAGCGGGTGTGGGAAACAGACAATTTCGTACGTTCATAGAAAACTATGAACATTTAAAATGCATAGAGTCTTCAGCCTGGCAATTCTACTTCCAGGATTTTTTTTGCATAATTATACTTCCACGTGTGAAAAAATATAAGTGCACACTAACACATTGCTTTTACCAGCAAAAGATTGGAAACATGATACATGAATTTCATATTTCTGTGTAATAGCATATAAATATTTATATATTATATGTTCATAAAACAAGAGGTGGCAACTTTATCGGTGACAATATCCTAGATATAATAGGAGATTAATTTTAGTAAAAAGCGCACGGTGTAGAATTAGTGTCCAGTCTACTACCAAATGGCAAATGGTTGCCTCTGAGGCTGGTCACTGGGTGTCTGGAGGGAAGAAATGGGAGGGAAATCTATTTTCATTAGAAATGAGATACTCTTTTTGCATTTTGAATTTTTTACTTTTCAAATAAAGAAATACAGTAATTAATTGTAAAAGTGTGCGTGGGCGTGTGTGTGAGAAAGAGAGACAGAGGGCAAAGAGAGAGGGGCTGTCTCTGTCCTCGAGGAACCTGCAGCTTTGTGGGAATGGCTGGAAGAACACAGGGTAGACAGGGACGATGTGAGTTCAGCCTCCGCCATTTGGAAGCCACTATTGTTTGGGCGGTCACAGTTGCTCTGAGCCTCAATGTCTGCACATACAAGATGATGGCTTGGGGGCTTGTAAGGAGGTAGCGGGAGGAGAGGTGTGAAAGGGACCCATCAGTGAGGCACCTGGGACTTCTAGCGCGTCATTGTGAGCAGCGGAATTTTGTGATTGTCTCCTTCAGAAGGAGCCACAGAGGAGGAAAAAGTGCTGAGCAGGAAGATGATGAAATATTGGGCTAACTTTGCACGGACTGGGTAAGTGAACCTCCCGGCCTCCCCCACGCTGGGGTGTTGGAGGAGGAAGATCTCGCTCTGTTTCTACTTTCACCCACTTGCAGGAATCCTAATGGGGACGGCCTGCCCCTGTGGCCGGCCTATGATTTGACTGAGAAGTACCTGAAGCTGGACGTGAACGTGAGCCAGGGACAGAGACTGAAAGAGCACAGAGTGGAGTTTTGGACCGACTCCCTCCCTCTGATAATGTCCACTTCTGAAGCTCTCCTCCGTCCTCTTTCTTCCCTGCTCCTCCTTTCCCTGCTCCTGCCTTCCTTTTTCTCCTTTGTTCCCTGAGAAGTTACCTGTGTATGATTTCGGTTTCTCTTCTTCTGCGATTTCTCCCGCAATCATGAGCTTCCTTCTGAGTTTAGCTGCTCTCTATGGGGATCTTTGCAGAGTAAGCTGCTTTAGCTGGTGCTTTATGGACTTAGGGATGCTCTTTATAGAATTCTTTTCAACATCAAAAAATGCAATTTGTCTTGGAAGGCAACAAGATGTCTTCAGTAAGTCTGGAGGAAGGCTGGCCTATTTGTTGTCATAATAATGATCTTGTTACTCATATGCAATAAAATCAGAATGTAAAATATATACAGGGAACAGAATTTAATTCTGTGCTGATAACTCCGCCCCAGCCCCCAACATCCAAGATGAAGTGGACTTTCTATCAGAGAAGGTGTCTGCATGTGTAATTACCTAAAATGCAAGTCCCCCACCCCAACCCAGGGGGACTTTAGCCACAAGCCAAGTACAGATGTCCTGGATGTTGCTGGGTTTGAGCTGGGTCTCCTCTCTTGCTCAGGAGATGTGTGGGGGCACCTGAGAGCATCCTCAGCCATGGAAACCAGACATCATTCAAGGTCAAGAACCAAGAAGTCAAACACCAGGCAGCAAGGGTCAGATCAGGGACACCAAGGAGATAAGAGGCTTCCCCAGCGGCGTTGAGACTAATCTGCCACTCAATAAATCTACATTGCACTCAATATATACTACGCAGATCCCTGTTGGGGATACAGCCATGAACAAAAACACAGCTGCTACTAAATAATGAGCAAACAGACATCAATCAAACATTCACCCAGGTGAATATCTTATGACGTAAATTTGATAAGTGCTGCTCAGGAACAGTAAGGTGTTTTAAGAAACTGCAACTGTAACAAATGGACTTCAGTTATTAATAGAGTAAAGTCTTAGGAGGCTCGCTCTGTAGAAAAAGCATTTATTAAGAAAGGATGAATTAACGTTTGCCACATGATAGGGAGAATGCTGTACATCCTATCATTCAAAGACACACTCTGTATATCCATATAGTTCTTATTATATACATATAATTATTCACCAGGGTAACTGATTTTTCTTTATGATTACTTCAAGATTAAACACGAGGTACATTGAATGGAGGGGTTTTTGTTCCAACTCATAGCCTGCATCTGGCCCCCAGAGGTGTTTTGTTTATCCCACACAATGTTAAAAATGTTTTGGAATTAGTGGCCAGCTAATTTTAAATTAGGGAAATTTCACATTAAAAGCCATATTTCCGACTTCTCCAGAGGGGGTAAATAAAAAAACAAACCCAGAAGATCTTGCAACAATAAAGGTACGTTCCCACACTACAACCAGGACTTCTGACAGCCCATATAGCACCTTCGTGCAAATTAGAAGGTACCCCTTCCTCAAAACCCTCCACAGACATCTTCCAAGAAACTGTCATTGACAAATATCTGCATCTACGATATGAAGGACATCTCCTCTGAAGTGTTACCCTTCTACAGTGCACAGCCTGTGCAACTGTTCTCAGCAAAGATGAGTAAACTGCAGGAACAGAGTAGTGGCTACCCCCTTTACAAAGGCATAAACTCTCAACTTTCCACAGTCCTCACCATTCCCCTTTGTCCTGGGCCTATTATCTAACCCCTAAAGGTGTTTAAGTTCCGGCCCCTGACCTCTCATTTTACAGTGAGCCACAGACAGTTAAACGGATTCACCCCAGATCACTCATCAAGTTAGCGGCAAGTCAAAACCAGGCCTTGAGTCTCTTGTCTCTTGAGAGCAGCACTCTTTCTGCCATGCTGCAGACCTCTCTCACCAGACAGTCCAAGGCATTGGGTTGTCTCTAGCTTGGGTGGTTGTGAGAGGGGTGGATCAGAGATGCCTGAGCTACTTTATGACTCTAGGAAGAGGGACCAAGCCACATGCAAGCAAGTTGGAAATTCGATTGCCTCTGCAGCTGCAGAAGGCTAATTTCTACATTGATATTTGGAGAAACTATCAGCTGGAAAACACCACTCAACTCATTTTTAAAAATACTATCATATTTAATGACATTACTCCACGCATCATTTATAAACTGCTTGCAATTCCAGTATCCTCAAATATGCTTCTAATTTTGGCCGGCGTCTTGCTAGGGGGAGCACATTTCCAAGTCATCCAGATATATGGCCCTCATCCCTCCTTCTTCTTGTCCACACACAATCAGATTTATGGAGTTAAAGTTGGCATATAAATGCCACTTTGTGTCATTTTTGTTTTTTTCCATTTAGTTCAGGGTTTTGTATCTGGAGTGTAAGTAGAAGAGTTGTGTGAAAGACTTTTCCAAATCCCCACTGGCCGGGCCACTCGCCAGTGCAACTGAAGCACAATCTTCTTGGATGGGACCTAGAAGTCTGTATTTTCTGTTTTCAGGCATATTAGTGCTCAGCCCTGATTAAGAACTACTGAGTCTTATCAGTGTGGCGTATGTATTTTTCAAGTTGCTAGAGGCTCTCCAAAAAAATGACCCCATCATTTGTAGCACCAGGGAGAGGTGTGTATTCTGTGGCAGCCATCTGTGCAAGGCTGTGGTATTCTGTCATTTACACATGTCCTTCTAATTAAAAAGCCAATTATACTCAGAAAAAAAAAAAGCCACTGAGATTGCTGGAAACCGGATCAGGCCAGGTGGGCAGACTAAAGGGCTGGGTGCAGCCTGGGGAGAGTGGATACTTTGAGAAACTGGACTGTTTTTTTTTTTTTTTGCTTTAATCCATGTCTGACATGGGTGTGTTACAACCTCTTTAGCCATTAGTCTGATCCTAGACATTTATGGTCTTAATGTGATGAGCAACTTTGGGAATGGATACTTTTATTTTTAAATATTATTTATGTCATTCAGATTTGCAGAAGATGGACTGGGTCAAAGGCTATGCCCTTTTTACATCACTCTTCTTATGTTCTACAAATTCATTTTCCTAAAGAGCCGTATCACTTCATACTCATCAGTAATGCAGGTACTTATATTTCACAATAACTTCTGCTTTTCCGTCATTGTAAAAATAGAAAATATTTAATCACTTTATAATTGTTAAAGAAACCATTTGCTTTTTTTCCAGAATCCTCTCCCCCTGCAACAATCTTGAACCCTATTCCTTAAAACAAACCAAAGCAAAACTTTAGCAACAAACCCGAATCAGTTTCCGCCTGTGAATTTCCTAATGTCCAGCAGAGGGCAGCATTATAATAGAGAGAAAACACTTCCCTCCGCTCTGCGGCTTCGGGGTGCTGGTGGTGTGGTATCGCAGTGCTTGGACCGGAAAGGAAACCGTGCAAGATAGTTATATTACAAGCCAGTACCATACAGTGTTGTTTTTTTTCTCCGTAACGTTTGGAAATGGAACGGGTACGATCCGTTACCTGCGAAGTCTCACTGTGAAGACAACCCGCAGGCAGCACGCAGTTTTTCCCTTTTCGCATGTTTGTACTTTCCCTACTTCCCGGTCAGCTCCCGGGAGCCCCGCCCCTAGGGATCCCCGTCCCTTCTCCTTTTCGTTTAAGGGACTCTGGACTCGACCTTTCTGCCCAATGCCGAAGCCCAGCTCCCTTTGCTGGCCCTGGCCGCGGCCGCAATTCCCCCACTTGCACCGGTTTCCCCTGGGCGGAGACCGGGGTGGGGAGGCGGCTCCGCCCGGTCAGCATCTGCGAGGCGAGCCTGCCTGCCCACGGCCGAGCGGGACCCGGTCCCTCGGGAGCTCGGGCCCTGCTAAGAGCTGGCGTGTGATTCCCCGGGGGTGAGGGGAAGGTCAGCGGGGAGGAAAACCCACCTTGCGGCTCGATGGTGTCAAAATACCAGGGAATTCCTGGGCAAAGAGCTGGCTGTGCTCCGTGGCTGGGTTGGAGCTCAAGTCTGGACTTAAGGGACGGTGGCAGGGCCCGGCCGGCGCAGCAGGGCACGGTGGCAAGGCTGCTGGAACACACCCCGGGTGCCTGGGGGCAGCTTTTCTATCCTGACCTGTAGGAAGCAGACTTTTCTCTTTATGGGAGGATGATGTGATACAAGGTGCATTGACCTATTCATCTCTCTGTCTCTCTATGTCTGTCTATCTATCTGCTCCCCTTTATACTGCACTTGAAGCTCTGTTACTTCCTGGACTTTTCAAGGATAAGAGCCAATTTATTCAAGACATGCTTTAGGTAAGTTTAAGTTGGATTTCTGTTACTGCATTCTGCAGGATCCTGATTAAAATAATTGCCACATTTGATCATTTGTATTCAATCCTGTAAGTTATATGGTCTACGGTACCTTTATCTGTATCAATTTTGTCTCCTCTATCAGATACTAGTTCTTAAGGCCTGGTATAAACGTTTACGTTTTTAAATTGAATAAAACGTACATGCAAGAAAACATATATATATATATATATATATATATATACACATACATACATATACACACATATGCAATATATATGTTATGTCTTGATGCATTTTCACTAACTGATGACACTTGTGTAATCAGCACCCAGAAGCCATCTTGAGCTCAGCTCCAGGCTCCGCCCACCTCCCCTCCCTGCCCCCTACCCCCCCACAGTGGGAACCACTAACCTGCCTTCTGTTAATAGCAGCATATTATAATAGCTTTTCCAGGTTTTGTGCTTTGTCTAAACAGAATCAAGTACTCTTGCATCTGGTTTCTTTCTCAATATTGTGTTTGTGAGATTCGTCTGTTTTGTTGTATGTAGTTGTAGTTTGTTACGGTTGCTGTATAGTCAGTCATGATAGGGTATAAATAGGCCACAATTTATCCATTCCTAGGCTCCTGGACTTGGACTATTGCCTTCTCTGGACTTCCAGTTTGGAGATGGCCTGTTGTGGCCTGGCTCTATGATTGTGTTAGTCAATTTCCCTAATAAATCCCCTCTCATAAATCCCTTTGTTTCTGTCTCTCCAGAGAACCCTGACTAATACACTGGCTATTTTTAGGACTGGTACACTTTGACTTTTATTCATTACTGTATTATTCCTTGATTAGTTTTACTTTATGCAACAATGAATTTACAAAAGTACATTTCTGAAAACAAGTTCCTCAGTGGGAAAAATGGACCATTGATGGTCAGTTGGTAATATAAGGGCAGGAACAACCTTGTCCATCATCGTGACCCCTAGTTTGCTGTCTAGGCGTTGACTTCATCAAGAGTCATTGTTCCTGTAGCCATTTCCCTGAGCTGCAGGGAGCTTCCTCTTTTTGACACTCAGATCTCTGGGCAGAAATCACATTATGTTGACATCTGCCGAGGTCTTTCTGATGCTCTGTTGTAATTAGGTGGTCAGAGACCCAGGGTCAGTACAGTGCTAGGACTGGCAGAGGCAGAGAGCCTGTGGGACACTTTATCCTGGGAGTGGATCTCAAAGGGGAGAGCTGCACTCCCCGTCGCATAAGTGGGGGACACCTGCACCCTCACTTTCACACCTCTAAATCAGAGAGTCTTTTCTGTCTCCATTCTGCATTCGTATTTGCTTGGGGCTGTCTCCTCTCTATGCGTTGACGTCCACATTCCCTGCTCTAAAAGCAATTCTCATTGCTCTGTCAACTTTCCAGCTTCTAAAGTGCTGTCAACTCCTCTCCCACTGCATGTCCATGTGGGTTTGTAACTTTGAAACTTTATGTTACTGACCTTTAAGAAGAATTTAGGGAGGAAATGAAAATTGTCTGATTCCTTTTCTTTCACAGGAAGTGGTGAACTGCTTTTTTCACATAAAAATTTAACAATATTTTTTGCTACATTGTTGACAGCTACATTGAATCCCATGGTCCAAATACTCAATAATTATTTAACCATTTACTATTATTGGTCAATCAAATTATATCACATTTTTTGCTATCATCAACTGCACCAAGCTGAACATCTGATACATATATCTTTGGGCTCATTCAGAATTATTTCTCAAGAACAGTGTTTTAAAATATAGTTTTCATTATTATTTAGGTATGGCAAGGTCAACAGATCAGGAGATGACTGCCATTGAAAAGATAGTTTATTACTCAGAGATCCAGGACAAGGGGACACTCCATGCCATGGGGAGGGGGCCCCATGGGGCGCACTGGGTTCAGTTGGAAGGTGGTGGGCGCGGAGTGAGGACAAGAGCCGTTTCTGTGGTTTCTGTGGGAAGGAGGAGGTGAGGCAGGGTAAGCAGGGTTAAAATTGGCCAGTTTGAGTAATTGCACTGGGCTCCAGGGCACAGGGGCTGTTCCATCTGATACCTGCACCGGGGTGATTAGGGCGGGCAGGTGTGGTCCAACCTATGAGAGCCCCGCAGGAGGCGGTTGGGGGTCTGGGCTCTGAATGGGTCAGTTTGTATACAAAAGAGGGATTATCGGGCAAGTGGTTTACTATCTATGGAAGTTATCTAAGCCTGGGAGGGGCAGTCCCTCTAGAGTTAGCAAGGCCCCAGATGTCAAAGCATCAGAATAGAGAAAATAAAGAACATGGTTCTTACAAACAGCTAGGACAAAGGATATGCTTCTTTTAAGTGTAACGATCGATTTTGCCAAATTGACGCTGAGAAAGCTTGAACTAAGTTATCTCTCACATCAGTGGTAAAAATTCCTAGTTTCCCATCCTCTTCTCACTCCTTGGCACTACCACTAAAAGAGTCGTGGTAAAAATTCTTGTCAACTCAATAGGTGCAATGTGAATATCTGGTTTGCATTGGTGTGTCTTGGTGTGCATGCTATTATCGGTCTTCTAAAACGACATTTTGCGTGTGTATAGCATGAAGACTCCTTGGACCCTAGTTGGTGGGATGGAGGGGGACTGAGGACTGCCTCATCCTTGCCCTGCCCCTGTACCCACTCCGATGTGCTCCTGGCTTGGGTCCAGAAAAGGACAAATAGTGAAAGACCAGCCAATGCTTGTGAGTGTCTCAGAAGGGCAACAGATTCCCCCCAGATGCTTACCAGCCCTTGAGGCATTCTAGAAATTTCATCCCTCTCGTGACCTTCTAAAGTGAGCATGAGTAGATCCTAGGATTTGGGGCAAAGCTTAGTGCACTCCAGCTTTTTGGAGAAGCTTATGCAATTTATTCTTGCTGAGTTCTGTGTGAACCCAAAAGGCCAAGCTTACACACACACAGGAAAGCATGTTAACCGTCTGTGGAAAGGAGAGCTCACCCTCCACCCTCCCCAGGAGTGTTTAGGAGGTTGCCTTTTAGACTTACTCCGCCACTGGTCTCTCCAAATGGCTTGTCTGCTCTGCCAGATTCTACTTCTGGAAACACCCTTGTCATCTGTCATTCCCGGGATTAAAGCCTGTCAATGGCTCTCTGTTGTTCTGGGATGAAGTCTGTTCCTTTAGTTTGCTTTCATACTCTCTGTCCTCTGTTCACCTGCTCAGGACAGTTGGCCTCCCCAAGAATCCCCCATACCTACCTTGCACCACTGCTAATGTCTTCTGCTAAAGCCAGTGCCTTGTCACCTAACTGGTGGCCGTGATAGTGGTCATGGTTGTCACTGCCTTTATATCATTAGCTGACCATCTACAGTTCACTTTTCTCATTGGGTGACTTCTTTTTGCTTATACACTTTTGTAAACCAGATGTGTTATTACTTACATTTCCGTATTTACTTTTCATTTTTACCATCATTTTAATTTTGAAAAATACAATGACACATTTTTCATGCTTATCTTTATTTCATGGCAAGTTCTACAGTCTTTTATTTACGGACATAATATAAAATCCCCTTTTTGAATGAGTGCAT
>NW_012151286.1:42023-44178 GCF_000956105.1 Propithecus coquereli | reverse complement strand
CTGGAAGTCCAAGTTCAAGGTGCTGACAGGGTTGGGCCTCCTCTGAGCCCTTCCTCCCTGGCTTGCAGGAGGCCACCCTCTTGCTGAGTGTTCACGTGGTCACCCCGCTGTGCACACGTGCCCCTGCATCTCTCTGGGTACAAATTTCTTCTTCATGTTAGGACACCAGCCAGACTGGATTAGGGTCCACTGTAGGGATCTTATTTTAATGTGATCACCTCTTTAAAGTCCCTGTCTCCAAATGTAGTCACATTCTGAGCTACCGAGGTTTAGAGCTTCCCCATATGAATTTTGGCAGGACCCAGTTCAACCCATAGCAGA
The DNA here is from genome assembly GCF_000956105.1 of Propithecus coquereli. NCBI lineage: Eukaryota > Metazoa > Chordata > Mammalia > Primates > Indriidae > Propithecus > Propithecus coquereli. Next base: position 43,857 of record NW_012151286.1, on the reverse strand, counting down.
CCACATGGGTCGTTTGACTAAGGAGCAAAGGACCCTCAGTCTTTCCCCAGAAGCAAACCTGAGACAGGGATTGAAGCCCAAGTGCAGGAAACAGTGGCGGGAGAGGGAAGGTGAGGTCGGGAAGGGCAAACAGCCAGTCAAGAATCCTTTGTGAAGTCAGTTCCCACTGTGGGTGCCTGGAGCTTAGTCTCAAGAGGAAACTGGAAACAGAATACACTGAGGTGTTTATCTCCCAAGAACCCCAGTGCTCCTGTTTCCAACCATCTGTCACTGTCTGGCCCTCTGAGTAGCTCTTGGCTGCAGGCAGCTCCCCACCCTTCCTGGCAGCCTGGAAGACCCAGAGGGATCAAGGGAAAGGCAGGGGCTCTGTGCAGGGGGGAGGCAGAGGGAGGAGAAGCCAGAAGGGAGAGGGTGCAGGCGATGCCCCCAGGACATCAAGCCTGTGCTTGGGGCAACAACAAAGATCGTTTGTCAAAAACTGACACCAAAGCAGAGGGCTTGAGAGTGTGGGCTGTGCAGCCATGCAGGCTGCGTCCAGTCTCAGTTCTTCCTACTGGATGTGCGACCTCACGCCAGGTCCTTGACGACACTGAGCTTCAGGAGATCCTGGCGTCAATTTCACAGCGGTGTTGTGAGAACGGAGATCCTGCATTCAAAACTCTCAGTGTTTGCCACGCAGTAACCACTCAGTAAACATTTTCAAGAGAATGTATGAATGAGTAAAGGTGGAAAATACAAATAAGTAACAATACAATATTACAGCCAGGAAATGGTTGTAATACTAATTAGATGTATAACCTTCCATAGTTTTTCCTATGGAAATACAGATGCGTATTACTACTAAAATGGGATCACATTACACATAACTAGATTTTAAAAAATATATTTATTTCAGAGACATATAATTCACATACCATAAAATTCACCTTTTTAAAGTATATAATTCAGTGAGATTTTTCTTTTGCATAATCATAAAGTTTTGCAAACATCCCCACTATCTAATCCCAGAACATTTTTGCCGCCCCAGAAAGAAACCAGATGCCCATTAGCAGTCACTCAGCACCCCCTCATTTCCCTCTTGCCCAGCCCCTGGCAACCACTAATCCACGTTCTGTCTCCGTGGACTTGTCTGTTCTGGAAATTTCATGTAAAAAATAGTCACACAATATGTATCTTTTGTGCCTGGCTTCTTTCACTTGGCATATTTATAAGTTTTATCCACATTATAGCATGTTCTTTTCATGGCTGAATAATATTTCACTCTGTGGATAGACCTCATTTTATTTATCCATTCATCATCAGATTTGGGTGTTTCCACTTCTTGGCTATTATAATAATACTATTATTTGACTACCAGTTTTGTGTAAACACATTTTCAATTTTCTTGAGAATCTACCTAGGAGTGGCAGTGCTGGGTCACGTGCAAACTCTGTGCTTAACTTTTCCAGGAACTGCCAAACCCTTTCCCAAAGCAGGCACAACAGTTTTATCACCTGTTTTTGCCCCTTTCGCACTACACTGTGACTGTCTCTCCTTGTCGATAAATAGACACGCGCATGACTACTTTGAGTGAGTACATAGTACGTCCTTAGCCTGCTGTACCAGAGAGTGTTAAACAAATTCCATATTGTTGGACATTTGATGATCCCATGAAAGAGGCTTTGAGCGTCTCCCCTGTGTCCCCAGCAGTTTGTAGATGACACTTTCCCAGGTGTACCCAGAGCACTTTGTATCCCCCAGTTTGGTGCTTTCCCAGGCATCGCAACCCCCCCACCACACACAAATCTGTCGTATCTACTAATGGTGAGCTCCTTGGTAAGGTGACCCATGTCTT
>NW_012151286.1:37309-38363 GCF_000956105.1 Propithecus coquereli | reverse complement strand
GCCCTGCCCGGGCAGGCTCTGCATTTTGCTCTCTCCGAGCCTCGGCACATTCTCTCCTGTCTGCTTCACACCACTCCCTGCTTTCATCTCCCCTCGTTCAGTCCTCCTGCTGCAGGTCCCAGCCCCTCCATGCGCCACCAGCCAGATGGCCTCACCCCTCTTCTGCCGCCTGAAGCACCTCCCTGGTACCTCTCCCAGGACACCACCGTCTTCCCGGATTTAGGGTCGACTGTGTATGTGGCTCCTTCTCCTTGCGAGGTTCAGTGGTCCTGGGAATAGGGGCCACCTCCTGTTCACCCCGTCACCCTGCATGCGGCTCAGTGCAGGATGTAACAGATGAATGTTCCAGAGGCTGCTCAGAGGGAGACCAAGTGACTTGTTTTCTCAGCAGCTCTCCTTCTTGCATTTATTTCTGACCGGGTGCTTTTCCACCTCCTGTTCCAATTTGCTCCTTAAAACCCTCTGTGAGTTAGGAAGGACAGTCACCCTCACCCATTTTTCACATAAGGAGAAACTGAGGCCTGGAGGGCTTAGGTGTCTTATTCAAGGTCACACGCCTAGAAAGTGGCAAAACTCACCTGGAATCCAGGTCGAGCCTTGCACCTCCGATGTGTCCTCATTTCCTCTCGATGTCCAGCAGGTCACCCGTCCTCGCCTCCTGTGGTGGACACCGTGCATGGCAAGGTCCTGGGGAAGTATGTCCACCTGGAAGGAATCGCACAGCCTGTGGCCGAGTTCCTGGGAGTCCCCTTTGCCAAGCCTCCCCTCGGATCCCTGAGGTTTGCTCCGCCGCAGCCTGCAGAGCCGTGGAGCTCTGTGAAGAACACCACCTCCTACCCGCACATGTAAGCCCGTGGGGTTGGCTTTGGCACCTTTCAGTGGGGATGTTTGCCTCAAAGTGATGCAGGACGGAGTCCCGGCAACCCCCTGCTTAGCTTGTACTTTGTTCTGGAATCCTTAAGAACACTGTAGAACCTTAAGAACATTCCAGAACTCTCATAATTTTCTAGAGCCCTTTATTCAACACATATTTATTGAACACCTATTGTGTGCC
>NW_012151286.1:33979-36060 GCF_000956105.1 Propithecus coquereli | reverse complement strand
TAATAAGGTTGAAGTATTTTTCTCTTTTTTGACATTTCAGTTTCTTTTTTACTGAATATTCTGCCTTTGTTCTTGGTGATCTGGGGATAAATCTCCCTGAATGGAAATCAGGAAGTCACTTTGCTGACTCTGATTCTGCTACTTGACAGCTGTGTCCGCCTGGCCCCTGGGTCCCTCCATCCTCATGTGCACAGTGGGGCTGCGATGCCGCCTCCTGGGTACATTGAGATCTGGGAACGTTGCTTATACTGTACTCGGAAATGTACACCCCACATAGCGTGGATCTTCCTGGCTATGTGGCCCTGGGCAGGTTCTCTAACCTCTGTGCCTCGAGTTTTCCATCTGTACAATGGGGATAATAGTAGAACCTATGTCATGGGGCTGACCTGAGACTTAAAGATGTTAGTACATAAAGAGTACTAAAACAGTGCCTGGCACACTTGGAAGACTCAATAAATATTACCATTTTTATCTACATTGGATCTTTGAGATCTGTCATCAGGGCAATGAACAGAACTTGCTGAGGATGAGTTGATGGTAGAACCCTGGCATGTCAGAGCTGCAAGACCCTTCTAGAAATCACTCCCCTCACTTACACCTGGAACATTGGGGTCCAGATCAGAAAAGAAATTCACCCAATATTATTCAGCAAATGGGTGGCTGAGGCAGGACTTAAATGTAGATGTTGTCCCACAAAGATTTCACCATTGACCTGCTGCAGCCCCTATATGTCCGCCATTTGAGTGACTTCTCATGGTGTGTAGAAGTCTCTTGTGGACTGGAATATGTTTACCTGGTGGAGGAACAGGGTCACCCTGCATGCCACCATCTGGAGCCCCTCAGACAGCAGGAAATGTCACCTCCCAGGGTGGGTCAGCGTCTCCGCAGCCTCCTCTCCTTGAGCCAGGGCATCCCAAAGCCCCAGGAAGGGGAGAGGTGCCAAGGTCATCTCACTCTGCTTGGCCTTGAGAGGACTTAGTGAGTCCCAGGGCCCCACCTGGACCCCCAGATGCCTCCTCCCCCTTCCAGCATCTCGAGTCTGGCAAAGGCAAGTACAATTACAGGGTGAAACCTCCCAGATCAAGGCCCGGCCCAGCCCCAGGAGACACCTTGCTCAGGTCTGTTTGGACCTCAGAGGTTCCTCTTTCTCCCCTGCCCAGGTGCCCCCAGGACCCAGTGGCAGGGCAGGTGCTCTCCGACCTCTTTACCAACAGAAAGGAGAACATTGCTGTCACGTTTTCCGAAGACTGTCTTTACCTGAATATCTACACTCCTGCTGACTTGACCAAGAAAAGCAGGCTGCCGGTAAGCCATGGGGACCCCTGGCCCAGACATGCTGGTTCCACAACCACGGGGCCTTCTGGTGCAGATGGGAAGGGGTGAAGGCAGCTGGGGAGGGGGCAGCACGGCCAGGACTGCTCAGGGGCCGCAGGGCTCCCACAGAAAATGCAAGTTTTCCACATGTCAGTTTCCCCTACTGACATGGAACCACTGGGGGAGTTCGCTGTACATCTGTAAGGCACAGCTTAATCGTCCCACGTTCTTTCTTGCTAACTGAAGGACAAGAGTGATTACCCTTAGTTCGTAGTTTAAGAATCTGATACCCAGAGCAGTTCGGACATAATTTTCCATAGTGTTAGAGCTGGAAGGAGTCTTAAAGAAAAGCCAATAACCCAACTCTTCCATTATACATAGAGAAACTGAGGCCCAGAGGGGGGAATGCAGAGGTGCACAGTAGGGCTGGCAGGACCAGAGCTCAGGTCTTTTGATCTTCAAGCCAGCGTTCTTTGACATGGAGTAGGACATGGAGCATGTGTGTGGCCTTTCCCCAGCACACCAAGGTCCGCCTGTGACAACTTTCACTGTCATATTACTAAGGTGTTGGGTGGAGCCTAGGACAGTCCCAGAGGTGCTTTCCTGTGTCTTTGTCCAATCACTTATGATTTTATGCAGCTAATTTTTCTCCCTAACACTCTTAGGACTGGCACAGGCCGGTGACCCCGTGAGTCAGCATTTCCCAAATAATCGATGGACCAGAGATGGGCAGGCTGCCAGCTGCAGGCTGGAGGGTGGGGGAGGGT
>NW_012151286.1:29004-31098 GCF_000956105.1 Propithecus coquereli | reverse complement strand
TCCTTGTCCCTGTCCTTGGAACTCTGCGTGTCTCCCTCTCCCTCTGCACTAGTTCCCAGTGATCCCCAGGGAACTGTCAGAGCCCCGTGGTTTGGCCACCTCTCCTTCAATCCCAGACACCTTCGCTAGCTACCTCCTCTGTCCCCACGGGCTGTCTGAGGCCCCTCACTCTTCACATGGAATCACCGAGCCAGGACTCCCACGCCCTCCCCAGGCAGAGGTGCCCCTGCTTCTCCCAGCGCCCCCCACTCAGCTGCCGGAGGCTCCGTCCTCCCAGTTGCCCGGGGTAAAGCCGCGAGGGCAGCCTGGACTCTTCTCTTTGCCCCACAGCCCGCACGCAGGCGGCAGTGGATCCTCCTGCTCCACCATGACATGTACTCAGAGTCCCGCTGTTTCTCGCCCTCCCTTGCTTCACCCTAATCAGCCTGTCTGGCTCTGGCCTGGATTATTGCCACAGCCACTCACTTGGTCACTCTGCGACTTTTGTGCTGCGGCTGATGCACACAGCAGCAAGAGAGATCAGATCAGGAGTAGGTTGAGTCATGTGATTCCTCTGCACAAACCTGCAGGGCTTCCCACGTGACCTGGGATGACACGCAACGCGCTTACCCAGGCCCACAGGGCCCTCTCCAGCTGCACCTCCTACGTGCACACAGTGCTCACTGGGCCCCAGGACCTTTGCACTTGCTGTTTCTTCTGCCTGGAATTGTCTTCTTTGGATATTTGCAAGGCTCACGTGCTCGTTTCATTCAGGCTTCTACTCAAATGCCACAGTGTCTGAGAGGCCTTCCCTGGTCACGTGATCTGAAGTAGCACCCACTGCCCCACCCCTGCCTTTTCCCTCACTCCATTTTATTTTCCCTCAATGCACTTTCACTCCCTGATATTTTATTCTGTGTTTATCTGTCTGTTTGTTTATGGTCTGTACTATGAGCTCAGTGTAAGAAATTTTCTCTGTTTTGTTATCAGTTGTGCTCTAGCTCCTAGTACAGTGTTGGGCACATAGTAAATGCTCAGTAAATCCTACCCAGATGAGTGAATGTAGAGCCCTACAGCAGCACATGCTGGGGAATGGAAGGCAGGGGAAGACCCCTGTGTCAGGGGTGTGGAAGCCCAGCCTTACTCTAGAAGGCTCACCGAGAGCCCCAGCCCCATTTCTAGTCTTGACAGCCCTGCATGGCGTCTGTGCTGCCCACCCCAACCTGTTCTCTTACAGCACAGGGGACGAACACAGCCGGGGGAACTGGGGTCACTTGGACCAGGTGGCCGCGCTGCGCTGGGTCCAGGACAACATTGCCAACTTTGGAGGGAACCCAGGCTCTGTGACCATCTTTGGAGAGTCGGCGGGAGGTGAAAGTGTCTCTGTTCTTGTAAGTGTTCCAGGCCCCACCCCCAGGCTGATGTGGCAGCTGATAGGACCTCTTGGAGACCAGCCCACCCAGCCATGGGGACCTTTGCTTACAAGGCCTGGACTGGGGACAGACCCCACTCACTGCCCAGCATCAGGCAGTGGAGAGCTAATGTACTAATTCTCCTTGGCCCTCACAAAGCTCGGAGCTCAGCCTTATGTCTTGGGGCCGTAAGAATCTCTGGCCCCAGCCTGCACTGGTGACTGTCCTCCTCTGCCAACTTGGTTGAGCTGTCTCTCTCCTTCCTGCTTATTTTAACACCTGGACTCAGCTCATTTCCCCTGGGCGGTAGGGATGGGTATAAATTATGAACATGTGGAGGCAAGGACAAGAGCTGGACAGACGTCATCGTTTGGTTTGAAGCCAGATCTATGTGTCGAGGGGACACGAGCACTGAGAGGAGGCAGAAGCTTCCGCTGAGGTGGTCTGATGCCCCCCACGCCCGAGAGGGAGGCAGCCTCTGTGGGACTGAGGGACTAGGTGGGCTGGGGAAGGTGGGGGAAGGAAGGAGGAATGGAACACAGGATGGGGAGGGACGGGACAGGGGATGTGGGACACAGACACAGCCTGGAGGCACGGGATGTCCTGCCAGTGTGGGGAATGGGGCTGGGCAGATGCTGAGGGCGCTGGGATGGGAAACCAGGTTGGAAGGTGCTGGGAGCTGTGAGGAGCCCTCCAGGTGCCT
>NW_012151286.1:24495-27969 GCF_000956105.1 Propithecus coquereli | reverse complement strand
GAATGTGGAAGCGACATGCTAAGGTCCACAGGGGTTCAGTGCAAAGCTCTGACTGAAGCTTGACACTGGGACTGGCAGCGCAGGCACCGCCCATGACCACACCCCTCAGAGGTTATCAGGAAAAGCTTCTTTAAAAAGAGATCAATAAGCAGTGTCAGAAAGCTGAGCAATAATTTACTTGCTGAGCAGTGAGTCTTCCAGGGAGAGGACGCAGCATGTGCAAATGTCCTGTGGCAGAAGCATCTTGAGAGTGAGAGAAGGCTGATGTGGCCAGAGCAGAGATCAAGGGGAGCTTGGTGTGCGCTGAGGGTAGGGACAGTGGCAGGGGCCTTGCTGCACAGGACCCTGGGGGGTAGTTTGTGTTTATCTGGAGAGCAGTGAGAAGAGAGGAAGGGGTGACCACAGGGTGGCGCTGCTGTGCAGGGCCCACTGGAGCCAGAAGGGTGCAGGGTTTGGGTGGGGCTGAGGGAGCTGGTTTGGGGCAGCTCAGACTTCAGGGGCTGATTAACAGGTGGGGAGGAAATGGAGATGCCAAGAATTTTTTTTAGAATTTTTTTCAGAATTCGTTGGTTATAAGCAACAGGTGGCCACAGGGGCAGGCTTGAGTCAAGGAAGGGAATTTATTTTCCAAGGGAGCAGACGTGGCAGGGGTGAGGCTGGACTTTGTGAACAAACAGGAGCCAGAAATTGCAAAGTGAAGGGAATCCAGGTCTCTCTGACTCTTGCTCTTCTCTCCCCCTCCTTCTTCTCCTCTTCTCCCTCCTCCTGTTGGTTCATTCACCAAGTAAGTTCTGAGCAGGGATTCTGCAGCAGACACCGTCCAGGCTCTGGGACCCTGCGCACTCCCCATGGCCCTGCCGCCACGGAGCCCACCTTGGGTCCCTCAGCGCCTTCCTCTCTGGCCCAGCTTTGCTGTCAGTTCCTGCGACCAGCCCATCTGGCCCGGGCTTGGGAACTCCCCTGTGGTTCCAGAAAGTAGTCAGGTTTTCTTCTGTTTGGAAAACGCTCGTGTCTACACTCTCAGCTCTCCACCCCCATCCCAGATCACTTAGGAGAGAGGCTCAGGGCCCCGGCTTTGCTGAGATGCCCCGCTTGGTCCATCAGAGGCAGCCTCTCAGAAAAGTCCGGGTGACGGTGTGCGGGACAGACCACCCCTGGTGTCCAAGACAGGCTCAGGGGAGCCTCTCCTTCAGGAGGGTTTTCTTCTTACTTTTTTTAAGATGAGAAGAGGTTCTGGGTTGGGGTCAGGGGTTCTCCCTGCATTAATGGCTGCCTGGGCAGCTTGCCTGAGGATAGGGGAGGACCAATCTGGTCTTAGGTATATATGACCTTTTAACTAAGAATGATTTTTCTTTAATTTTAAGTCAATGGAAAACAAAAGAAAAATAATATTTCACAATCCATGAAAATGATGTGAAGGTCGAATTTCAGTGTCTGTAAACAGAGTTTTATGCAGCACAGCGACACCCATTTATTTCACTCTGACTGCAGAGTTTAGAAATTGCGACACAGACCACATGGCCCACAAAAGCGCAGATATTTTCTGTTTGTCCCTTTGATGCAAACGTCTGAGCCCTGCCCTGGAGAGTCGCGTCTGGCTGATGCTCAGGACTCCAGCACGTGACTGTGCACGTGGAAACTCTTAGCTGTGCCGTAGACGCCTCACTCGCTGGGAAGCACCATCCACGCTCAGGATGGGCGCGCGCTGCTTGCCTTTAGGCTCCCGTTTAAGTCCCATTTGGTACTTTCTGAAGTTCCTTGGTGCGAATCACCTCACCCAGGCCTCCTGCAGTTCGGCACGTGTTTCAGTGTGTGAGAGACACGGCAGCCTCCTACGCTCTGCCCATGTATTAGCTCGTACGGTGGGTGAGATCATCGTTGTGCCCATCGAAGGGTGGAGAAACTGAGGCACAAAGAATGCAAGTGGTTTTCCTGAGGCCAAGTGGCCAGTACATGCAGGGGCTGCGCTTCAAACCAGACAGTGGTATTGGGGCTCCATGCTCTTCCACCCCCACACTACCTCCTCTCTTGAGACACTCAGCTTTGAGATCATTACACCCATTTTAACAGAGATGAGGTAACAGACAGAGGGAGTGTGTAATTATGACTCATGTCACAACTCAGATCAGGCACAGAAGCAGCACTCTGTGGGCCCAGAACCCACACGTCTGATCTAGAGTACTTTCTGCTCCCCCAGTGGCCTCACACACTGGGCTGGGGACAGAACACATCTTCTACCTTGACAGAGGGAAGGGACATTACTCTTGAGCGCTTGCTGCCTGTGGTCTTTGCAGAAAGTTGCTGTGGCTGCTGGGTGTAAAACCACCACCTCGGCTGTCATGGTTCACTGCCTGCGCCGGAAGACAGAGGAGGAGCTCTTGGAGGCCGCAAAGAAAATGGTAGGTGGGTCCCTGCTAGTACCCCCAGCCTGTAGTCATGGCCCCAGGCTGTCCTCTTGCCTTAGAAAAACTCCCTGGGATAATTTCTGACCTCTCAGGAAATGTCTGGCTCTCAATGGAGAATTTCATTTTTCCTTTTTATTGTAATCAATGTCAAAAAAAGTAAAAAAATAATGTCATAAAAAATTGTGTAATAATCCTCCAGCTTTATCAAAACTTAATGTTTGGCCATTCTTGTTTTCAGATGCATTTATAAGAAATTAAACATTGCATCTTCGCAGGGGTAGCCACCATCCTGAATTTGGCGGATGGGATATTAAGCACAAAGATTTCAGAAAAATGTCATAACTTATCTTGGTTGATTTAGAAACTCTCTAACCTATAACCCAGTGGTGTCCCAGTCTTCTAGATTTTCTGAAACTCTGCCTCAATTGTGAATCTAGGATAGCCATCCATCCACCTATTCATTCATCTACCATCTTATTATCCATCTATCTATCCACTAATCCACCCATTTCACTGATATCCTTTTACCAGTCTAATATCAACCTGTCCACGACTATTCATTCATCTATTTCCAACTCATCCGTCATCTATGAATCATCCAGCCACATTATATCCTCAGTCCATCATTCATTCTTCCAAAATCAATGGTCAGTCCATCAACTTCCTCGTATTATCATCCATCCATCCATCCATGTATCCATGCAGTTCATCCATATTCCATGTATTGACCAACCCATTTATCCATCCATCCATTTGTCCATCTGTCCATCCATCTATCCGTCCATCTGACCATCCATCCATCCATCTATCTGAACATCTATCCATCCATCCATCCATCCATCCATTCTTGCTAAGTGTACGGAGTGGGGTGTCAGGGGAGGTGGTGGAGACGTGAATCAGATATCGTCTCTCCTCACGAGGAACTATCAGAGGAGAAACACACCCATGTTTGTAGTGGGTTAATTATGGTGGGAGTACCGAGCAGGGAAATATTTCTTATAGTCATCAGAGATGCTTTACAGAGAAGGTGACATTTGAGGATTGATGGATGGCTGTGGCAGTCATCTGT
>NW_012151286.1:13504-14100 GCF_000956105.1 Propithecus coquereli | reverse complement strand
ATGTCATCTGCGACAGGTGGGGAATTTGAGAGGTCTGTGTCACCTGCCCCAGAGCCCTTGACTTCAACGCTAGCCTGGCTACAGCTTCCCTCTCTGACTCCCTGACCATTGTGGGGATTCTAGTGGGATGCACACGCACACCACGTGCACACACCCACAAACACATATGCACACCACACACACACACGCACCCACAAACACACATGCACCTGCACACATGCTGCAAAAACTGGCATAGCTTCTCCTAAATTTTTTTTTATCCTCTTTACAATCCTTAAATTTCTGGATGCAAGTCCATTTGATTCATTGATTTTCGCAGTTCATTAATGACCTATGCTTTTCAAGGCCCAAGAAAATTAGAGGACCTTCAGTCTGTGTTGGTTTGGTTCATTGGTCAGTTTGGTTCTTATCAATTCCTGATAATTAACAAATTCTTAACCATTTTTTTTGTAATAGATGATGGGCTCTCTGCATTCTGAAGGCAAACTGGACCAGAAGACAGCCACGTCACTCTTGTGGAAGATGTACCCCATTGCTGTAAGAGTCTAGGAATCGTGGGAATTGATTGAGACCCAAAGAGGGGCAGGGACTTGTCC
>NW_012151286.1:11278-13454 GCF_000956105.1 Propithecus coquereli | reverse complement strand
TCACTCATTGGCTTGTGCGGAACAGACCCAGGCCCTGGAAACCTCAGTGTGTCAAAGGGATCAAACGAGCCGATGCTCTGTCTTCCTGTGTTTCCTCTCCTATGACCAAGCGTCCTGTCCACAGTCCGTGTAGTGCCGCAGTGTTTGCATTTTGCGCTTCGTGTTAGTTAGAGATCGCGCTGTTTCAAACGTCCCTGAGAGCAGTGCTGCACTGCTGCCTCGTGTTCCTAAGCTCAGGAACGCTGTGACGCGTGTGACGGGGAAAATACACGCGGCAGACGAGCTCGGTTGCGCAATGGACCGTAGTGCTGTGGCCGAGAGCTCAGAGTCGGTGAGTGAACAGGACGGAACCCCCAGTACGAGGGGAGGAAGCTGCCCCCCAACACCTGAGGCCAGTGTGGACAGTGGGAGAATCTGCCGTGTGTGATGAGCTGCGGCAAGGATGGAAAAGCAGCCACATTGGCGGACTCATGACACGATGAGGGATTCTGTAGAAAGCACAGCGGACGGCACCGCTGTGGGGTGAAAGCAAAAGATATTTCCAGTGATGTTACTCAGGGCCAGGAAAGTGAAGGCCTTCCTGGGTGGTGTTTATTACAAATAAATGCTCCATAGAACAATTCTTTAAAGAAATATCTGTTACATAAAAAGGCTTTAAACAGAAACTCACACACAAAATAAAGTTAATACACTGTGAGCAGAGGCTCCCAGGACCTGCCCTGCGTTTCCCCTTCCAGCGGCGACTCAGCGTTCGCGCATCCGGCACTCAGCGCAGCTCTGCGTGACACCACCCGGCTGCCGTGAATGACCAGGGTCTCCCGCAGACAGACTTACAGAACACACGCATGCTTCAGACTGAAATATATAACACTGATACATATTATGTAACACATGTGTTTTGATTTGAGTCAAGATTTGCCACTTTCCCACTGCCAGCCCCGGGTTGAAGTTCTGCCCTCTGGGGTCACACAGACGTTGCCCGCTTTGTTAGGAGCTTCTGGGGCCATTGCCTGGGGCCACACAGGTCCATGTGCTGCCCTCACCCTCAGACAGAGCGGGCACGGGGGTGTTGCCTGGGGAGGGGGAGGCTCAGACACTGCCCTGCTCTCTTCCCCAGAGTCACCCCTTCGTGCCCACGGTGCTGGATGGCGTGCTGCTGCCCAAAACCCCCGAAGAGATTCTGGCCGAGAAGAATTTCAATACCGTCCCCTACATCGTCGGCATCAACAAGCAGGAGTTTGGCTGGATCATCCCAACGGTGAGCACGTGCAGCCTCTTAGACTCTCCGCTCTCCCCGTCAGCCCTCCCAGCTCTGGTCATAGACGTCCGTCCTTCTCCAAGGCCCGATCTGAGTCCAGGGCATCTGTCCCCTCCCTCACAAGATGTCATTTCCATGGAAACCTTCTCTGGGATGGCCCAGCTGTGACCGGGGTGCCACGGCCCTGAGAACTCCTCTCCCCAACACTCTTTGATCATCTTGCAATGAAAGAATCCTGCAGTGTCCGTGCTGGGAGGGCCTGTGGAGGTAACGGTTATGCAGATGGAAACGGAGGAGCCTGGAACGGGGAGGGAGCTCGGGAGTTGAGGCGAGTCAGGCCTGGGTGGAGGCTTCTCACCTTGGGCCTGGTGCGCAGTTTTCCATGAATCTCCACGCACGCTCTCAGTCGTGTCTCTGGAGAGATTCAGAGCCAGTTGGTTCTCCTTGAGTTAAGATTGAATCTAAACGTGCAGAAAGACTTCCTTCTCGTCCAACATAGACAAAGCCAACCCCAGTTAGAGCCATAGGACAGGTTTTATTCAGTAACAGGATTGCAGTAGGGAGTTGTCCAGTGTGGACAGGCCCTGAATCCCTGAAACAAAGGCTGGGGCTGTCCTAAAGCCCGGCTGTGCTGAGGGAAAGCCCTGTGGGGTGCGGAGTTGGGGTGGTTAGTCCGTGAGGCTCGACCACCTGGATGTGTGAGTCCCCCTCATCTGGAGGAGAAACAGGAGGCCGTGGTGTAGACTAAAGTGAGGCCCTCCCGGAAGTGAGGCTGGAATCTTTGCACAGGACTGGGAGGGAGACCCAGGGTTGCCTCCCTGAAGGTTTGCGCTTAATAGAGAGGCCTCTCAGGCCCTGGAGGAAGCAGTCTGGGTGGTAGATGTGCATCCCAAGGGCAGAGAAAGGCCTTGTACTTGC
>NW_012151286.1:6988-11228 GCF_000956105.1 Propithecus coquereli | reverse complement strand
GAGAATCTACCTCTCTGTCCCTCAGTTTCGCACTCCTCTGCGTTGGCTTCACTCTCAGGCAGATTTGTCCCCTGGGAAGGTCAGAGACAACAGCACTCTGACCTTATATCTTATCTGCTTAGAAATCCTCTTTCCCAATAATTCTAGCAAAAGTTTTGAGGCATACTGTGTTGGACTGACATGGGTAAGTGCCCATTCCTGAAATAACATCTGTGTTTAGGGAGATGAAACTCCCTGGGTTGCATATAAATACCCAAATTTATGGCATGAGAGAGGGGAAGAGGGAGGTCCCCCAAAGGGAAATCGGGAACAGGAAGGGAAATGGGTGGCAGGCAGGGCAGGCACCAACGGCAGATGGCCTCTTCAGAGCTCCAGCCACCCTGGTCATTGTCCCCAGGACCTGTCCTTCCCTTGTGGATGCCTGCCCCTCCCTCACTGATGCCCACACCCCTGGAGCTGGTGTCCTGCCCACTTCCTCTTAGCCCTGCCAGGGTGGCACCAGGAGGGAGAACCTGACACCTCTGGTGAGAGCCACAAAGATCAGCTTTCTCCCGGGAAGCTTCTCACCCACATCCTCTGCCTTTGTCTTCACAGAATTCTTTTGGGATCGATTTAGATACAGACCCCAGAGAGGTAAGGACCGTTGGTTTCTTGATTACATGTTTTGAGTCTTAACATCTTTAAGCTCCAGTTGACTCTGAATGAAACAATTCTCCCTTGTGGAACCCCCATAACTCCTCGCGTACATGGTGGTGAGGCCGAGAGAGGGACAGTGACTTGCCTGGGGAAACCCAGCCAGGGGACCAGAGGCAGGACTGGAACCCGATCCCCGGACTCACAGTCCAGTGCTCCCAGGCATCAAATATGAGACTCCTGGGCTCACCCACCCCTCTTATTCACGTTTCCTCTGCCCAACATGGCCCTGAGGGAGGAGGCGGAACCGGAGCCTCCACTGTGAGGAGGCAGAGGTCACAGGAGCCTTCCCTGAGGGTACAGATCCCCTGGGAGGCCACAGGTTCATCTCTACAGGGGGAGCCTGAAACCTCGGGCCTGAGGACCCCCCTCCTCCCAGCACACAGGACACGCAAATAGTGTGCCCCCAACAGGTTGCCAGGGTCTGGTGACGTCCCCTGTGCAGCATCTTACAGTCCAGCCCTCTCTGCTCCCCCTGGAGACGACAGCACTTTCCCTGAACAGGTCTCGGGAGGACGGAGTGAGAGTCCCGCAGCCATTCCGCTCAGGCTTCGTAAGCACTGCCCACGAGCCAGGCTCCGACTCGGGAGCTGGAGACGTGGCCGTGAAACACCCGAGATTCCGCCCCTTGGAGTCTCCGTTCCAGTGGGGGGTGCAGTGAAGACCAAACCAACACGCAGTGTGTGGACGACGGGCGGTGTTAAGGGATGGGGGTCACCAGTGGTCTGAACTCGCGTAGCAGGGTCAGGGAAGGGGAATGAGAAGGTGGCATCTGAGCCAGGCTCCGGAGGAGGGGAGGCAGCTGTCAGGAAGACTGGAGGAGCCGTCCAGGCAGAGGGGTGGCTGCCGCGCTGGTCCTCGCTGAGGCAGGAGACTGGTCTGCAGGGCTGGAGAGGAAGGAGTTGGACAGACGGGCCGGAGAGTAAAGAGGTCGTGGGAAGGGGGAGGGGGAGGGGGTCACTTGAGGGACTTGGACTGTGATTTGGAGTGAGAGGGGAGGCTTCAGAGGGTGTAGAGCAGAGGAGAGACGTGATGTTGGATTGTACGAAGGTCTCTGTCTGCTGCGTTGAAAATAGACTGTCAGGAAGGGGCCTGGAAGGTGCGGAGAGACCAGCTGGGAGGCCGCGGTGCTGGAATCTTCCAGGCCGGGAGTCCTGGTGGCTGAGACGAGGCCGCGGCAGGGGGTGGGGAGTGGCTGATAGGACGCGCTGACGGACAGCACGTGAGGGGCGAGAAAGACGGGAGTGAAGGATGCCCCGAGCTTCCAACCCGAGCAAGCTCGTACACGTGGCCCACACAGGGCCGCCATGTGCAGCCACTGAGTACACAGTGGCAATTACTGTCACTGTCACTGCTGCTGATGCCGGTATCCCCCCCATAGATGCCACCGCCTTGGGCCCTTGTTGTCTCTCTCCTGGACTTCTACTGTCTTCTACCTACACCAAGTCCCATGGTGCTGCTGGAGTTACCCTCCTAAACGCACATTAGCGCATGTCTCCCCTACTTCTTAAAAGCCTGACTGTCCTTACCAGAGATAGCCCTCTGCCCCCATGGAGTTAGTCCTTCCAAACCGAGCTGAGTGCCTGTTGTGTGCTGGACGTCGTGCAGAGAGTGTGCTCCGCCATCTGACCCTCTCTCTGGCCCCTGCCCTATGGCCATCCCTGCAAGCCCAGGACTCACTGAAGTTCCTGGTATTAGCCCTGCACAGTGACACCTCTGTCCCTTTGCTCATGGAGTTCCCACTGTTTGGAAATTCTCACCCCTGTCTTCCCCTCTCAGTCCCATTCATTGCCCAGAGCCCACCGCAGGTGGTGAGCACCTCCTCCCGTGTGGCCTGCCCTGTTCCTTCCAGAGGCGGTGCTGCCTTGCCAGCTTCCCATGGCGGCCCTCCCTGCAGCCTGACCCTGGTCTCTGGTGTGAGCCGTGTGGGGTTAGGATTTGGGCCTTGTGCTGCTGGGTCTGGTTCACTTTACAGAACTTCTCCTTTGGGCAGCCGGAAATGGCCTGTCACTCGCTGGCCCTGGCACAGCAGGAAACTACCGGGTCTCAGAGCCTAGGAGTTGCCCAGTTCCGTGTCCAGGGATGGAGCTCTGGCCCATGACGGTAGAGCTGGAAATACGGCGCATAGGACGGGTGTCTGTGTGAGGGGATCTGTAATAACGCTGCCAGTCGGTACAATCTAACATTACCGAGCCCTTTCCAGGTCCCAGGTACTGTGCTGAGTATAATAGTTCGTGTGTGTCCAGCCATTTACCTCACAATAACCCATTTCATAGGCGAGAAAACTGAGGCACGAACAGGTAAAACTGCTTTCCCAGGTGATTGGCTAGTAAGTAACAGAGGCAGGTTTCCAATCCAGGTAGTAGTCTGGTTCCGCGACGCACGCTCTTAGCAGCTACACTCTTATGACTACATGTGCGATATGACGATGCGCAGAACCAGCTCCCCAGATGCTGGCACGGAAGTCAGGCTCTGCTTAGTCTGTGACCATATAAAATTTTTCATCAAAGGTAAAAGCTAAAATTGAAACATTCATCAATATAATGGGAGCCCACCCCTGATTATTATTATTATTATTTTTTTGAGACAAAGTCTCATTCTGTTTCCCAGGCTGCAGTGCAGTGGCGCGATCATAGCTCACTGTAGCCTCCAACTCCCGGACTCCAGTGAACCTCCTGTCTCAGCCTTCTGAGTAGCTGGGACTACAGATGGGCGCCACCACGCCCAGCTAATTATTTTTTTATTCTTTGTAGAGATAAGGCCCTACTATGTTGTCCAGGCTGGTCTCTAACTCGTGGCCTCAAGCAGTCCTCTGGCCTCTGCCTCCCAAACTGCTGGGGTTACGGGCGTGAGCCACCACCCCCAGCCCCTGATTCTTTACTCACGGTATTCCTCTCTAACAGAGAATCAAGTCCCGGTCTAGGCACACTGAGAGGTGGGAGCTCAACACCTCTTGGAAGCAAAGCATTTAAGTATAGATAGGTGGATATAGTCGGTCTCATGAATCGTGGATTCTGCATTTGGGAATTCCCCTACTTGCTAAGATTTATTTTTAACTCCAAAGTCAATAGTCACGGCACTTTTGTGGTCATTCACAGACACGTGCAGAGTGGCAAGAAGTTTGGCTTGGGTGACGTGTGTGTTCCCGTCTGAGCTCAAACGAGGCAGCGCTCTGTCTGCTTTTCTCATCTCTCAGACTAACAAGGGTCCTTTCTGCGGTTTCTGTGCTCCGTGTTAGTGATTTCCCTGTCCCAAATGGCCCCAAGGCTGGCTGCCCTGCCGTCTCATGCTCCTGAAGGCAGGAGGCTGTGCTGTTCTCACGGGAGCACCGCGCTGCGGGAAGAGCTGTGCCGAGGGATGAGCGGCCGTGCTGTGCTGTGAGCTCGGGTGACAGGGCGACAACACAGCACGTCCAGAAAAAGGAAGAGGAAGTTTTCCGATCCCTACATGGGGCCATTCTGGAAAGTGCTGAAGTAACATCTGTAGGGTGTGATGCAGCTGTGGGGAGGATGGAAGAGCAGCTAAGTTAATGCATTCATGAGATGAC
>NW_012151286.1:6100-6938 GCF_000956105.1 Propithecus coquereli | reverse complement strand
ATTATTATTTTTTTGAGACAAAGTCTCATTCTGTTTGCCAGGCTGCAGTGCAGTGGCGCGATCATAGCTCACTGCAGCCTCCAACTCCCGGACTTCAGTGAACCTCCTGTCTCAGCCTTCTGAGTAGCTGGGACTACAGGTGGGCGCCACCACCCCCAGCCCCTGATTCTTTACTCACGGTATTCCTCTCTAACAGAGAATCAAGTCCCAGTCTAGGCACACTGAGAGGTGGGAGCTCAACACCTCTTGGAAGCAAAGCATTTAAGTATAGATAGGTGGATATAGTCGGTCTCATGAATTGTGGATTCTGCATTTGGGAATTCCCCTACTTGCTAAGATTTATTTTTAACCCCAAAGTCAATAGTCACGGCACTTCTGTGGTCATTCACAGAGACATGCAGAGTGGCAAGAAGTTTGGCTTGGGTGACGTGCGTGTTCCCGTCTGAGCTCAAACGAGGCAGCGCTCTGTCTGCTTTTCTCATCTCTCATACTAACAAGGATCCTTTCCGCGGTTTCTGTGCTCCGTGTTAGTGATTTCCCTGTCCCAAATGGCTCCAAGGCTGGCTGCCCTGCCGTCTCGTGCTCCTGAACAGGAGGCTGTGCTGTTCTCACAGGAGCACAGCGCTGCGGGAAGAGCTGTGCCGAGGGACGAGCGGCCGTGCTGTGCTGTGAGCTCGGGTGACAGGGCGACAACACAGCACGTCCAGAAAAAGGAAGAGGAAGTTTTCCGATCCCTACATGGAGCCATTCTGGAAAGTGCTGAAGTAACATCTGTAGGGTGTGATGCAGCTGTGGGGAGGATGGAAGAGCAGCTAAGTTAATGCATTCATGAGATGAC
>NW_012151286.1:5247-5847 GCF_000956105.1 Propithecus coquereli | reverse complement strand
ACATAAAATATCTTTAAATAGAAATCCACACATAAAATAAGGTTGACCAAATGATGTGACCAGAGGCTCTGAGGAACCTAACCCTAAACTTCCCCCGCAAGTAATGACTCAGTATTCGCTAACTCAGCATTTGGAGCAATGTCATAGAACATCGCTGCCGTGAGTAACAGGAGTCACCTGGACACAGAGACCCACACTTCAAATTGAAGTACACATAATGTATATACCTGATACATGGATTTCGATTTGAGTTAAGATCAGCCCCCTGCCCCCGTCACCTTACCACTGCCAGCCCCTGGTTGAAGTTCTACCCTCTGGGGTCACATAGACTTTGCCCCCTTGGTTGGGACCCTGAGCTTCTGGGGCCACTGCCTGGGGCCACACGGGTCCATGTGCTGCCCTGACCCTCAGACAGGCAGAGTGGTGGACACGGGTGTTGTCTGGGGATGGGGAGGCTCAGACGCTGCCCTGCTCTCTTCCCCAGAGTCATCAGTACCTGCCCACGGTGGTGGATGGCGTGCTCCTGCCCAAAACCCCCGAAGAGATTCTGGCCGAGAAGAATTTCAACACTGTCCCCTACATTGTCGGCATCAACAAGCA
>NW_012151286.1:1988-3128 GCF_000956105.1 Propithecus coquereli | reverse complement strand
CTCCACCACCTTAACAGCCTTAAAGCCTCAACACTCCCCGGGCCAAGCAGGAAGCAAGATGTCTGAGGACACAGGGAAATAGGAAGTGCTGAGTTTTGTGACTTCCCTAGAAATAAGAGATACATCGTTCTCTCTCTGCCTATGTTTGTATTTGAATATCCTTGTTTTCAGACAAGCAATTTGGATTTGCGTCACTCTCTTCAGAAATGGTAAAAAAAACCACTGGAAATGATCAAAACTAGGCTGAATAGAAGACACCTACCAGGGTGTATGTATTCTCCAAGTGAACGAACACTAGCCTGTGTGTTCTCAATGAAATAGAATAGGGTAAACGGGGATGTATATAGATTTTTGTGTGTGTGACTGAATCAGGACACAAAGGGACCCAGTCTCCCTATAATGATAGTGATTTTAAAGAGATTGACCCAAGGTTTTAACATTCATTTATTCAATAGTCATTCATTCATTCATTCATTCACTCATCCAACAAATACCAGGCTCGAATCCCAATTGCACCGCAACCAGCTGTGCAGCCCGTCAGCAAGTAACTGACCTTTCCTGAAACTGTTTCTCTACTGTGCTGATCACCAGGGGTTTCCTGCAGGGCCAGGGACCTTGACACCATCCAGGTGTGTGTCTGGTAACATGAACTGTGCATGAATCATGTCTTCTCAGATGCCGGAGCCCCCACCTACATGTATGAGTTTGGGTATCGCCCAAGCTTCTCGTCAGACATGAAACCCAAGACGGTGAGAGGGGACCACGGGGATGAGATCTTCTCTGTCTTCGGAGCCCCATTTTTAAAAGGTAATGGCTGTTTGCTGGCTGTGAGCCTGGAGTTAGGAGATGTGGGTTCCAGTCTTGGTTTTCAGGCCTTGAGCAAGTTTCTCCTCTCCTGGTCTCAGTTTCCCGATTCACTCTAACAGGGTTGAATGACATCGGGCAGCCCCCACCCTTCCTCCTGCTCTAACACGCATGAAGGAGGATGTGCACTCATGTGCCCTCAGCCAGGGTCGCTCTCAGAATCCTGGCCTGTGCCATCAATAGGGCAGGTGGTGGGTCACCTGCAGGGCCCTGCTCTAGGGTCAGAAGGTCACTACTCCATTTCCCTCTCAAAAGAGCATATCAGAATGTGAGTGA
>NW_012151286.1:1478-1808 GCF_000956105.1 Propithecus coquereli | reverse complement strand
TGCTTGACCTTGAAGCAGCCCTTTATTTACCAAGTGCACCACAGACCTCAGAAGGATGGCGTGTTCCAAACAACACTTCTTGGTAAACCAAGGGTCCGGCGGTGGAGGCTGAGGGGAACGATTGAATAAGTTACTCTTCATTTCACATTGGGACGACCTATATTGGTAAATACTTTGTGGATGAATATTTAATGAGGTTAAGAATGATGATAATATGTTACAAAATAGCATACAGAGTATCCTTCCAATTTTACAAACACAAAAGGGAGATAGGCTACAGTACTAAAATGGCCTATCTCTGAGTGGTGGGATTATGAGTAATTTTTTCTT
>NW_012151286.1:0-454 GCF_000956105.1 Propithecus coquereli | reverse complement strand
TTTTAATAAATTTGAGGAGTATAAGTTGAATTCAGTTACATGTATATATAATATTTTATAGTGGTTGAATCTGGGCTTTTGGTGTACCCATATCCCAAGGAGTGTACATTGTACCCCACACACAATTTTCCATCTGTCATCCCTTCCCACCCTCCCCCTTTCGAGTATCCAGTGTCCATCACACCACTCTGTGTGTCCTTGTGTAGCCATAGTTTAGCTCCCACTTATAAGTGAGAACACGTGGCATTTATTTTTCTGTTCCCGACTTACTTTGCTTGGGATAAATGGCCTCCAGTTCCATCCAAGGTGCTGAAAAAGACATTATTTCATTCTTTCTTATTGCTGAGTAGTACTCCATAGTGTATACATACCACATTTTCTTAATCTGCTCATCAGTTGATGGGCATTTAGGATGATTCCATATCTTTGTAATTGTGAATTGTGCTGTGCTAAA
>NW_012151285.1:7355239-7356373 GCF_000956105.1 Propithecus coquereli | reverse complement strand
ATATTCAGATCAACTCAAATTTGTGGGGATTTTTAGTATTTTGTTTTGTTTACAAAATTTGCGTTGCTATTTTGGATAAAAATTCATGGTGTAACTGCGAAGGAGATGAATTTTAAAGGTCAAAATCTTGAACTTAACAGATAATAAAATCTGGTTGAAGACAATGCTTTATCTTCATCAAAGGAGTTGGCTAGGCACCACTGTGCCCCTGTTGAGGTGCGGAATATAATACTCCAAAGTACACCACTTTGGCATGCTGAGTATTTTGAACTAAAGGAGATTGGAAGGCCTCAGAAGCTGAAGCAAGGTCTCTGAAAACTTCTCCTGCCTTCCTGTCTCTTGCACCTTTTCTTCTTTAAGTGGGTCACAGAAACCAGGATTTTTCTTACCTAAGGCAGGTCATAGAAACTAGAACCCCTTTTTCCTAAAGCTAGCCATAAAATCTAGAAAGATCACTCTACCCCTTCTCTTTTCTCCCTTGAAGACCCTGATTCCGGAGGGGTCCTGCTCCATACCCACGAGGAAGGAATGCTACAAAGAGAGGTCAGGAGGAATCTAAATAGGTCAGACCTTGCTGGGTTTCTCCTCCTTAATCTATTACCATTGGATCATGCCCTTTTGTTCAATCATATTTCTACATGGCTGCCTGTTCTTCATTGAAACTAAGCATAAGACAGACAATTTTCCATGGGTTTTTTGGTCTTCATTTCTGAAGACTCCTATGTCATGTAAAACTTCAATTAAATATATTTATTATGATATTTTAAAGTATACCCTAACTTTCCTCTTGTTAATCTGTCTTTTGTTATAGTGGCAGCCATGACCCTTAAGATGGGTGAGGAAAGGTAGGACGCCTTCTCACCCCTATATCCCATTGTGGACAGCTGACAAAGTAAAGACTGAGACTGTGAATATATGGTGGTCTTCCAGCTTGTATCCTTGTAGTCTGAGCCTGTCTGGATTTATCTTTATTTCAACCCTGATTTTACATTTTTCATTCTTTGACATTCTTATCTTTTAGCCTTTATGTCAAAGATCTCTCTCTTTCTCCCTCTCTCATACATTACTCTTACTTTTTGATTTTGCATTTAACTTTATTTTTCTTGAAATATACACATAGTTTAGAATTAAATA
>NW_012151285.1:7353530-7355189 GCF_000956105.1 Propithecus coquereli | reverse complement strand
CCCAAACTTCACAGAAATCCAAAGATAAGAAACATGATGTGGACAGCTCTTATGTTAATAAATTCCTCATCATTGGAATAAGGCCTTGAAGAGGCTTTTAGTAAAATTATCCAAAAATTGGATAAATAATAAAATCAATTGTTTTAAAGTCCTTTCTAAACTCAGATTATATAACTATATTAGTGCCTATTTTTTTAATTTTTTTTTAAGAATGTAGAAAAATAATTTAACCCAAATGACCTAGGTTTTAATTGTTTCCACCACTCACTAGCTGGGCAATATTGAGCTAATTATGTAAGTGCTTGGTGCTTTAGTTTCCTCATCTGTTATGTAAGAATAAATAGTGCATTGAAAAAAATCACATGAATTAATATGTGGAAAGTACAGTGAATGTCATAGAGTAAACATACATACTCCACAAATACGGTTATTAGTATTTTGAGCAAAACACTAAAAAATACAACTCTTTAGCATTGCTGTTCAAACTATGTCTCCACAGAAACCTAGATTGCCAATGGAAGTGCCTCTGGAGGGACAAAATGAGAAAGGACAAAGATGAGCATGCCAGATCACCTGACTGTGACCACGGAACTTCCCTGTAAGCTACCTCTTTTGTACAGTGTTCAGCAGTCACTGGGCCATAGTGTTAGGAAATATTTATGATAGAATGAATATATGTGTTAATTAATTAATAGTGGGCTTATCTATAAGATAATTTTTAAGAAATTTATCTGGTGCTAAAGGAAAAAAAAAAGCTCAACTAATCTTAGCTTGATGGTTTGTTAATCAGAAATACCATCAAGAGATCCATTGATAATCATTAATAAATAGAATATATTTGTTATTACATAAGTAAGATATGTTAACACATTTGATATTTATGTGAACAATGTTCAGATGTTTCCTTAGCAGTGTCAAATACTTATTTTCAAAGCATACTGGAATAATGTATTTTATACTTAATATTAAGAGTTATAAATTAATTGGGGTTGCTATCTACCCATTATTTTCTCTAAAATTCTCAAATTCACATCCCTGAAAAAGACATTTTATTCTCATCTCGTGGATGAGAAAATTGTGGCCCGATCACATAACTAGTGTTTGAACTTATATTTTATCGTTAATAACAATCACAGCACTTTTATTGAGGGCTGAAATAATGCTAAACACTCCAGCAAGAGAGTTATGTGAATTACCTTCATTGATCCTTACTACAAATCTGGAGTTGAGCATTGGCTTGATCATAGTAGTTATACCCAAAGATGAGGAAATTGAGATTTAGTAACACAGTAAAATTTCCCAAGTTCACTCTTGAGTATAAAACGTTCTTTAGGGAATCCCCTTGATCTATTCCATCTGCTTTTCTGGATGATTCAAAAGACCATGTCTGATTTTCATTGTGTCATATTTTATCCATATCCTATAAACAAAATAGCCCATAGGAGAAACACGTTCCAAACTAGATGTACATGATAGTACTCTGTATAGCAATCCCTCTAAATGTTTTATTTAGCCTCCCAGTGATAACTTCTTATTTGATAATTGCTAAAATAATTTTTTATGCAATTTCCTATCATTTGCATCAGTATTTATTTATTTTATATAAAAGACATCAGTGTAAACAGAATAGTAAAGAGGAAAGTTTGTTCTTATTTATTT
>NW_012151285.1:7348147-7349740 GCF_000956105.1 Propithecus coquereli | reverse complement strand
CAGACATAATTGTAAACTCTGAAGGAGGTCCTTTTGCTAGCACATTGTACTGAGTGGCTGAGCTATTAACAGTAGAAGGCTATCCTGATGAATATACACAACCAAAAATCTCCATCAAGCAAACTGTTGCACATAGGGCAAAGTGTGTGTGCGTGTGTGCGTGCGTGTGTGTGTGTGTGTGTGTGTGTGTGTGTGTGTTTGTATGCACTTTCTCTCTTACGTGTTTCAACTTGAATCCACTTGTGTTTGGGCCTTTGAGAATATTCTGACTAGAGTTTGTGTTATTAAAATCTTGATTTCAAAGTGTACTTTTATAAACAAGGAACCCTGAGACATTCCCTGGCTAGAAGATCTCCTGACAGATTCATGGTCGCTGAGCTAGCCTTCCAAAGGGCCACAATCATTTTACTTCCAGGAAATAGCATCAAGTCAACAAATTACTTGTTTGTGGCCTGTTTGTTTTCTCAGGTCTGGGTTTCCTTTGATCTTGGGCAAGCTCAAACTAATTTGCAATAAAATGAAAACAGTTCTCTGCTTCCCCACCTTTAATCAGTAATGTCCCCGACTGTTTTAATTAGAAGCAAAAGAAAAGTTCTCTGTCAACTCGAGGCGAAGGACACGCAGTCCTGCCATGGCAGAGGGAGCTGGATCCCAGGGTGGAAAGCAAGGCAATATGAAATAATGCTTGGCCCTATTTTCTTAGGAAAAAGGAGTAAGGTTTTGCTTCACTCTAGTTTAAGTTACAGCACACCCTTTCCTCTTTATTTTTTGTTACTTCTCCTCTATCCTCCAGCGATTCTTCCCACCCTGCCTCTGTTCCCGGTTGGTACTGTAAGTAACTGGCATTTTCCACAAGAGGATATTGACTAAAATCCTTCGCTCGTTTTGCTGTGTTATGCATATGCTTTTGTTAAACAGCATGTAAAAGATGTGTGGCAAAGATTGATACATTTGGTTCTTTAGTTGGAATCAAAACACACACACCTGTGAACCGTCTTTCATGAAGCCAGCACTTTCAATCTGCCTCATTATTCCTCTTCATCAGGGCTTTTTGAAAATTGGGGTTGGCACTTTTTTTTTTATTAGACAGCACGGTGCTGAAACAATTTATTCAATATGCAAGATTTCATAAGCCAGACCAGTAGTTTCAAAAGTTTCAAATGCAGATTTTAGAATTTGGCACCCTTACGCAACATAAATTTATAATGATTGAGTGTCACTACATAGATGTGAACTTTTGTTCATACCATTTCCTTATTTTGTTTAGTATTTCTCTTTCGCTTTCTTATGAATTATACATAAGTGAGAATTCAAGCCTCTTTTTCATGTACAATGATGTTATTTTCCTGAACAGAACCTTGGCTGAAAAGTATTAAAATTCAAGTTCCAAAATTAGCCAGGGGTAGAGGAGAAATGGGGTGGAAAGTTAACACACCCATTTATTATACACTGAGCAAAATGCAACAGGGACAGATGCTTCACGATGTTCCTACTTAGTTTTGATTATTTTCTCTAATGTGTTAACTAGTATCTCTTCTTCTAGACACTGTCTAGATTGCAGCTTGGAGTCAGCATAGAGCTAGTAGTTAAAGA
>NW_012151285.1:7346226-7347992 GCF_000956105.1 Propithecus coquereli | reverse complement strand
ATGAATAACAACATGAATTCTTTAAGAGCATGGAACCTTTCCTTGTTGAACCAGAAATCCAGATGAAACAGGAGAAGAAGAGTTTCAAAGAATGACAGTGACAAGACCTGATGTTGCCAGCTTTGCAGACAGCTGAAGGGGGCCAGAAGCCAAGGAATACGGGTGGTTCTAGAAGCTGGAAATGGCCCTCACCTAAGAGCCAGCAAGGAGATGGGAACCTGCATCCTACCTCCGTAAGGAATGAACTCCTGCCAACAATTTGAATGAGGAAACAGCTTCTTTTAGAGCCTTCGCAGAAGAATATAGCCTGCCAACACCTTGAGTTTAGTCCTGTGAAACTTGTGTGTGATTTCTGATAACGTGTTGTTCAAGTCATTGAGTCTGTGGTACTTGGTTATGGCAGCAATAGAAAACTAATACAACACTATAACAATTTCTCTCTCTTTGAGTTCATAATGAACTTGTTATACTTCTTAATATTGTTATCAGTGAGAAATTTTATACTGTATTTTAAGAAAAATGTGTGAATTTCTTTTAAACTAGTTTTCATAAGTCTTTGGTGTTCCACTTTGTTTGGGTCTACTGGTTCAAGCATTAAAATCACATAGTGATTAAAGGCTTCCTAAACAATTACATAGCCTTTATTCAGCTCAGAGATTTAGAACAGAGGAGGGAAAACAGTGGAAACTTCTATGAATTCATGTTATTTTTTATGATTTCCTTAAAAACTAGAATAAATGAAAATAAAAAGGCATCAACTTTGAAATAAGTTAAAAGAGATATAAATTTAATGTTCTTGTATATTTTATTTCTTGAATAATATGCAAAAGATAAAAAATAAGTCACATTTAAGACAAGACAATTTTCTTTAAAGCAGGTCTGTTAAATTTTGGATAAAGTGTCATTGGCTTTCTCTAAGTCTTCTCTTTCCCGTTCATTTTTTCTTTTCATCTATCCTGAGTCCAGAAGGGGATACAAATAGATAGCATGAAATATTTACTGAGCTCTTCAGCTTCAGTTCAAAAGTTTTCTGGGAAAGAAACTTTTCTAAACACTATCAAACAAGAGAAGATTCAAGAGACCACCAAGCAATTTATATATCTTGTGTCATACCTAATTTTAAATATCTTTATTCACATCTGTTGGTCTCATTATTTTTCAAAAGTCTGTCCCCAGAATGCTGGTACTCAAACTCATTTAAGTCTTGGTGAATTTATAAATCTGTACTTTTTCATTAGAATAGAAAGTAGACTGAGTTCGGCTCACTCATACCAACTAAACACCTGGTGAGAATGCATTGACTCCATCTTTATCTTTAAATTTAACATTTAAGTATAAATATCAGTCGTATTTTAAAAAGTCATATATTTTAACAGCTAAATATTCAGTTTAGGAAGCATCGTATACTTCAGTACTTCATGAGAAATCTGCCCATGCACTATGAGATATGTGGCTTTATTTAGAATCAAGGAGAAATGTATTTGTATTATGGTATACATGTTGGCTTTTGTCCATTTTAATTTTAGTCCAAATCTTCACAATGATGCTAAACCCAAAATGCTCACTTGTGTGCTCTCTCTAATGCTATATTTTAATTAATTCTACTCTGTATCCAGCATCAGGGGTTAAAGGAAAAGTTAACAGTTTGGGACTTTAAATGAGCAGATTTTTATCACTGCTCTGAAAAAAAAAAGAAAAGGAAATGTCATAAAAATAATGCATTCTAAAAAAAATAAACAGCCTGATATGTGTAAAGCAGCAAGAAA
>NW_012151285.1:7344981-7346176 GCF_000956105.1 Propithecus coquereli | reverse complement strand
TAATTTTTGAACTGTTAAATGAATCCTGGAATTTTTTTTCCTTTACCTCTCTCTTTTATTTGATTATCATTTTCACCGAGTCTATGTTTTCCCTTCTCTTGTTTTATTTCCTTGTTGGGCAGAACGCAACTCCAGGGAGCTCTGCAAGAGTGTATGGAAGGTTTTGAGGTTTTTTTTCTTTTTTTTTTTAGAAATAATGTGTAATTAAACTTGAATGATTATCCAGGTAAAGAATTCTAGTTTAGAAATTATTCACCCTCAGAATTTTGAAAGTATTGATTTCCTATCTTTTAATATCTTCATTCTACCCCTACTTTTAGTGGGAACTTGACAGGGTATACAACTTTAGATTGAAAATAAATTTCCCCCCAATAGTTAGAAGGCATTGCTTCATCATATTCTAGTTCTAGCATTTTGTAGGAATGCCAAGGGCATTAATTAATCTTGTATGTGTTTGTTTCTCTTTGGAAGCTGTAGACTCTTCTATTTCCCCCAGTGTTCTGAAGCTTCAGAAATCTTTGTCTTAGTCTACATCTGTTTTCAACCACTGCACTGGGTTCTTCCATGGGCCCTTTTAATCTGGACACTTTTGCTATTCTTCCATTCTCAGAAACCTTTTTCAATTGTCTAGATGATTTTCTCTACTCTTTCCGAAAATCCAATTATTTCAAAATTGGATCTACTCGATTGATTGGTTCTGTAACATTCCAACTCTTTATCTTTGATATTCGACTATTTCAAAATTATCCTGTGTTATATTATGTGAGATTTTTTCTTGTCCTTATCCTCCAATCTTTCTATTGAGTGTTTCGTTTCTATTACATGTGCAATTTCTGAGCCCTCTTCTGTTCTTGGATATTTTTAGCATCTTCCTTTTGTTTTATGGATGCATTATCTTCTCTTGTCTCTCAGGGGTCATTATACATGGCTGAAATGCCAATCTTTGCAGAAAGTTCACATGATTTGCTTAGGTAGATTAGCTGCTTTGTCTGATGTATTTCCAAAGACAAGTGATTATATCTTTTTATTACATGCATGTTCTATTACAGTTTATACATTACTTAATATTACCTATTTTACAAGCTAGAAATTTTGGCAACATTTATATTATATTAATGTCCTTCACTATACTCTAAAATGTTCAAAGTCATAAGCCTCTTTAAATTTTTGGAGTAATAAACTTAAAAAATAAATA
>NW_012151285.1:7344308-7344931 GCF_000956105.1 Propithecus coquereli | reverse complement strand
TGTCTTAGTCTACATCTGTTTTCAACCACTGCACTGGGTTCTTCCATGGGCCCTTTTAATCTGGACACTTTTACTATTCTTCCATTCTCAGAAATCTTTTTCAATTGTTTAGATGATTTTCTCTACTCTTTCTGAAAATCCAATTATTTCAAAATTGGATCTACTTGGTTGATTGGTTCTGTAACATTCCAATTCTTTATCATTGATATTCAACTATTTCAAAATTATCCTGTGTTATATTATGTGAGATTATTTCTTGTTCTTATCCTCCAATCTTTCTGTTGAGCGTTTCGTTTCTATTACACGTGCAATTTCTGAGCTCTCTTCTGTTCTTGGATATTTTTAGCATCTTCCTTTTGTTTTATGGATGTATTATCTTCTCTTGTCTCTCAGGGGTCACTATACATGGCTGAAATGCCAATCTTTGCAGAAAGTTCACATGACTTGCTTAGGTAGATTAGCTGCTTTGTCTGATGTATTTCCAAAGTCAAGTGATTATATCTTTTTATTACATGCATGTTCTATTACAGTTTATACATTATTTAATATTACCTATTTTAAAAGCTAGAAATTTTGGTAGCATTTATATTATATTAATGTCCCTCACTATACTCTAAAATGTT
>NW_012151285.1:7331873-7334623 GCF_000956105.1 Propithecus coquereli | reverse complement strand
TAAAATAAACATAACATGAAATTACCATCTAAACTATTTTTAAGTGTAAAGTCCAATGATATTAAATATATTCATAATGTTGTGCAATCATTGCCACCACCCATCTCCATAACTCTTTTCATCTTGTAAAACTGAAACTCCATCCCCACTAATCATTCCCCATTCCCTCTCCCCCTCAGCTCCTGGCAACAACCACTCTACTTCCTATCTCTATGATTTTGACTACTTTAACTACCTCATATAAGTAGTATCATACAGTATTTGTCTTTTCGTGACTGGCTTATTTTACTTGGCGTAACTTCCTCAAGGTTCATCCATGTTGTAGCGTATGTCATAATTTCCTTTCTTTTTAAGGCTGAATAATATTCCATTGTATGTATACGCTTTGCTTATCCATTCATCTGTTGAAGGACATTTGGGTTGCTTCCATGTTTTAGCTGTTGCGAATAATGCTGCAATAAAAATAGTGTACAAATGTCTCTTCAAGGGCCTGCTTTCAATTCTTTTGAGTATGTACCCAGAAGTGGAATTGGTGCATCATATGGTAATTCTATTTTTAATTCTTTGAGGAACCACTATACTGTTTTCCACAATACTGTACCATTTTACATTCCGACCAACTGTATAAAACGTTTGAATTTCTCCACATCTTTGCCAGAACTTGTTACTTCTTTTTTTTCTTAATGGTAGCCATCTTAATGGGTATGAGGTGCTATCCCCTTATAGTTTCAATTTGCATTTCTCTAATGATTAGTGAATATGAAATAGAATAGAAACCCCAGGAAAAAAACCCTCACATGTATGGTCAAATTATTTTTGACAAGATCATTAAATGGGGAAAGAGCAATCTTTTCAACAAAGGATACTGGGAAAATTGGATATCCACATACAAAATAAGAAAGTAGTAACTGTTAGGCCTGCTCAGGGTGGGAACTTGAAAGTATTTGTGGAATGAAAGGGGGTAAATGAAGAAAATCAGATAAGGACCCACGGAGAGCCAAACAATAGCCACAGGAGTCTGGAGAGTCCCAGGTCATAAAAATAACTCTGACCACAAATGGTTGCGGTGGAGCCAGCAGGAACCATGGCTGTTCCAGAAAGGACTGACCTTCCCCAAACTCTCATCCAAATTGTCTATAAAACTGTCCACTCTCCCCTTTTTCAGGGTGGATGCTCTTTTCGGCCTCCACGCATCTGCACACAGGTACTCAAAATAAATGGAGTTTTGCTATGTCTCAGGCCTAAGTGTCTTTCTCTCGGCTCCAACCTAACAGTAACGTCATCTAACACTATACACAAAAATGAACCAAAACTGAATAAAAAAACCTAAATGTAAGATCTAGAGTTATAAAATTTTTAGGAAAAAACACAGAGCAAAAGTTTTCCAATATTAGTTTTAGCAGTAATTTCTTGGATGTGACCAATGGGATAGGTAACAAAAAAATTTATACACAAATTGAGCTTCATAAAAATTTTTAAAATTGTGCATCAAAATTACAACAGAATGAAAAAGCAACTCATAGAATGGGAGAAAATATTTGCAAAAGAAATATCTGACAGGAGATTGATAAGCAGTATATATAGAGAACTCCTAAAACTGAACATCAAAAACACAAACAACCTAATTAAAAAAATGGGCAAAGGAATGAATATACCTTTCTCCAAAGATATACATACAATTGGCTTTGTGTATTTTGAAGTTCTGCAGTTAGGTACATACACAATTAGGATTTTTATATCCTCTTGGCAAATTGACCCTTTGATTATTACGCGATCTCTCTCTTTGTTCCTGGTAAATTTCTCTGCTCTGAAGTAGACTTGGTATTCATTTAGTCAGTTCAGTTTTGTTTTCATTAGTGTTTCCATCATATCTCTTTATTCATTACTTTTTTACTTTTAACTTATTTATAACAGTATACAAGGAAATTTTAATGGGAAGAATATATTTGGATCATTTCTTTTTTTAACTATTCTGACAAGGTCTACATTTTAATTGGACCTGTTTAGACCATTCACATATAATGTAATTATTGATATTTGGAATTATGCCTGCAACTTTATTATTTGTTTACTTTCTCTTCTTTTTGCTTTCATTCTTCTGTCTCCCCTTTCCAGCTTTCTTTGGGGTTACTTGAACATTTTCAGTTGAACACAGTTTGGATTTTGCTGTTGCTATTTTTTTCTTCAGTTTACTGCGGGCTTCACATTCTTTTCCAGGACCTGTTGCGTTTTGCTCAAAGCGGTGGCTTCAGTGCCAGAGGATTTTTGGGTTTTTTGTCATTGTTTTATTTTTGCTTTTTATTAGTGTTTACGATCCACCCCTTAACTTTTATAATCTCTGCAAACCTGCACTACAGAGGGGGACAGACTGTGCGCTATCATCCTCCCCAGTGGTAGACGGCTCTTGCCTGGTGCTGGATTCTGGACTGCTGGTAGAGTGGCAGTCGCTGGCAAGGTTCACTCTAGTCCAGATTCAGCCTCAGCTTAGGTAGATCCTGTGTGCTGAGCCACCTGGGGTTAGGGGTGGGGGGCTTTCTCAGTAATCTCACTCTTTCGCTCTATGTCAGCCAACTATGCCCTTGATGTGTGGTTTGTCCCCATCAGGTATACTTTGATTCCACTCCATGAAAGCAGACCTCTAATTGGGGATGAGTACCAAAGTCTGGGCCCAGGATGGTTTTTACAGGAATTTTTTTTCTTCTGCCCATTCCACAGTAACAATCAGTCTTTGCTAATGCCCCTAGGTGATG
>NW_012151285.1:7329402-7331823 GCF_000956105.1 Propithecus coquereli | reverse complement strand
AGCTGCTAGGTGTCAGAATGCTCAATTAGGAAAATGAGTCAAACTGACAGTAAAACTTAAGCCTTATTCGCTTACTGAGAGAGTGTAGGAAAGAGGAAAAGAAAACAGGAAATGTCTGCTCCCTAATGTCCCATGTTTCCATGTTTCTCCATAGCAGGGCACTGGGCAAGAGGCAGATTACATGTAGCCCAAGGGAGAGGGGAATCCTTTCTCTTCTGAGAAGCCCTAAATAAATCTCTCTGCCATTTTTTAAACCCTAAGAAACCAGGGGTAGTGGGAGGTGGAGGAGTAGGAGTGGAAAGTTACTGAGTCAGAGTGTAGAAAAATGGCTTAATCAAGATCCCCAGATAAGGTCCCCAAAAGGAAGCACGCATGCTAGGATACATACACGCTCATGGGCATGGCTGGCCTGGGTGGGGGAGGCTGGGTCCTTGACTGCACTTGTCCCCAGAGATGGCAACACTTTAGCTGTATATCAAGTCTGTTGTGGGAAGGGCAGCTTTTACCCATGAAGGTTGCCGGGCAAAGCCTTTGTTAATTACCTGTGGTTGGGCCTGAAAGATCACACATAAGATTTTGGCCTGGAGCTGAACTCCTCAGAAGACTTTGATATCTTCACAAATGTAAACAATAAACAGATGTACCCTATCTTTTAGAAATGGAAAAAGCTATTTGTGCAGTGTGACTACGCTTTGAGTGAATTCTAGAAAATGTATCATGATCCCAATTTAGGGTATCATAAGCCTAAAATATAGCCTTTTGCCTTGAATAGAAAGCTAATAGGCTATCATAGAAACTTCTTTTATTGGTGTGTTTTTCTAAATAATAATAATAATAATATTCAAGGTGGATGCAATTGCCTAATGATACGTTTGCAGTGAGGTGGGCGGAGCCCCTCAGAGCCGAGTGCCTGGGCCTATCCGTTGTGTACACTGTTAACTCATAGCTAAGGAGGTACAACAAAGCATGGGGAGACTGTCTCATGACGTGGATCCACACTGATTTTCCATAAGAGGCCATTTAAAGAAAGGAGTAGAGCTCACAGAGGTAGCGCACCAACGATGCTACATCCCCACAACCTAAGAATGCGACTTAATTATTTTTTTTATCTCCAGCACCTAGCACATCATAGGAGCTCAACAAATGTTTTCTAAACTGAAAATCCTAAAATATTGGGCTGGCATCACAGCTTTTTTTTTTCTAATCCTTAGGACTTTATTATTGGGTGTTGTTTGATTCACCGGTTTGCTCGAATCCCTTGGTGGTGAATGTGCAGGAGCTATGCTTACCCGTAGCGAGTCATTCCTCTTTTTCCTAGCTTTGTTGTTCCTCATTTTACCCTTTTAAAACTCATGTTTAATTGCAAGGTAAGCCAGGGCTATAGTAAAAATAAGCAAAAAGATGAAAAGAGGGGCTGGGTGCAGTGGTTCATACCTATATTCCCAGCACTTTGGGAAGCCGAGGTAGGAGGACTTCTTGAGGCCAGGAGTTCAAAACCAGCTTGAGCAAGAGCCAGGCCCCATCTCTACAAAAAATAGAAAAATTATCGGGGCGTGGTGGTGTGCGCCTGTAGTCCCAGCTACTTGGGAGGCTGAGGCAGAAGGATCACTTGAGTTCAGGAGTTTGAGGTTGCAGTGAGCTATGATGATGCCATGGCACTCCAGCCTAGGTAACAGAGTGAGACTCTGTGTCAAAAAATAAAACTTTTAAAAAAAAAGAAGAAAAGAAAAACTGTCATTTTTTCTGCCACCTAGTAATAACCAGTATAAACATCTTCGATAAGTCCATTTCTATACCCTTTGTGACGTGTGACTGGAGGAACAAAAGTCCCTGACTCAGACTAAAGGGGATGTAGATAAATATCCACTCACAATGACAAAGACATTGTCATTGTCAATGTCTAGAGAGGAGTGGGGGACTGTATCACACTGAGAGTTACTCTGGCCCTGGGCCATTGCAAAATTTGGCTGGATCTACCTGTGGCCCAAGGTTGGCCACTGAAGGTAGATGGCTTTGTTGTTAGAAAAGACATCATATTGGATTCTGTTTCCTGTGTATCAGGAGAGCTCTGGCAGAGTCTGAAAGCAGGAGTTGGACAAGGCAGAACTGACGTTCCTCTGCATGGGCACTGTCTGCATCATAAGCAAGGGAACTTCTGGACGTTATGTTGCATTGAACAAAATGTTTCTCGTGAGGACTTTGCAATGCAAACCTCCACGTTTCATCCAGTAGATGCCCATCGGACGGTCACAGGAAGAATGAGGTCACATATGTACACCTCACCGCAGGTGACAGAGCTTATGGGGGGGAGGGGACAGTGCTGAACTTGAAATGACAAAGCTCCACTATTTTGCGGAAGGTCCCACCACCGCTATTTCCCTCCTATGGCAGTATCTTCACTGAATCATTCAGAATCAGAGA
>NW_012151285.1:7325185-7329352 GCF_000956105.1 Propithecus coquereli | reverse complement strand
CCACGCATCTGCACACAGGTACTCAAAATAAATGGAGTTTTGCTATGTCTCAGGCCTAAGTGTCTTTCTCTCGGCTCCAACCTAACAGTAACGTCATCTAACACTATACACAAAAATGAACCAAAACTGAATAAAAAAACCTAAATGTAAGATCTAGAGTTATAAAATTTTTAGGAAAAAACACAGAGCAAAAGTTTTCCAATATTAGTTTTAGCAGTAATTTCTTGGATGTGACCAATGGGATAGGTAACAAAAAAATTTATACACAAATTGAGCTTCATAAAAATTTTTAAAATTGTGCATCAAAATTACAACAGAATGAAAAAGCAACTCATAGAATGGGAGAAAATATTTGCAAAAGAAATATCTGACAGGAGATTGATAAGCAGTATATATAGAGAACTCCTAAAACTGAACATCAAAAACACAAACAACCTAATTAAAAAAATGGGCAAAGGAATGAATATACCTTTCTCCAAAGATATACATACAATTGGCTTTGTGTATTTTGAAGTTCTGCAGTTAGGTACATACACAATTAGGATTTTTATATCCTCTTGGCAAATTGACCCTTTGATTATTACGCGATCTCTCTCTTTGTTCCTGGTAAATTTCTCTGCTCTGAAGTAGACTTGGTATTCATTTAGTCAGTTCAGTTTTGTTTTCATTAGTGTTTCCATCATATCTCTTTATTCATTACTTTTTTACTTTTAACTTATTTATAACAGTATACAAGGAAATTTTAATGGGAAGAATATATTTGGATCATTTCTTTTTTTAACTATTCTGACAAGGTCTACATTTTAATTGGACCTGTTTAGACCATTCACATATAATGTAATTATTGATATTTGGAATTATGCCTGCAACTTTATTATTTGTTTACTTTCTCTTCTTTTTGCTTTCATTCTTCTGTCTCCCCTTTCCAGCTTTCTTTGGGGTTACTTGAACATTTTCAGTTGAACACAGTTTGGATTTTGCTGTTGCTATTTTTTTCTTCAGTTTACTGCGGGCTTCACATTCTTTTCCAGGACTTGTTGCGTTTTGCTCAAAGCAGTGGCTTCAGTGCCAGAGGATTTTTGGGTTTTTTGTCATTGTTTTATTTTTGCTTTTTATTAGTGTTTACGATCCACCCCTTAACTTTTATAATCTCTGCAAACCTGCACTACAGAGGGGGACTGACTGTGCGCTATCATCCTCCCCAGTGGTAGACGGCTCTTGCCTGGTGCTGGATTCTGGACTGCTGGTAGAGTGGCAGTGGCTGGCAAGGTTCACTCTAGGCCAGATTCAGCCTCAGCTTAGGTAGATCCTGTGTGCTGAGCCACCTGGGGTTAGGGGTGGGGGGCTTTCTCAGTAATCTCACTCTTTTGCTCTATGTCAGCCAACTATGCCCTTGATGTGTGGTTTGTCCCCATCAGGTATACTTTGATTCCACTCCATGAAAGCAGACCTCTAATTGGGGATGAGTACCAAAGTCTGGGCCCAGGATGGTTTTTACAGGAATTTTTTTTCTTCTGCCCATTCCACAGTAACAATCAGTCTTTGCTAATGCCCCTAGGTGATGGGTTGTTGCTCCTCCTCTAGGACTTTGTAGGATTTTGTTTCATAAGAGAAAAAAAGTCTAGAGGAGGTAGGTAGGGCTTTGTATCTTCCCCTTACCCCCAGCAGCTGCAGGTCATTTTCTGCAACCTTGCATCAGCAAGAGGAGCTTTTTTTGTTTTCTAGCCCTGTCTTTAAACTCTCTCGTGAGTTACTGAGGGAGATTCATTGAAAAAGAGCTTGTAAGATAGTGCCCGGGCCTCCAATTCTTCCAGCCGTACATGGAAGCTTACTCATTCTTGGCCTTTAATAATTTGATAAAATTTCAGCTGAATTTTTTTTCCTGTTTGCTTTTATGACAGTTGAGCCGCCTCTTCTTTCCCCAATGCTTTGACCCAGGTGAGCCAGTTCTTGTGTCCTATCTCTTGTTGTAGGAGCATATTTCCCTTTGAAATTTAAGTATTTTGGTTGTCCTGCAACCTCAGCTTTCTAATGGGCTCAAGAAAAGTTATGATTCTGTAGTTTATTTGCCTTTATCTCGTTGCTAGAATGGGAGAAATGTTCTTTCCAGCTTTCTACATCCCAGCCAGAAACACAAATCTCCTTACTTTAGTCTGGCTCCAGCTACATGATCTAAAGATGAATGAAATAGTACGCAGCCACAATGAACCAGGAAAATGAACCAGAACTTACTAGCTTTCTGCTGATGATACCTTAACTTGAAGAAATTAAATAATTTTGGGAAAAGTCAGACATTGATGACAATCAAATTTCTAATCTGCACGTTCAATAAAATCAGATATGTAGCTGCCTACTTAGAGTACAGTAAAATACTTGTTTATTATCAACCATTAAATAAAGAAAAAGTCAGAAAATAGGTTTAAGCCTTTGCATATTTGTTTGCCAGTTAAAAGTTTTGGTAAAATATGCAGATTTTATCATAATGAAACAAAGACAAAGCATTTCCCTCCCCCACTCTTTCCTATCTTTTTGTATTGTGCAATTTATTGCATGTATTTTTATTAATATTCCAGGGAATTCCTTCAAATTTTGTAGAACTCACTCCTTGAAGTTTTTCAATGAATTTGTATTACAACTGCTTTTAAGGGTAATAGATAACAATCAAACTAGAATTGAAATGACTATGATCTTAAACTATTGTTCAAAGAGACAGAACATTAACAAAGACAATTGTATTCAGATATGGTCAATCAACAAACCATCTCAATTGATGTCAATAGAAGCTTAGTTCAATTTTCTATACCTCATAGATACTGCATATGTAATATCATCAAATGGTAAATTATCATACAGAAGTTTGTTTCGGTTCACCGGACTATGTTTAGGCAAGAAAAAAATGCCCCAAGAGGTTTTATAAACCATTTTAACAATGTGCACAGAAATAAAATGGCTTTATCCGTTAATGCTTAGTTCAACAGAAAATTAGATTAACTAGAACATCCTATTCCCAGAGAAATCCAGTGGTGGTTTTATAATAATAAGAATACCTTAGAAATATTTATAAAGATTTCTTCTGAGAAGGTCACTGAATTTTCGTCAGTGTAGCCTAAGTTAGCCTTCCAAAATCCCTATGAAGTAGGAAAATGTTTTATGATCACCATTTGACAAATAAAGTATACAAGCAGTTAAGTATCTTATCACAGGATCTTTTCGTAGAAAACAACATAATTCTAGTTGTTTACATTTGAATTAATTTATAAATACATGTAATAAACCGTGTAAGTCATTTTTATGACTTTTAAAAAATCCCAAGAATGCAGAATGTATTTATACTGCCATGGTTGCAGATTAGCTAACAGTAAAATATAAGAAGCAATCAATAAAAGAACCATTGTATAGGAAATATTGCTGTATAATCGTGCACACTTATCAGGGATTAATTCTTCTCTTAATCTTTAATAAACTTCATCTTGGAAAAATACATCAAATACCCAGCTCCCATCTTTCTTCTTTCAAGTGCAGCCTTAACTTCAGTTTCAGACATAATTGCTTTATGAACAAACACTTGATTCTTTGCCCCTGAAACTGCCCTGCTCCTTTTTAATCCAGTCTAAATTCTTTATAAAGTACTGCACTGGTGTTTTTGCCTGTTTGTGTTTTGTTTTGTTTTTAAATGGAAAAGAACACAAGATCTTTTGGACAGCTACAGTGCTTATTCAAAAGTAGTACTGAGATGAGAAGTAATCCCTTTTAATATTTTTCCAAAGCCTTTTTCTTACTGGGGACTGTATGAATGTTACACAGTGATGATAACTACTTTAATTCTCTACTTTTCTTTCAGCAAAGAGCAAAGTTATGAGTTCTCATTGACAAAAAGAGAAAACATTTTTTTCTGTGTTTCCTATGCCTATAGCCTGCTTGTTAAATTAGTTTATGTACATTCTGTGCTGTCTGATGAATCATTCACTGGTTCACTGCAGTATCTTTATACCTGATGCAAGAGGCTCCTCTCCCCCATGTGGAATGCTAGGGAATACTGATGGAGAAAGAAAAGCAACTTTAAATGCTCAAAGAAATTAAAATTACAAAATTGCTATGTTTCTCCAAGCCCTGCTCCTTAATAGATTACACAGACTTTTAGAGATACAAAAATTTCTAGCTTTCCAG
>NW_012151285.1:7322564-7324925 GCF_000956105.1 Propithecus coquereli | reverse complement strand
CACCATGCCCAGCTAATTTTTTCTATATATTTTTAGTTGTCCAGCCAATTTCTTTCTATTTTAAGTAGAGATGGGGTCTTGCTCTTGCTCATGCTGGTCTCGAACTCCAGAGCTCAAACGATCCTCCCGCCTTGGCCTCCCAGAGTGCTAGGATTACAGGCGTGAGCCACCGCACCCGGCTATCATAGATCAATTCTAATCCTCTTTTGTCAGAAGGATCTTTTAAGAACAATTCACACGACCTACAGTGAATATGCTGTTCTTCTCTGCCCACACCCAATGCTTGAGCTGTCTTTGCTTCCTTCACTTCCTGTAGCCTTGGTGAGACTGTCTTGGTGGCATGTGATTGGAGTGACCAAAGTTAACACTGTGTCCCTAGTCCAGCTGTGCTTCCAGGGGCTGGCACATGAACAAAGCAGCCCATCCTTGGCTGTCATAGCTAAATGAGTCAAGATCTCCCATTTTTGCTTAAGGTAATCCAAGTGGTATTCTGTTCCTTCATTAGCAGTGAATGAACTCGTTAATATCCTTTGTCTACATCACACTTTTTCTTTTCTTTCTCCTTTGTAGCAACTCTTTGTCCATCCTCAGTGTTAAGCCTAGTTCAGTCTCTTTACCGTACAAGTGCCCTTTCTTTCAAAGTGATGTATTTTTTCTATGTTTTTCTCAAAATGAATTTCTAAGAAATGAGCAAAAATATGCTAGCAACAAATGCAGAATACTGTGTACCAGCACCCTCCTTGTTCCAAATGCTGTTTTTCTGCTACTGAAGCCTGAGTTGGCTTAGCTTTGCCGGAACTCTATCTTCCGATTTTCTTGCATTGATTTTGTGATCAAGTGAAGGGCATCTTAGCCAACCACCAGATGGAAGAATGAGGGAAAAGGTAGCTAGTAAAGCCCTTGGCAGCCTTCCTATGAAATTGCCTCCAGGCAGGGGCTACTGCTTCTCTCAAAGCAGGTCATTTTCTGCAACCCCTTCTCCTTCCTCTTTCTGGTAACCTCTCCTTCTGCCCGCCCTCTACTCTTTCCTGCCTTTGAGTCTACTCTTGGCAACAGCCTTGCTCATGCTAGCCCAGGTTCCTCTGAGGGTCCTCTATACTTAGTCTATATCTTTGTTTAATATTTTTGTCAATAAACCTTCTTAAAATGATCTTAAAATGATTGTGATTTTTGTTTCCCACTTCAAGTATGTTCAATCAGTGAAGAACAGACACCAACCCTTTAGCAGACTAATAGACGTCTCTCTTCAAGGTGACATTGATCCCTTCGTCTGAAGATGAAACAAAATAATGTATTGGATATTATTAAATACATCAAATACTTAACTAAAGAGTTTTAAAGAGATACCTCCTGATGCCATAAGGAGAGTTTGGACTTTTATAATCCAAAAGAATTTGGTTAAAATTCTGAGTTTACTTCAACTTTGTGACTTGGATCTGGGTTTCACTTCCCTCATCTATATAATACGGTTTATAATGTGTCATTGTGAAGGTGGTTGGAAAGAGCAAATGAGATAAATATTTAAAGAGCCTTATTGAGAAGGTAGAGCTTAGTAGGTCTTCCATAATTTATGCCTCTTTATTATTCATATATTTTACAAGATATCATACCATCAGTTGTATAGCACCTGCAGACACAAAATGAAAAAAAAAAGGTTTTGCTTTTGTTCAGTAATGTTGAGATTACTTAGCAATAGCTATAATTTAAGTACCTCTCAGAGTTTACTATATTAAGCCTTATACATTTAGAAAATCTTCTGAACTTGAGTTTCAGAGTCCAGGTTTCTTCTGTCTTCTCTGGTATTAATTGTGTAATTATGTATTCATATTTATAAAAACAAATAATTAGACAATTTTGGTGGTATTTCCTAGAGCTAATATTTTGATACAGAAAGTGCAATTTATATATGTGGTCATTATGTATTTGGGATAGAGTTCATTAAATATTTTTTAGTTCGAATATCAAAAGTTTAAAAAGTTAGAAAATATGTATATCCAAAAAATTAGGAAAAATAAAATGGTTGTACCGTCTATTTCTTTTGTAACTTACTTTTCTTGAAAGCTTATTATTTAAGCCAGTGTATCTTAACCCCTTTCACCAACTTCTTGATTTTGTTTCCCACTACAGAAACTCTCAGACAACAGTTCTTTACTCTTTAGCAGAAGTTATAATTATAC
This sequence comes from Propithecus coquereli, assembly GCF_000956105.1. Taxonomy (NCBI): domain Eukaryota; kingdom Metazoa; phylum Chordata; class Mammalia; order Primates; family Indriidae; genus Propithecus; species Propithecus coquereli. The sequence goes on along the minus strand of NW_012151285.1, from coordinate 7,322,748 downwards.
ACCAAATATTCATGTTTTGACCAAAGTGAAAGCTAGAGTAAATGCTATCAATTAACTGGCTAACTTTATTAAAATGCTATTAGGTAAAGTACTATTTTATTAAAATGAATATAATAAAATGGGACTCTATAATAAAATAGTCTTAAATATTATTTAACAGAATGTTTTATTACTATTAGAATAA
>NW_012151285.1:7318276-7320334 GCF_000956105.1 Propithecus coquereli | reverse complement strand
ATATAGAGTGTGTATGGTCTGATCAGGGACTAATATTCCCTCCCCTTAATTCCCATATGTAGAATACTTAATCTGGAAATACTGCCATTGGAGAACAAGGAAAAGAAAAACCACATAGAATCTTGCTACCAGTCACCACTGCCTGTAAATTTAGTGACTCCAGACTGAGCAAGCTAAGTCTAACAATCAGCCAAAAGTAAAAGTTAGACCTTTAAAACATTTTTGAAACTTTAAGCAAAAGAATATTTATTGGAGAAAACCAGTTAAGTGAATTTTGGGGGGAGAAATTGCTCAGGATTTTAACAATGGGAAAAAATTTCAGGTTTTGGAGTATTTATTATCACTTCTATAAACTGCTTTAAGAATACGCTGACCATACAGTCCAATTTGCCCACAATAGTCCCAGCTGATGCCCAATGTCCGGAAAAATTATTCATAGCCCATCCCTGCCTTTTCAAGAGTAACATGTCTCAAATTGGATAGTACATTTTATGGAAACCAACTGAAACAAACTCCATAAAAAGGGGTTATTCCAAGATTAGATAGTTGTATAATCTGCTAGTTTTGAACCACACATCATATATTGGGTTGTTTAAAATATTTTGCCAGAATTATCAAATAGTAAAAGTAAACTATATATGTGTGTGTGTGTGTGTGTGTGTGTGTGTGTGTGTGTTTATTTTTTTTCTGGTCAGGTTCTGAGCTAGTTTACTATATGCAGACTTTCAAAATAGATGTGAGTATTTCTGATATTTTCACTTTGCTCATGCAAAATAAATTAGAATCTGGTGTATTTTAAAGGCTTTTTAAAAGAATGCCTGTATTCTTTCCTTCAGTTGAAAACAATTCTTTAGAGAGAACATTTAGATCTGATTAAAGCTATTCAAATTGAGGAGAAATAAATGACTTCATCACAGAATGAGGAGACATTTGCAGGGTGACCTGAAGTCCTAAGGGATGATGAACTTATGTGTATTTTTAACAGTATTATTAACAAGCAAGTGGCTTTTTGGATCAAGAGCATTCTTAGAAGTAATGTCAACCCCATCACATGTTCTTAGAAGCATGTCTGTTTAAGAAATTCAATCATATAACACAAACTCATGTCAATCAATTTCTAGCTCCCAGGTTCTAAGGATGTTAGAAAATAAATTAGTCCTTTAACCATAAAAGTCTAGTGAAAGCAGGTATCAGTCTTTAAAATAAACAAAAAAACATCACAAATACCAGGATGTTCTGGAACATTTAATTCCTTTCAAGAGCCACCTGTTATCTCAGCTTCATTGAAGAAAAAGAGTTTGATGGATCATTCCTAAATTATGTTGTGAAATGCTTATCATAAAATCTTAAAATAATACAGTTGCATCTGCAAAGAAAGCAAGTATTTTGAGTCCTTAGATGTGTTCAGGGCATATGCCACTCAGTGAGCAGGAGTAATTGCAGCTGCTTTTGTTGTTATTGCCTTTGTTGTTTGTTGGTGATACTTTTATGGCTCTAGAAGTCTAGAGGAAGAGTTTTCTAGATAGGCAAAAGACAAAAGTGAGGAATGGGAGCTGAGGAAGTAAAAACGTGGAGTTGAGTGTGTGGTGTGAATTATGAGAGATCGACATGTGATATCCAGGTGACAAAATGCCAATCACTTCTATTTCACCCTCACTTTGATAGCTGCTAATTTAATCTTGAGAACAATGGCCCTGTAAGCTCATTTGAGGTGATCCCTGGAATTTATTGCTATTATTAGTAACATCTGACTCAGTTGTCATATTTCCCTCATTGACCTTAATTTACTCGTTGGCTGAAACCTCATTATTGTTCTTTACTAGTGCTTTCTAGGCACCCAATACTTTCAGCCAATTGAAAATCAAAATAAAAAATTAGTCTTGAAAATGGTATTTTAAATGGAGGAAGACACTAGTGTAAACCAAAACTGGGAGGAGAAACTCATGAGAAACCAAATAACCAAAGCAATGAGTAGCCTTCGTTGAATGAATAAATGGTAAGAAAATGTCTCTAAGACATCAGGGAATCTTGATTAGGCACTATTTTGAGGAATTATTT
>NW_012151285.1:7316931-7318226 GCF_000956105.1 Propithecus coquereli | reverse complement strand
AGATTATAATATAAATAAGAGGTAACTTTGATATGAGTAAAATATTCCCATAATTGGTACTTCATCAGTGGGGTATACAGCTGTCTTAACAGGTACATACTTTTTCTTTAATATCTAATACCAAATCAAGTGTAGTTGAAGATAAAAGACAGGAAGTGATTTTACGTGTATATAAATAGCAATGACTATGAGTGTTTGCTCACAATAAATTCAATACCACCAACCCATCCTCTTAGTGATTCACGTCAAACACTGAATATTTGTATTACAATGGGAAGGAAGAAAAGATCTAACACAGTTAAACAAGGCTGAGAGCTCTGGCCCAAGGATTTAGGTGCAGTGTAACTTCTTGAAAGCCACTTCTCTGTTCAAAAAGGAAGTGCTCAAGACTGTTTTGTTAGAAGGCTCTTATCTTCTTTCAGGAGATGTGTTTGTGTGTGTGTATGTGTATGGCCACATTGTTAGAAAACTTTTTTAGTTATGTTACAGAATAGTAAGAATAAAAGTGGGAAGCAACAGTCTCATTTGGTAGATCACTTGAGTAGCAAGCTACGAACAATGTGTTTACCATTTTGAGCAATCATTCATAATTCCACCATTCATAAATAACTATTTTTTTATATTTCCCTCGTGACAGTATTTCTATTCATGTAAATCACAGTTTTCACAGAGTTGAGCATTATAGTCAATTGGTGTACATGTTTTAAAATCTCTAAACACATATTACTAAATTTCTCTCTAATAAGATTGTATTAATTTATATTTCAAACAGCAGTATAAGGAGTTCTGGTCTCACACTATGATTACTTACCTTATGGAATCACTTTCTAATTGCAGCCCCCTTTACCAGCACAAAGTCAAAATCTTTGGGAGCTGGGCAGGTAACTTGAAAGCAGGAACTCCGTTTTGTTTAGAAACACCCTTTGTTTATAATGCTTGCCCAGTTAACTTAATCCAAACCTCACCATCTTAGTTTGGTCTCTCCTACAACTTAAGAATCAACATTGAGAGCTAACATTGATTAGCCTCAAAAGGACCCTTCATATGGCAGGAAGAGAAGAGGGTATCTAACGCAAATCCTTTTTTTTTTACAAGCTAGAGAAACGTAATGCATAGTTAGAGACAGAGGAAAATCAGGTGATTGGCGATGTTTGTACATTTCGAGTGAGTCAGTTCTAGCTGGGGGCCCATTTGTTTTAGGATGACTTGTGGCAGAGAAAGAAGAGAATCTTGCCTCTAGGACATTATTTCAAGTTTATTCAAAATGACATGCAAAAGTAGTTACCCACAGATGG
>NW_012151285.1:7304367-7312771 GCF_000956105.1 Propithecus coquereli | reverse complement strand
CTGAAAATCAGTAAGAAATAAGCTAAACAACTCCTAAAATGGGCAAAAAGGCAGAACTAAGCAATGTGCTAAATATGAAGCATAAACTGTGAACGATTATTGGAAAAGTTGATCAACATCTTAAGCTGCTGCTGATGGGAATGTAATATAACAGAACCACTTTGAAAAACATGTCTGCATCACCTATCACCCAGCAAGTCAACTGGTAAGTATATTTTCCAGCAAAACTCCCCTTCACAATGTAACAGGGAGTTTTGATAATCGATTATTAGATAATAAAGCACCTATGAACTTAGTGTTTTGTTAATAAAACAATATTCACTTTGTTATGCTCATAATAGGCTAGGTCAGGAATTCAGGCGGAGCTCATATCAGTGATTCCCCTATTCTAAACGTCATCATTAGGTAACTCGGTGTTCCACCAGTGACTGGTCTTGTCTAGACTTCTAGACTATTCATGGGGACTTCATTCACATGCCTTGTTTGTTTTATTTTGATTTGTTTTGTTTTTTGAGACAAGGTCTTGCTCTGTTGCCTGGGCTAGAGTGTAGTGGCATCATCATAGCTCACTGCAACCTCAAACTCCTAGGCTCAGGTCATCCTCCTGCCTCAGCCTCCTGAGTAGCTGGGACTACAGCTGTGTACCACCACCCTTGGCTAATTTTTCTTTTTGTAGAGACAGGATCTCGCTATGTTGCTCAGACTGGTTTCCAACTCCTGGGCTCAAGCAATCCTCCTGCCTCAACCTCCCACAATGCTAGGATTACTGGCATGAGCCATCACGCCTGGCCAATGCCTGGTATCTTAATGGGGACAATTGAAGGCTGTACTCTGAAGAATAGGCTACTGTCTCTTCTCATGTAGTCTCAGAGCCTCTTCATGGATCCCTTTAGTAGAGTAGTCAGATTACTCTCTGATTGTATACAGACTACATTGCAGCTTAGATCTCTAAGATACCAAGGCAGAACCTCAAAATCTTCTTCAGAGCTAGATATGAAACTGGCAGAACATTTACACCATATTCTGTTGGTTAAAAGAATCACAGGACAGTCCACATTCAAGAAGAAAGGAAATAGTCCAAATATTTTTACTGGAAGAGTGTCAAAGAAAGTACAAGCATTTTTAAGCCACGGAATGTTCATAGCAGCAGTGTTCATAACAATAACATGACAAAAATGCAAATGTCCATCCATAGAAAAGAATATATATCGTAGTTCACATAATAAAACACTATATAACTGTGAAAATTCAGTGTAGGACTTGCAGTCAAACAGATGAATCTTAGGGCAAAGTTTGTTGTTTTTAATGTGAAAAGTTTATTTTTTCAAGAATACAATATACTATTATTAACTATAGCCACCATATTGTACAATAGATCTCTTGAACTTATTCCTCCTGTCTAACTGAAATGTGTCCTCTGACCAGCATCCCACAACCTTCTCCCTCACCACACCCTGGTGGCTGATATTCTACTCTCTACTTATATGAGTTCAAGATTTTTAGATTTGACATATAAGTAAGATCATGCAGTATTTGTCTTTCTGTGCTTGGTTTATTTCACTTAGTACAATGTCTTCCAGGTTCACCCATGTTGTCCCAAGGGACAGGATTTCCTTCTTTTTTAAGACTAAATAGTATCCCCCTGTGTATATATATAAATTTTTTATCCATTCATCCATTGAAAGACACTTAGGTTTATTTCATACCTTAGCTATTGTGAATAATGTTGCAATGAACATGGAGACGCAGATATCTTTTTGACATATTGATTTCACTTTCTTTGGATATATACCCAGTAGTGGGATTGCCAGATAATATGATAGTTCTACTTCTAATTTGTTGATGAACCTCTATTTTGTTTTCCATAATGGCTGTACTAATTTACATTCCTACCAACAACATGCAAAGGTTCCCTTTCCTGTATATCCTCACTACCACTTCTTACCTTTTATCATTTTGATAACTGCCATTTTAATAGGTGTGAGGTAATAGCTCATTGTGAGATGTTTCTTAATATCTCACACTTAGAAATTTATATCTCTCTTATGGTTAGTGATGTTGAACATTTATTCATATACTTTTGACCATTTGAATATCTTCTTTTGAGAAACGTCTTTTCAAATCCTTTGCCCAATTTTAGTTGTGTTTTTATTTCTTACTATTGAGTTGTTTGGGTTTCTGTATATTTTGGATATTAACCTCTAATCAGATATATGGTTTGCAAATATTTTCTCCCATTCCATAAGTTTTCTCTTTATTCTGTTGACTGTTTCTTTGGATGTGCTGAAGCTTTTTAGTTTGATGTAATCTCATTTGTCTATTTTTGCTTTTTTTGTCTGGGAATGGTACAATTGGTTCTTACACAGTCCTTCAATTAATCTTCTTGATTTTAGGCCTTTTTAAAAAATTCTCTTCTTGAGCCTTTAAGATGTTATTTCCAGAAGACAGGCACCATCTGCACAGAAGTTCCCTCCTATGTTACCTGAGCCTTCAGTTATCTCTGCTCAGCTGTGTTTATCCACTTAGTCTCATTATTTGCCACTAGAATGCTTTTGAAACTTTTTGTACATTGGTGATGTTCCTTCCTTCTCTTCTTGTCTTCTTCACTTTATTTCACAGGGCTCTATGGTGAATGTGCAAAGCTAATTATCCTGTACAATGGGTTTTATGTAAACATTTTCAGAATTACAACCATGAGAGTATTGGAGCCAGGATAATGGGATCAAAAATTGGTGAGTCTCAACCCACATTGTTTTGAATTCCTTAGAAGGAAAGGCCTTAATAAATGTTAGTGCCCTATATGCATTATTTATCCAAAATGTGTGTTAGTTTTGAATTATAGAAAATTCCAGTAAAAATCACAAAGATAAACATGATCCATTTATTATTTTGGTTTCTCCAAATATATATTAAAATGGAAAATTTAACATCCTGATAATAAAATATTTTAATTTTAGCAGAGTGTCAGAGTGTTTTCTTGGGACGTTGGGCCCCATAATGTCTCTTGGAATTCAAAATGACCTTGCATAACAATGTTTTGATGAGTTTAAGTGTAAATGTAAATAAATAAAAAACACAAGGATTGAATTTCCTTCAACACACATGTGAAAATTTTGAGAGGAAACATGTTTGGCACATATGCTGTAAACTCAGAAGAACAGGAACTGTGAGCAAAATGTCCCAAAGTAGATCATGAAGCTCACAAAATTCACAAGAAAAGGGTTTCCAAACAAAAAAAGGAAAAAAAGGCAAAACATGTGTATCATTAATAGTAATAGTAAATCCACACAACTTATTTGTTTACTTGGGAGTGGAGCATCTTACAAGTCGAATCTAATTAAATCAGTTTTATGGAGTGATTTAATTATTAATAGTTATACATATTTTATTTTCCAATAATCTTATACTCTCATATAAGGCCAGCTAACCAACTCGTAGCAATGGTAGTAAATATTTCTACATGCACACACACACAGACACACACACACAAGGAGGGTCAGAGTTTTGTTTAAAAGTCTTCCTATTACAGTCAGACCTGTTCCTTGGAAGGGTATGACCCATGTATATATATTTTTATAGTACGTTTATATTCCTGATCGAACTGTCACATACACCATGACATCTATTTTATAGATCCAGAGGCCATAGGAACAATATCAGTCCTAAAATTGTACAGAATTTAGAAAAGCATGAAATATTTAATATCAAACATGAACTTGGTTCATGGTTGTAATTAAATAGAAAAACTTAATTCAAAGCCAAAGTGTATTTCAATTTCCTTATTTCCTAATAGAAAATAGAAGACGCAGATGGATACTGTCACATAAGAACAAATTTAACCAAAATGGTCTTAACTGGAAGATTAATGATAAATTAAGTTCAATGTAAACAAACAAATGAAACTGAATGTCCTGCCAGAGCAGCAAAAATATATCTCAAAGTAATAAACTATAATATCTTCAGGAAAGTTTCCAGAAAAATAGTCATCTTAATTTTCTCAGCAGATGATGTCTATATTATAATAAAGGATTTTTTTCTCATGCAAAGTTCATAATTTTTAACTGCTAATGAGTTAGGTTCTTTGTGCCAGGTACATCCAGTAAATTTTTGTTGTTGTTGTTGTTATTTATGAAGGTAGCATTGGAGAGTGAAGGCAGAAAATGGACACTTAGAACCAAACCCTTCATAAGGTCAGTTCACTTCAAGAGAGCAAAACGGACTCAGGATCTTCTTCAAAATGAGGAATTGTTTTAGTCTATTTTATTGTTGCTACAACAAAATACCTGAGACTGGGTAATCTATAAAGAGCAGATGTTTATTTCTTACAGTTCTGGATGCCGCAAAGTTCAAGGTCAAAGGCCTGCGTCTGTCAGGACCTTCTTGCTGCATCACCCCACGGAGGAAGGCAGGAGCGCAAGACAGCACGTGAGAGAGCAAGAGCGCAAAAGGGGCTGAGCTTGCTTTTACAACAAGCTCATTCTTGCGATAACAAACCCACTCCTGTGATAACAACCTTAATGTTTTGGAGATTAAGTTTTCTAACACATGAAGTACAAGGGAGACATTCAAACCATACCAGGAATCTATTTTTGTAATTATTGTTAACTTTCAAAAGTGAGGGCTGTCTATCTTCTCTACAGAGATGAATCACAGACTTTAGATTGAACTGCAGTATCATAAAGCAGTGATGAACAAATGCTGTTCATATTAAGATAATTTGAGAAAAATTTTAAAAATACCAATTTTTGAGCATCAGCCCACACTTACTGAATCAGAATCTCCTGTGTTGGAGCTCAGGAATCATTACTTTGTAGAGCCAAGTCTGGAAATTACTGCCTCCCAAAACACAGAAAGGAAGAACTTCTCTTCAAGATCATCCCTGAAATCTGGAGAAGTCTGTGGTAGGAAAATCATCAAGAATCTTCAAGGGAGCATCATATTGTAGTCATCAGAGGCACATACCTGTCCAGCATTGTCCTCTTCTGCTTTCATTTTGTTTGATGCCATCCATTAAGTCACCATGTTTGTGGAAAGATGCTTGTGAGTAGAGGAACCATTCACAGAGAATGAAGGGAAAGAACTAATATATACAGATAATACATTATGGGCCAGGTATTTATTACTTTATATACATTATATCATTAAAGCCTTTCACCACACTTACTGGAAGGCACCATTAGTTTATTCACATTGTAGTGATGAGAATTTCAATACAGAGAAGAATGAGACATTCAAACTAGGTCACAGGAAATGCAAATGGAACAACTGAGATTCAGACTCAGCTCTAATTCTTTTAAAATTAGATAAGAGGCAGAATCCTCTTCATATCTTTTACCTTTTGCTAACCACCTACAATTGAATAGTTGGTCAAATGTAAAACCCATTTGTTAGACATAGTGGAAGAGAGACAAGGATGTCTTTTCTGATGAATTTATTATAGAAATCTGAAATTTGTGATCACCAGGATGAGGGATTGGCATGACACCACAGACTACATAATCACCATCTGATGTACTTTAACTTTTAGGAAGTGTATGACCAATATGTCAACTTTCTGATTCCATTATTATGAATTTATAAAAGAAATTGTATCATTAAAATCATAGGCCTAGATTTAGCATCTGTATTTATTATTTTAGCATCCTGTATTTATTATTAACTTACGGCTTATTTCAAGAAAGCAAAGTGGTTGAAGAAAATATACGAAACTGATATTTAAAGAAAATTGAAGCTTTAAATATTGCAAAGTTGTTAAATATATAAAACTAGTCATTGCCCTCATTTTCTTCTTCTCTAAATATGATTTTATTAGATGTTTTATAAAAAATTCTCCAAAATAGGAGCAAAGCACGATACGTAAAGTTATAAGCAAGTGAAGAGCAAGATGTTTCAATACTTCTTTATTCAGCTATTTGTGAATGACTCTAACAGTAATTGCAACCTTGGCATTTCAATTAAAAGGAAAATGTTTCCATACTGAACTTCTACTTTTCCCATTCATTCATTCACAATATCCATTTGCTGCTGGTAATTTAACATTGAACAAGTGGCTCCTGGGTTATTTGGAATAAGAGCAAAGGTTCACTTTTCACACTGGACATTGTGCAAGCTCCCTGAAAAGAAAAAAAAAACATATTTCATTTATTTTAGTCTCTATTTCATTAATGATAGTGCCTGACATGAAGTTAAGGGTATTATAACACTTGGGGAATTAATGAGCAAGTGCATTGGAAGGACTCTTCTTGGTATGGTGTTTTTATCTACTTATTCTATACATTCCACTCTCTTCACTAATTCCCAAACGAGTGGCATGTTACTTTTCCTGTTTGAATCAAGTCAATGAGATGTCACTTGGAAAAATAATTTTGAAGATCGACTGGAATGTTCTTTCTTTCCCAATGTGTCTACCGCAGAAAAAAAACAAAACAGTCTGAAAAGTTCTGGGCCCCTCAGATGAAAACGGGGAACAAACATTATGAAATACCTGAACATCTGGCTTTCCCAAGGGGGAGGTGAGCACATCATAAGATGCAGATGTGTTTTCAGTTGTTTTGGTTTTTGACATGTGCACAGTACACACATGAACCAAATAAAATAAACATAAGTGTGCTTTCTACAGCAAGGACACTTGGCTTTGTAGGAAGCTAGAGGGCCACATGATACCTCAGAAAATGCCTAAAGGAAACTGTAATTTAGCCCTAAATTCAACACTAAAATCCCCTGAACTTGAACTTCAAATTAAGTTAACATTTCAGTTAACATTCAAGTAATCACCAAATGCCTAGTTTCGTAAAATCCACAGTCCTGGAAAGAACAATCTATTGAGCACTTAATATATTCCAAGTACTATGCAAGGTACTTTATTTAGGTCAACTCCTTCCCTCAAAACATAAAGGGAGAACAAATAATATACAGGTTTCAAAAAACAATATTTTGTTCATATTGCTTACCCATCACAGACATTTCCTATCCACCAATCCAGGAAAGTATATGGCAAAAACAAAACAGTAAAAAAATTTTTTTCTAACTTGCTACTAGAAGATTCATCATTGGAACCCTAAACTCATTAAAAGGCCCTCTCTCTAGTTAAAAAGATGAGTTTCTTTTGATGATTGAACTGCCATTTCCCACACTCCTGCTGAAATAAATCAGGACAAATACTTTAGTTCTCACCTGCGTTGCTCCTTGGGTCGGATCAAAAAGAACATTGTCTTGTGTTCTCTCAACTTCATGTTAGAAAATCAGAGAGTACAGGTGAGGATACATGCACCTGCTAGGTCAACTATGCTGCACACTCACATCACACTGCATACCTTACATACTTTTGTTCTACTAGAATGTGATCATTGACCTTGGCAAGTTACTTAACTGCTCCAAGTTGAAATTTTCTCATCTGCAATATAGGACTTTCTGTAACATATATTTATAGAATTGCTGAAGGTATTAAATTACATAATATGTGTTAACTGTTTAGCATGTGGTACATACTAATGAATATGTGTTATTTCTCCCAGCTTATACAACACTAGATGTGGAAAAGAGATTTAATGGTGGTCACGGCTTACCCAAGTTTTTTTCTATACTGTCAAGCTCCTATCCTATACTTGCTGAGAGGTGTCTGAATCACTGAAGGTGCATAGTTTAGGCCAAAGGAAAGTCCCAAATTATGTACACAATACATCCATATGAAACCACACCATACTTTGAAAAATATATTATTAAAATATCTGCAATTGGGATTGTATATTTCCACTAAAATATAATATTAAATATGTTTACTAACATATTTAATCAAATAATCTAATAAAAACAACATGAATAGTGAAATAAATCTTTTAAAAGAGACTTTAATTCTCTAGCTATACTAACTATTATACCTCCATAAATTTCTGGGGACTAGACATAGGTGAAGATATACTACGCTTTTAGGCATGCCTGGATCTTGAAATGAAAATAGAGTCCTTTTTTAAATTTTTCCTCAGGAAGCAAAATATTTTATTTTAATCAAATATTGCTAAAAATGGCTGTTTTACTATATATCATAAAAGACAAATCAGTCATATCTTGCATGTCGATAATGATCAGTTAGCAATGGATGTCTGCCCAGGTGAAGGGGAAGGTCTGAAAGCTGTGTATTTGCTATTTGGTTTTTATTTTATTTTTTAAACAAATTCTCAGCCCATAGAAGCTATACATGAAATAAAACTGAGGTTTTTCAATTTAAACAGATAACTAAGAAAATTTTAAAAGTGGAACTGAAGAGGAACGTTTTACATAAAATATTATGAGAATTCCTTATATACATATTATTTGGGGGAATTGGTATCATTTTGGTATTTACTCTTCAAGTGGTTGGTAATTTGGGCGGATTTTGTATTGTTTTTTTTTTTTTTTTTTTTTTTTT
>NW_012151285.1:7302329-7304317 GCF_000956105.1 Propithecus coquereli | reverse complement strand
TCATTGCCCTCATTTTCTTCTTCTCTAAATATGATTTTATTAGATGTTTTATAAAAAATTCTCCAAAATAGGAGCAAAGCACGATACGTAAAGTTATAAGCAAGTGAAGAGCAAGATGTTTCAATACTTCTTTATTCAGCTATTTGTGAATGACTCTAACAGTAATTGCAACCTTGGCATTTCAATTAAAAGGAAAATGTTTCCATACTGAACTTCTACTTTTCCCATTCATTCATTCACAATATCCATTTGCTGCTGGTAATTTAACATTGAACAAGTGGCTCCTGGGTTATTTGGAATAAGAGCAAAGGTTCACTTTTCACACTGGACATTGTGCAAGCTCCCTGAAAAGAAAAAAAAAACATATTTCATTTATTTTAGTCTCTATTTCATTAATGATAGTGCCTGACATGAAGTTAAGGGTATTATAACACTTGGGGAATTAATGAGCAAGTGCATTGGAAGGACTCTTCTTGGTATGGTGTTTTTATCTACTTATTCTATACATTCCACTCTCTTCACTAATTCCCAAACGAGTGGCATGTTACTTTTCCTGTTTGAATCAAGTCAATGAGATGTCACTTGGAAAAATAATTTTGAAGATCGATTGGAATGTTCTTTCTTTCCCAATGTGTCTACCGCAGAAAAAAAAACAAAACAGTCTGAAAAGTTCTGGGCCCCTCAGATGAAAACGGGGAACAAACATTATGAAATACCTGAACATCTGGCTTTCCCAAGGGGGAGGTGAGCACATCATAAGATGCAGATGTGTTTTCAGTTGTTTTGGTTTTTGACATGTGCACAGTACACACATGAACCAAATAAAATAAACATAAGTGTGCTTTCTACAGCAAGGACACTTGGCTTTGTAGGAAGCTAGAGGGCCACATGATACCTCAGAAAATGCCTAAAGGAAACTGTAATTTAGCCCTAAATTCAACACTAAAATCCCTTGAACTTGAACTTCAAATTAAGTTAACATTTCAGTTAACATTCAAGTAATCACCAAATGCCTAGTTTCGTAAAATCCACAGTCCTGGAAAGAGCAATCTATTGAGCACTTAATATATTCCAAGTACTATGCAAGGTACTTTATTTAGGTCAACTCCTTCCCTCAAAACATAAAGGGAGAACAAATAATATACAGGTTTCAAAAAACAATATTTTGTTCATATTGTTACCCATCACAGACATTTCCTATCCACCAATCCAGGAAAGTATATGGCAAAAACAAAACAGTAAAAAAATTTTTTTCTAACTTGCTACTAGAAGATTCATCATTGGAACCCTAAACTCATTAAAAGGCCCTCTCTCTAGTTAAAAAGATGAGTTTCTTTTGATGATTGAACTGCCATTTCCCACACTCCTGCTGAAATAAATCAGGACAAACACTTTAGTTCTCACCTGCGTTGCTCCTTGGGTCGGATCAAAAAGAACATTGTCTTGTGTTCTCTCAACTTCATGTTAGAAAATCAGAGAGTACAGGTGAGGATACATGCACCTGCTAGGTCGACTATGCTGCACACTCACATCACACTACATACCTTACATACTTTTGTTCTACTAGAATGTGATCATTGACCTTGGCAAGTTACTTAACTGCTCCAAGTTGAAATTTTCTCATCTGCAATATAGGACTTTCTGTAACATATATTTATAGAATTGCTGAAGGTATTAAATTACATAATATGTGTTAACTGTTTAGCATGTGGTACATACTAATGAATATGTGTTATTTCTCCCAGCTTATACAACACTAGATGTGGAAAAGAGATTTAATGGTGGTCACGGCTTACCCAAGTTTTTTTCTATACTGTCAAGCTCCTATCCTATACTTGCTGAGAGGTGTCTGAATCACTGAAGGTGCATAGTTTAGGCCAAAGGAAAGTCCCAAATTATGTACACAATACATCCATATGAAACCACACCATACTTTGAAAAATATATTATTAAAATATCTGCAATTGGGATTGTATATTTCCACTAAA
>NW_012151285.1:7294095-7300994 GCF_000956105.1 Propithecus coquereli | reverse complement strand
TGTCCTGTTGATCATATCACTTATATAACCTCGGGTTAACAACAGAGTACCTGCATTTTAATTTGTGAAGCTTCACAATCAAAGAAAATCATAAAGGAAATGATATTTTAAAGTTTTTCCTATTCGAAAGTGAGATAGAATTTGCTTTGATATATTGCTGCTGCTGGGTTAGCTCATCTTTGTTAAATATATCAAGGAGACAGCGAAACTGCCGACCTTCAAAAGACTCTTCAATTTTTAAAATTTGATTTCTAAATCATTGAATATTTTAAAAATTATTCTTCTATACTTTATAAATAGCAATATTGCCACAAAACAAAAGGTAAATCTGATTATGAAAAACTTAAAATGCCTGGCCTTGGAGCAGTAGAGTGGGTAAACAGAAAACAGAAACATTAATGTCATAAAATATAAAATCCAATCACTTGTATTTATGAACATAAAATCATTTAAAGCTGCTCCAAGTAAAGAAAAAAAAAATGTATTTTGCATTAAGTATTTATTGAAATTTACTTACTTCCTAAAGTTGCTAATTAATGATAATGTATGTAATAAAATGCCATCCAGAGAATAACGACAAGTTTTTCTAAGATCCTTCACCATTAGAAATCTACTTTTTCATATTCTAACATTCAAATCAGGAAGTAGCAGCAGTTTTGGCGTGGTCGTCTTTGCCTTCACAGGTGCATTAAACTTGCAGAATGAGTGTCAAGGACTTGGAAGAAAATCCTTCACACGATGGTGTGGAACTTTTTAGAAAATACTCAATAAAAAAGGAGATACTATAGTGTAAAAAAATATGGATATTGATGGCTATCTGTCAAAATTATTCAGAAGAATGTTTCTGGATAGATAAAACTCTGAACATAAAAATATTTTTACAAAACCTTAACCAATTAATTTCACTCATGAATTTTTATGTATGTACAAAATTTATGTGTGATAAAAATCAACGATTGACAATTAAAAGAGTTATTTTATTAAATAAAATTATCTATCTCTATTAATTGATCTATCTACCTGTATATAGAGGAAAACAGATATATAGGCTTATGTGGCAATTGATTAGGAACATTGTTATAGCTTAATTGGCAGATTTTTCCTTTCTCAGTAGTTAGTGAAATAATGGTGCATTTTAAAAACAAAGCTTTGATGCTATGAGTAATAGGGTACTTTTCCAACCTCACTCCTGCAACTCCACACAAGTTACCTGTATATGTGCAGCATTCATCTTTTAAAGTACTCCTTATGCCCTTTTGTCTTTCAATCCTTATGAACAGGACACTCCCACTCAATAAAATGCCCTTTTCTAACTTCTCCACTTAATACATGCATTTATTTTTAAAAATCATTTCTAAAGGCACTTTCTCGGTGAAGGTTTTCTGTACTATCACAGGATTATCACAGCATTCTGTCCATACCGTAGTCTGGCACATAGCCCATAAATCATGAATATATTATACTACACATATTTTTATATTAACCTATTTTCTAGTTAATTGTAATCCTTTGGAGGGCAAGGACCTGGTTCTAGTTAATGTGTCAACCCAGAAAGCAGCACAGTGGGCAGAATTCATATCATCAGAAACTGACACCTGCTATGTGTTTGGTAAAGCTCAGTAAGTATTCTTTGAAGTACTAAGGAAATAAAAATGTGAATAGTGAATATATGTCATATATGTACATAAACTATAGTATACAACCATAGATTAACAAATTAGAGTGTGACAATGCTGAATCCAAGACAAGGAGGTTAATTTTTCAGGGTCTATCATCATCCATTTATACTGACTATCATGGTGCACTGGCAATATTTATTCTTGGTTATTACTGATACTGGAGAAGATTCTGAATAGATTAATGCAACTTATTTTCACTATGTGAAAAGTCAATACTTATTGATGGAAGGTTAAAAATTGTCAATTTCCAAAATAATCCCATAGGTAGAAAGCAGCATGCTTATATTAATATAATATATTAATTTTATATTGAGCACAATAACTTTGAGTCCTAGCCAGATGCACTGCTCTCAATATAAAATTAATACATGGTATCTGATATTTTAAAATAAATACTAATATAATTTCCTATAAATTTTCAATAATAATAAATATTTGTTTTCTCCTGAGAAAAATTGCCAATCATTTTTATGGTGTCTGAGTTGTTTTTAAATACACTTTTAGAATCCTATAAGTCTTTTCAGTTATGCTACCTATATAACAAGACAAAATACATTATTTAAACATATGAACTTTGTAAAAATGTTAAATTTACTCTCAAGAAGAGTAATTATTGAGAGTAAATCAATGGTAGGTTTTTTTTTTTTTTTTTTTACTTTGGGTAAATACCTAGTGGGATTTCTGGATCAAATGGTAGGTCTACTTTTAGTTTTTTGAGGTTCCTCCATACTATTTTCTATAGAGGTTCCACTAGTTTTCAGTCTATCCAACAGTATATAAGTAAGTGGTCCTTTGTCTCCACATCCATGCCAGCATATATTGTTTGGGCACTTTTTGATAAAAGTCCTTCTCACTGGTGTTAGGTGATATCTCATTGTGGTTTTGATTTGCATTTTCCTGATGATTAGTGATGTCAAGCATTTTTTCATATGTTTATAGGCCATTAGTTTATCTTCTTTTGAAAAGCTTCTATTCTTGCCTTTTTCCCACTTTTTAATGGGGTTGTTTGATGTTTTCTAGCTGATTTTCTTGAGTTCCTTGTAGATTCTGGTTATTAACCATTGATTTATATATATATATATAGCATGTAAATATTTTATCCCATTCTGTAGATTATATATTTGCATTGTTGATTTTTTCCTTGGCTGTGCAGAAGCTTTGTAATTTGATCAGATACCATTTATTTATTTTTGTTGTTACTGTGATTACTTTTGGGGTCTTATTCATAGGTCAATATCTAGAAGAGTTTTCTGACATTTTCTTCTAGAATTCTTATGATCTCATGTCTTAGATAAGTCTGTTATACATCTTCAATTAATTTTTGTGAGTGGTGAGAGGTGCAGATCCTATTTCAGTCTTCTACATGTGGCTATTCAATTTTCCTGGCACCATTTATTGAATAGGAATTATTTCCCTCAGTGTATATAGCTGTTTCCTTTGTCAAAGATCAGATGGCAATATGTGGATGGTTTTATATCTCGATTCTCTGTTCTGTTCCATTGGCCTATGTCTCTATTTTTGTGCCAGTACCATGCTGTTTTAATTATTGGTTACTGTGGCCTTGTAGTATAGCTTAAAGTGTGGTAAAGTGATGCCTCCAGATTTGTTCCTTTTGCTTAAGTTTGCTTTGGCTAATAGGGCTCTTTTCTGCTTCCAAACAAAGTGTAGAATTATTTTTTCTAGATCTGTGAAAAATGACATTGGTATTTAGATGGGGATTTCATTGAATCTTTAAATTACTTTGGGTGGTATGGGCATTTTAACCATTAACACGATTGTGCCAATCCATGAGCATGCTATGTTTTCCATTTATTTATATCATCTGGAATTTCCTTCCTCAACATTTCATATTTTTCCCTGTAGAGGTCTTTCATCTCCTTAGTTAAATATATTTCTAGGTATTTCATCTCCTTTTTAGCTATTATGAAAGGTATTGAGTCCTAATTTGGTTCTAAGCTTGACTGTTCTTGGCATATGTGAATGCTACTGATTTTTGTACATTGATTTTGTAGCCTGAGACTTTGCTAAATTTATTATTTATTCAAGGAGTCTCTTTGCAGAATCTTTGGGATTTTCTAGATATAAGATCATGTCTTCAGCAAAGAGCAACAGTTTGACCTCCTCTTTCTCCATTTGGATACCCTTAATTTTCTTCTCTTGCCTGATTGCTCTGGCTACAACTTCTAGTACTATGTTGAAAAGAAGTGGTGACAGTGGGCATACTTATCTTTTTCTCAGTTCTAAGTAGGAGTGCTTTCAACTTTTCTCCATTCAGTATGATGTTGGTAATTCACCACAACCAAGTGGGCTTCATCCCAAGGATGCAAGGATAGTTCGACATATGTAAATTCATAAATGTGATTCACCACATAAACAGAAGCAAAAACAAAGATGATATGATCATCTCAATAGATACAGAAAAAGCATTTGACAAAATTCAGTAACATTTCATGATAAAAACTCTCATCGTCTTAGGTATAGAAGGAACATATCTCAAGATTATAAAAGCCATATACGACAACGAAGATAGTTACTCATAACAGGTTAAAATTTCTAAGTTTTCTGGGTGTTCTCTATTATCTACATCTATCTAGAAAACAGACGTGTCTATTTTGTAGGGATTCCATAGCAATGTGTGTTCAATATATGTCAGTGTGTACATACAGATGCACATATACTGTATTATGTTACTGATTTCAATATTCATAATTGCTGTTTATGCATACTGAAAGATGATGCTCAAAGGGTTAAACTCTGATTTATCATTATCCTATTCTTTCCTTTTCCCACAACACCACTTCATACTTTCACTTGTAAAGAGACTTGGAGACTGACAAAAATATGGCACTTTTGCATAAACAAAATGCATCATAACTGTTTCATAAATATCTATCCATTGTCTAGAAATGTTTAAATAAAAGTATCAATGATTTTATTCTAACATATAATAGATGATGTGATTACTATTAGGTAACAAGTAAAAGTAAAAGTAATTCTTGCTTATTATTTTTAAAATTATATTCGTGATTTAGTTTTTATGTTATATACATCCAGAAGAATTTAAACCATCTTACAATTCAATAGCATATGTAAAATTGGTCTCTAAAAGATAAAATATTAGTGTAATTTAGTTAATAATATAAAAATTCAAAACAGGATGACAGTTGCAATAGCAGAATATTTGGTACTGTATTTTAAGTGATATTATTAATAAAAGACCAAGACTTACACACTTTTCGGAAAGTTAGTTAACATACTTTCTGAAAAGTATGCAAGGTTAATGTATTTGCAGTCTTTTCATTGTTTCTGCTGAAAAAAATACAACATAGTTAAGCTAAAAAAAATAAAGGATTTAAGGGAAGCATCACAGTAAAGTTTGCCTATCAAAATAAGTGAACAGAAAATGCAGACATATCCCATTCATACCTCTGTTACCATGAGATGGGAAGCACAAAGAAGACATGCATTGACTTCCATAAAACACTAAAGAAATCAGGTTCAAGGGTCACAAATCAGATGCCCTAGATAAGAGTATATCTCACTGAGACTCAAGGCCTTGTTTTAGCACTGTAAAGCTAATTCATTAACACTTTCTCAAGATTAATAGGGACTGGGAGTGGGAAAGAGAAACAAACAAAAATTGTTAAATATGAAAGCACATTAATTGTGTTGGATGTACTATTTAGTATTGGAAACAACTTTCTTCATTTCTTAACGTAGCATATCACATCTGGAGCATGAGCATTTATTTAATTAATATTTTAAATTTTCTTAAATATTAGGTTTCCAGGATTGTTCACAACAAAATGACAGTACATTTCAGCATTCATTTATTTGTGAGAACATTGCTACATAACTAAATGAAAACAATATTTTTATAATTCAAAATGTTTCTATTGTATATTTGTTTCTCTTATATTCTGTAGAGATTTTAAACTCAACTTTTGATATGCAAAGCATTGAAAAGACATATTCTATGGTTTCCACCAAATTATACTAGATGTCCACAACAGAACCCATCACGGCCATCCTATAGCACTGCATGGTATTAAGAGCTCTGCCTCTGAAATCATGCTGCTTGGGTTAAAATTATTTAATAATGTGGTGATTTGGAACACATTGTTTAAATTATTTGTTTTCATTTTTGTTTCTTGCCACAAAAAGGGGTAACGGCAGAAATGCCATGAGAATTAAAGGAGTAAATCTACATAAAGCCCTTAGAAAAATACCTGAACCATAACATAAGAAACTCTCAGGATGCATTCATTATGATTGCTATTACCATTACCCTTTTCCTTCATCTCACCATATGCTCTAGGAAGCCACTAGATATTTATGATTGTTCCCTGCTCTTTCTCCACTATATTCTCATCAATCTTCACTGCTGATATCAGTCAGATCCATTGTGTCACTGTTACCAATCTCACCATCCCGGGCTAACCTTTCTGGACTATTACAATTACCAGCTGACTTTTCACCACGACTCAAGCTGTTCTTCTCCAAGCTAATATACATACCAGTACTGTTCATTTTATGTTCCTAAAGTGGCTTTGAAAATGTAATTATTCTTCTCAAAAACCTCTATTTCTTCCACTTTCTGAATTAAATTTATACTGTAGGTTAACATTGAGGACATTCTACTATCTGGAATAAAACTCAATTTTACCATATGTACAACTATAGATGAACTAGATTATTATCTGTTGTTAACTGCAGCTTGAATACATGTGCCTCTCAGGTTTAGGAAATGTGATGGCATTCTCTCAGAAAACTCTCCTCTAGATCAAATGACGCATCACTTTCAAGATCTTCCCGACTCCTTTGGTAGCTACATTCTTCCATGAACTGCCTTTGTCTGTGTGCTTCTTTTAACATGTATCTTATGCTTCTTTGGATTAAAGATATTTGCAAATCCCTTTTATATCAATATGTTATAATCATTTTGAGGTCCATATTACCTTCAAAAATGTATGTTGATATAACTATTGACTGAATGAAAAATATATTATAAGGCTTGTTAAATAATCCCACAATGAAATACTTTCTTGGAATTTTTGTCTATCCTGCCTGGTAACTGGATAAGAATAATAGAAACAGTCAATTGCATGGTTATTTTACATGCATCCTGTCAAATAAAATAATGTTTTAAAATAAAGGCATATTTGATATCACATACACATAAATTAAGCCATGAAAAGTTTTTAAAAATTGTTTCATGTT
>NW_012151285.1:7279871-7282807 GCF_000956105.1 Propithecus coquereli | reverse complement strand
AGAGACGAGGTCTCGCTCTTGCTCAGGCTGGTCTCGAACTCCTGAGCTCAGAACGATCCGCCCGCCTCGGCCTCCCAGAGTGCTAGGATTACAGGCGTGAGCCACCGTGCCCGGCCTGGATTTTGTATTGTTTATGTCTGCTTTGGAGATGATAAATGAACACGTTGAATGAGAATAGGAGAGTTGGTGACAGTTAGTGACACTCTATTGCCTTCAGCCCATGTGTACTAGAGTGAACCATTCGACATTTCAAATGCTAATTTAACCACTTATTAGATGAACTTAGCCAGACTTATGTAGCATAAGGTTTGGATGGAACCTTATAAAGATCTTGTCAGCCAAGATTTTTTCTTCACAAAATTACTATGAGAAGAAGGTGAGAGAGAGAAAGAGGTAGGGAAAGAGAGAAGGAGAGTGAAACTGTAAAATTTCAAATTATTACTTACAGTATTTTTCTTGAAAATAAAGCTATTATTATGACTACAGAGAAAGATTGCAGATTCATGTCACATTGGTATCATTTTTTCTGCTTAAAATAGAAATAACATATGACCTACTTCCTTTAATGGGAAATTTGTGTTCTATGTATGATGGATGACAGAACACACATTTTATAGATTTCTCTGCAATAACCTTAATAAGGAGTCTTTTGCTGGTAAAAACAAATGGTTTTATTATATCAAATCATTTGTATAATCATTTTTAATTTAAATGCAATCTTACCTTAATTTTGGGCCTACGTATTCTTTCATAAGCAGATTTAATGCATGTTCTTTTTACTGGGCATTGAAATATCTATAGCTTTAGAGTCTTGAACTACCTCCTCTCTCCCTTTTCCTCATTCATAAATTCCTGATACATGCAATGATCTATTTCATTAGGTCCATTACCAGAAGCTTATGTCTGAGATGATGCCCTTTAGGGAGTTTTTGTTTAAAGATATTTTTTTTTTAGCCTATTCAATTTGGCTAAGCCACGAAGTGCCCAGATATTTGGGCAAATATTATTCTAAGAGTTTCTGTGAGGTTGTTTTTGGATGAGGTTAACATTTAAATTGGTAGACTTTGAGTAAAGCAGATTGCCCTCCCTAATGTGAGTGGGCCTTATCCCATCACTTGCCTGAAAAGAACAAGAACACTAATCTCCCCATAGTAAGAGAAAATTTTACAGCAGACTGCCTTCGAACTGGAACTTCACTACTGGCTCTCGTGGGCCCCCAGCCTGCTGGCTGACCCTGTAGATTTTCAACTTGCCAGCCTCCATGATGACAAGAGCCAATTCCTTATAATAAATCTCTTTCACGTATATACAGACATCCTATTGGTTCTACTTCTCTGGAGACCCGTGACTCACACACCTATCATACTTAGTTTATATATTGAGGAGAGTTAATTTTTGCAGTCACTTTATAAATAGCTGATTAATATCAGCTGTGAAATTTTATGGTTAAATTTCTCTTAATATTAAGTGTGACAAATGTGAGAGCTTTGGATTTGAAATAATTTTGCTACAAGAATAAAGCAAACATAAACTTGTTATGGTCTAAGATACGTATAACACACCAAAAATCATACGAAAACAATTAATAAAGATTCTATCAATTAGTTAAAGAAGTAGGAAACTGCTTTGGTTCTAATGTGGCAGCATAAGGAATCGATGAAAAGGATGCATGATGTGGACCTAATAGGCCCTTTGGACCGTGTCTTTGGGAGAATGATTATGTTACTAACAAGATGGAGATTGGTCTAAAGCCAAGTGTGTATTTGCAGAGATGGTGAGAAATCTGAGGAAATTGTCTGATAGACCTTTAAGGAATTGAAATTGGAGAAAGTCAGGAAAAAAATACCAACAATAAAAGACGTAAGGAACCACCAGATTGGATGAAATTTGTGCAGAATAAATGTAGAGAAGAATTATTCTAATCCAGTGGTAAGAAAAAGAGAAATTAGTAAAAGGAACAAAATAGGCATTTAGGAAGTAAAAGAATTAGAAATATTCTCATGTGCCCAGGAATATGTATCCCAGACCTTAGAAAGTGGTTTTCACTTTTTCAAAATGTTTCTAAAGTAAATATAGGCAAATCCATTTTCTGCCTCTATTTTCTTTAATTCCATCGTTATCTATTAGTCAACACAATATAATGCAATTCCAGTAGAAATTGTATTGAAAGTTTCAATTAAGTGGATTTTCTGGGGAGACATTCAAGATGTAGATTGTCTGAGCAGAGGTTTACCTATATCCATGGTACTAATAAGTATTATTTGCAGTAAGATGGGCAATAACAAATTGCCTAATATAGTAATAGGTTCATAACATAGAATTACTTGGAAAATTAATTTTAATTGAAAACAATTTACTTGAATTGTGAAAGTAGGAAGATTCTTCCAAAAGAGTTGATACTTACTCTTTCTACTTAACATTATTTTTTTCCCCTTTTTTAAAATTTCAGAATATTACGGTGGTACAAATGTTTTGGTTACATGGATTACCTTTGCACTGCTTGAGTCAAAGTTATAAGTGTGCCCGTAACCCAGATAGTGTACATTGTACATGTTAGGTATGATTTCACCCACTCTGTGCACCCCCCTCCCACCTGCACGATTTCCATTGAGTTTTACTTCTAGGTGTGTACATGAGAGCTGATCGATTAGTTCCAATTTAATATTGAGTATGTGTGGTGTTTGTTTTTCCATCCTTGTGATACTTCATTTAGGAGAATGGTCTCCAGTTCCATCCAGGTTGCTGTAAAAGGTATTAATTCACAATTTATGGCTGAGACTTACTCCATGATGAACATGTACTACATTTGAATAATCCACTCATGAATTGATGGGCACTTGGGTTGATTCCACATCTTTGTGATTGTGAATTGTGCCACTACGTACATTCTAGTTCAGGTGTCTTTTTGATAAAATGACTTTTTTTTTTTTTTTTTT
>NW_012151285.1:7266367-7267781 GCF_000956105.1 Propithecus coquereli | reverse complement strand
CACATGAGAGTTTGTCCCATTTGGATTCAGGAGACCTGAGCTATTGTATCCCACTAATCATTCATTGGCTATTGGCCACCCCTGTGGACATAAACTGTTCACAGACAATTAGCTCTGATAAGAAGAGCAATCCTCTGAAGCTTGTCACTGCCAGTCTTTAAGAGCAAAGCACGTAGAGACTGAAAAATGGGCACAGAGTTTACAGGAAGGGGATCCCAGGTTTTTGGATGAGGTACTAACATTATCTACTCTAAAAGGAATGTAGAATTTTAATCAATGGCATTAAAAATTTCTAATAATATTATTGTAGGTACTACTAGCCACCTACCCTAAAAGTATTCACCATTACCACCACCATCCCCACCACTACCCCTCTAGCTTTCTTATCTTTTCTAACGAAGCTCGATTTATTGAAGTTTTCACCCTTATGCCATACATTTTCAAGCACAATTAGTGGAATCATGTTTGGTTTTAGCCAACCATAAAAATAGTATCTTCCTTAATAGTGGTTGGATTAGATGTTGGTGACAAACCTAATCCCATCCAATGATATTTCAGGGAAAAGATGTTCAGATGTTCCACCCTAATGAAAAAAGCTGCACTGAGGAAATATTTTTCATTGCTGAATGTCATTATGTTGGCACTTAATGGTAGGAAATATTGAGGCCATCTTGCCATCATGAGTGGCAACAAAAAATACAGTCTGAGGATGACAAAAGAAAAGATGGAAAGACACAAAGGTTTGGATGGGACTTCTGGGCCACTATAACTTTCCCATATTTGGATTCCTGATTAGGTAAGAAAATAAACACTTGTACTCCCGTAATATTCTGAAATTTTAAAAAAATCCTTTTTAAAAAAATTATTTTTATTAAATACATGCTCACTATATAGAGTTCAAACAATAAAGAATCATAGAGTAAAAAAAAGAAAATCAAACTAAATAATTATAAACTGGGACTTTTGTTAATTGAAGAAAATATATTTAAAAAATATAGTAGCTATCAAGCTATTAGCCTTTACAGAGAGCCTGCAATGTGCTAGCTACATTTCTAAGTACTTTACATATGTTAATTCATTTATCAATGTAACTACTGGTGGAACAGTACACACCCCACAGCTACTAATAAATATCATAATTGCCAAATATAATCAACGTCCCTGAAGCTTATTGGAAAGGTTAAAATTGCATTGTGTTGCTTACTGAAATTACTATATAGTCCCACCACTATTACCACAAAAACTATAGTAAAGAAACAGTGGACTTTGTTCCTGTTCTTTAACTTAAGAAATGTAAATTGCCGTCTTAGTAAAATCATCAAATAATATTTCTTCGTGTTTTGTTTAATAATAGTCCTTTGCAGAAAAAAGTTTAGTAATTTATAAGAGTGCTGAACTAACTCTTGAAAACATT
>NW_012151285.1:7263384-7265237 GCF_000956105.1 Propithecus coquereli | reverse complement strand
ATATTTGTTGAGGTCCTACTGTATGGTAGGTAACAGGTATATGCCTAGAAACTAATACACAGCCTAGTAAAATATAAAAATAATAATAATATTGACAATAATGATTGACATATGTGGATTTGAAATGACACAAACAAGGTGAGGTGCTGTTTCCTAGAATATCTATTTCAGTCTAGGATCTGAAAGTGGAGTATAGGAGTTGGAAATGTATTGTATCATATGAAAATAAACAGAGATACATTGAGGAGTAGGATGAGAAACTAAAAGTTATGATGAGCCCTCAGGTATCTGTAATTACCACAATTCTAGAAGATAAATAAATCACCATCCTTATTTGACAAATGAAGAAACTAAGGCTTAAGCGGTCAAAATAATTTGCTTGGGATTATGTAACTGACGTGTCACAGAATGGTGCCTTTACTGACCTATGCTTTGCCTTTTCCAAAATGCTGTACTAAGTTAAGAAAACAAATTTTTAAACAAAAGTGGTAAGCCCTTTGATCATTTTAATAGTGAAGGGCCACAGTCACAAACACACGGACATTAACACCCCCTACATGGATGAGGGAGGGGGCGTTTCAGCATTTGAAGTTGTCCTAGTAAGAAATAATAAGGGTCTGAACTAATGTAGAATTGTTTCCTTTTTTTCAGAGGCTAAATTAATCTTGGAAACATTATTTAATAATGAAGTATTGTCATTTTTAAATGTTCATAAGGTATATGTGAATAAATCACATGGTTAATTCCAAAGATCTCTCTTGCAGGTGAAAAGATGTGGGGAGACAAATAAGCCAACATTTTAAAGTTTTTTAAAGTTTTAATATACTTTTAAAGGTATGAAGCAACCAATTTATTTTGATATAATCACTGGTGAAAGTAATGCCATCAAGCATTAGTGGAGGCTTTTAACTAGAATCATGTGCTATATAAAGCTGTTGGACAAAGTTTAAAGGATCAGAATGTTGGAGGATATAAAAAAATGGCAAATACCCAGTTGCTTTTGTAAGGGATTTTAAATTAAAGCAGCAAACCTTTTAAAGCATCACACAATGGGTAGAATGAAAATGAAAGCTAATTAACCTGAATTCTTTTTTAGTTTCATTGCTTTGCAATAATCTTCCATGGAGTTCATGACCAGAGGATTATTAGACCTTCAGAAGCATTTGGAAAAGGGGTGCAGGCGGGGGCCAAAGCAACCATCTGAAACAACTGGCCTGCCTGAGTCAGATGCCTACTTCTGGTCCAGAGATAGAATTACATATAAAATCAGGGTCCGTGTACACATATCTGTGTTAAAAAGATGTGTGTATGGGATATATGCACTTGTGTGTGTGTGTGTGTTCGAAAAGTAGGAAATAATATATTTTAATCATGATAGAGGAAAGTTTGACATCATCTTTCCAAAGCCTTAAAATATTCACACCATTTAACCCAGCATTTCTATCCCTACCAATTTATATTAAAGATATTATCAGAGAAAAATACGAATATTTATTAATACACTGTTTATTGCGTTTTATTTATAATAGCAAAGTATTCCAATAATCTTGATTTTCAATAGTAAAAAAATGGTGAAACAAATGGTAGAATATTCACAAAGTAGCATGTATGCAGCCATGAAAAGGCATGCATTAGAAGAATATGTAATAAGACGTGTAGTAATAATAAAGTAATTATAAGTAATCACATGTACCAATTGATAATATATGTGTATTTAAATAATTTACTTATAAATTATACATATACTTACAAAAAGATTAGTAAGAAATACACAAAAGTATTTAAGTTATATGATCTAAATGATGGACTTATATATGCTTTTTTTTGCTCACTTTCTGCCATTACAATTTTAC
>NW_012151285.1:7258648-7261953 GCF_000956105.1 Propithecus coquereli | reverse complement strand
GGGTCTTGCTCTTGCTCAGGCTGGTCTCTAACTCCTGAGCTCAAACAATGCGCCCGCCTTGGCCTCCCAGAGTGCTAGTATTACAGGCATGAGCCACCGCGCCTGGACTGAAAACAAAAATTTTTTACTCGTAATTTATGGCATAGTGAGGCTAACTAAAATGACAGCTAATATTTATTTTATTTTACTGAGTTGTGTTTGAGTCAGGACTGAAAATTCAGAGTGACAAGAAGACCTTATCCAATTAAGAAAAATAATTACAGACATAGGATTTATAAAGTAATACATTTATTGATTACATTAATTTTGATGATTTTGATTTGATTAATATTGTTATATTGATTGTTATTGTTATATATATATACATACATATATACATATATATGTATATATAGTTTATAGGTAAACATATACATACTAATACCTATGAATGATCTTCATATGGTTTTGCATATGAATTAAAATCAACCTGCTATTTCAGTTTGAATGTATGAGATGAAAATTTGATTTTCACCAAACACACACACATACAAACAGGCACAAGTTGGAAAGTAAATGACTTTATGATTTGGAGGAAAAAAGTAAACTGATCAAACTTTTCTTTTTTCTTTTACTTAATTCAAATTTAAACTCTCTATTCATGTTTTTACTTGGAAATATATTATTTCAGTAATTGTACAAAAAAATTATACAAAACAATTACCCCAATACTGATGAACACTACCAATCCTGAGGTAAGTTTTAAGTGCAATTTATTTTATTATTTATTTAAAATGAATGTAAAAATAACCTCTTTTGATAAAGTATATATCAATTTAATGATTGATAAAAATGTTTCACATTATTCAGATCATTGATATATAAAATGTAAAGTTTCAGAGTAAAATCAGAGGCAGAATATTGTGGTTTTGCTATACCTTTTACCTTCAGCATACTTAACATCACCATAAATATTTTAGGTCTCCCGGATGCTACTACCAGCTTTGCCTCACCTAAGCAAGAATTATAGGTTAATCAGACAAGTTCCAAATGTTTCACTGAACTGACAAGACCAGATGAGTTTTCAGGAAGCAAAAGTAAGGCAATAACATCAATATGAAATTTTGATTCCTGAAGAAGTATAATAGGATTCTATCAATTTATCTTTAGAAACATTTTAAAAGACTTATTGATGAGAGTATTTTTATAGATACTTACTAATTTAAAAGAGTATTAAGATACTTTTTTAAATTTTGGAATATCACGGAGGTACAAATGTTTTGGTTATATGGATTTCTTTTGTACAGTTTAAGTCAAAGTTATAAGTGTACCCATCACCCAAATAGTGTACATTGTACCTGTTAAGTATGATTTTACCCATTGCCTCCTCCCCCATCCCACATGCTTGATTACCATTGAGTTTTACTTCCATGTGTGTACATAAGTGCTGATCTACTAGTTCCAATTTAATAGTAAATACATGTGATGTTTATTTTTCCATTCTTGTGATACTTCACTTAGAAGAATGGTCTCCAGTTCCCTTTAGGTTGTTATGAAGGTACTAATTCATTGTTTTTTATGGCTGAGTGCTACTCCATGGTATACATATATCACATTTTATTAATCCACTCATGAATTGATGGGAACTTGGGTTGACTACACATCTTTGAGATTGCGAATTGTGCTATTATAAACATTCAAGTGCAAGGGTATTTTTTACAAAATTTCTTTTTTCCCTTGGGTAAATGCCAGGTAATGGAATTGCTAGATCAAAAGGTAGATCTACTTTTAGTTCTTTGAGGAATCTCCATACTATTACCCATAAAGTTTGCACTAGTTTATAGTACCACCAGCAGTGTAAAAGTGTTCCTTTTTCTCTGCATCTACACCAGCGTCTGTTGTTAGCTGATAATTAGTTATGTTAAGCATTTTTTCATTTGTTTATTGGCCATTAGTCTATCTTCTTTTGAGAAGCTACTATTCATGTCTTTTGCCCACTTTTTAATAGGGTTGTCTGATTTTTTTTCTTTTAGTGCTGAACATACCAATAACAAGCAAAAAAATTGAAGAAACAATAAAAAATTTTCTAATTAAAAAAAGTCCTAGACCAGATAGTTTCAAAGCCAAATTTTATCAGACCTACAAGGAAGAATTGGTACCATACTGCAGAAATTATTTCATAATATCAAGAAGGATGGATCCTCTCCAACTCACTATGAAGCCAGTATCCTCTTGATACCAAAGCCAGGAAAGGACACAACAAAAAAGGAAAACTACACACCAATATCCCTCATTAATATAGATGCAAAAATTCTCGATTAAATTCTAGCAAACTGAATTCAGCAGCACATAAAAGTAAATGAATAAATAAATAATCCAGCACAATCAAGTGAGCTTTATCCCAGGAATGCAAGGATGGCTTAAAATACATAAATCCATGAATGCGATCCACCACACATCATAAGCAAAACTCAAAACCATATGATCATCTCAATAGATGCAGAAAAAACATTTGACAAAATCCAGCACCAACTTATGATAAGAATTTATAAAAAATATGCATAGATGGAACATACTTCGAAATTATAAAAGCCATGTATGACAAACCCACAGCCAACATAATACTGAACAGGGAAATATATTTATTAAAGTAATTTTGGAAAATATAATTTTTTAAAAATGATACATATCTTACCATTGAGAAATAAATCTTGCTATTATTTTGTGGAAGAAAAGTACAGTGGGAAAAGAAATCTAAAATGGTGGCAACTTGGTTTTAATTTAAGGGTGTCTGAGTGTGTGTGAGAGAAAAAGGAGGAGGAGGGGGAGAGAGAGAGAGAGAGAAAGAGAGAGGAGCAAGGAAGGGAAAGAGAAAGAAGAGAGAGGTGAGAGATACCTGTTTGGTTGGTTGATAATTCAATAAACTACCTCTCTTAGGAATATATACTCATTGAATAAATGGAATGACAGACACTAAAAAATATCCAATGGAACACAATATACAATATACTCTCTAACCCTACTTTTCTACCTGATGGCTGTATAAGTCCTTAGAGAGAGAGGACCAAGGGTAAGGAAAATTCCTCCTCTTGACTGCTTTTCAGTGATTTAGGAGTGAGGGTTGGGGGTTACAAAGTATCAAAGTCAAATTAAATCAGATCTTTGTTTTCCATGATCCACATCTTTCCAAACATTCATGTGAGAGCCAGTGACATCTTAAGGAAACAGGGACTTCTTTCAGGAATAGCGATATTGCCTTCTCCTTCTTCCTTTAAAATTTCTGATTGTAGAAAATGACTTCATTGAACTTAATTTTATATTGCATA
>NW_012151285.1:7257552-7258598 GCF_000956105.1 Propithecus coquereli | reverse complement strand
TCGAAATTATAAAAGCCATGTATGACAAACCCACAGCCAACATAATACTGAACAGGGAAAAGTTGAAAGCATTCCCACTTAGAACTGGAACTAGACAAGGTTGCCCACTGTCACCACTTTTAGTCAACATAGTGCTGCAATTCCTAGCCAGAGCAATCAGGCAAGCAAAAGAAATTAAATATATCCAAATGGGGAAAAAAGAGGTCAAACTATAGCTCTTTCCTGAGGATATGATAATATATCTAGAAAACTGCAAAGATTCTTCCAAGTTTCCTGGAATTGATAGATATATTCAACAAAGTTTCAGGTTACAAAAACAATGTGTACAAATCAGTAGCATTTCTAGACACCAACGACAGTCAAGCTCAGAATCAAATCAAAGACTCAATATATTTCTCAATATCTACAAAAAAAATAAAATACCTAGAAATATATTTAACCAAAGATTTGAAAGACCTCTAAAAGAGAACAATGCATCACTGAGGAAGGAAATCACAGAGGATGTAAACAAATGGAAAAATATAGCATGCTCATGGATTGGCAGAATCAACATTGTTAAAATATCCACAGATTCAATGCAATTCCCATTAAAATACCAATATCATTTTTTGCAGATCTAGAAAAATTAATTCTACGCTTTGTATGAAAACAGAAAAGAGCCTGAATCGCCAAAGCAACCTTAAGCAAATTGAACAAATCGGGAGGCACGTCAAGCTATACTGTAAGGCTATTGTAACTAAAACAGCATGGCACTGTCACAAAAACAGAGACATAGACCAAGGGATAAGAACAGAGAACCTAAATATAAAAACATCTTCATATTGTCATTTGATCTTTGACAAAGCAGACAAAAATATACTCTGGGGAAAAGAATCCCTATTCAATAAATGGTTCTGGGAAAATTGGATAGCCACATGTAGAAGATTTAAATAGGATCCTTACTTCTTATCACTCCAAAAAATTAATTCAAGATGGATAACAGACTTAAACATAAGACATGAAACTATAAGAATTCTAGAAGAAAATGTTGGCAAACTCTTCTAGAT
>NW_012151285.1:7252267-7256322 GCF_000956105.1 Propithecus coquereli | reverse complement strand
AATGATAGTGTTTAATAAAATAATTACATGCATTATAATAAATTCTTTGCAGAAGGAAATGGAAATAGGTGTTTGAAAAGAACAAGGAACAATGAAAGATTTCCAGCTGCTAAGGAAGAAATTGTTCATGAATATTTTTGTATGGTTGATGGTAGGCATAAAATTGCCATTGTACTTTTGATTCTATAAAATGCGTTTTTAAAACTGATAGAACAATTTTATCTCAAAATATCTCTACTTGTGTAAAAATTATACACCATTTACAACTATTACAATAAAGCTATTTAAATGTCAGCCTAAAACATTTACAAATGAGTTCCTAGTTGTTCAAAATTCTTTAAAAGGCAGTTGAAGAAAAAAAAATGAAGAGCACTCTTTTGGAATACATATATCACTGTAACCATCTGCTTATTTTTTGGCAAGTCCATTTGGGCAAAGCTTCCCAGTTTTCATACTTGTGGACCCACATTTTAGTTGAGTAGTTAAGTAGGAATATAGTTATCATTTAATTTCTGAGTATTGAATAAACATAGTGTCACATTAAAGGTGAAAATGATAAGATTTGTCCTCGGAGCTCTAGACATCACAACATCCAAAGCAAGCTATATATAGGCAAGTTTTTCACTCCTCTGATTCTTTGGTCTTTGTTTGTAAAACTAGATGCAACACAGGTGCATACCACAGAGTAACTGGGTGTCAGCAGAGGCCAGAAAATGTAGAATCTAATCTACCATATTAAAGATAACACATTTTTTCTGAAAGAATGTTTCAATCTAAATAGGGGTTCTAAACATCTAAAGAATATTTCAAGTATAAAACCGAATCTGCTAGTTGAAGTATGAAGAGACTGTAGAAATTAGGAAAGTCAGTGGGGAGGCCAATTAAGAGACCCTGCTATCGGTACAGGTGAGAGGATAATTATAGCTTGCACTAGAATGGCAAAAAGAAGACAAATACATGGATTCAAAAAGAATTGGCAGGTAAAAGTCTAAGAATATACTGATGAGTGCAAATAAGGATGATTTGTGGACAGCCAGAATGCTGGCCTGAACTTCTGGATAGGTAGTGGTGCCATGTAACAAGAGAGGGAGCACTGGGAGATACAGAATCACCAGGTTCACAGGTGCAGATCATGATTACAGCTTTGGGTAGGTTGTCTTGAACCAGGCTTTGGGACATGGAGATGAATGTGTGATACCAACTGGCTGTACCAGGCTGGAGGTTAGGATGTTCTGATGCTATAGATGCTGATGGAGAAGCTGCTGTTAGTAGAATGCTCTTATAGTTTCTACTTTCTGTGAGATAAGAATTGAAGCCATCTGCATGGAGATCATGAAATGTGAAGAGAGAAAACCTGAGGTGGGGAGTCTAAGGAGTAGGTAAGTTTGGGAATACTTACTGTGCTGTATGGACAAACATGATCTAGAGTAACAATGTGCTAAGATTAATTGGCAACCCCCAGAATATCTTAATGATGGCTGGCTTCCATTCCTGGAGAATATAGAAAGTTCACATTAACAACTTGTGTAGCATTTTTGAGATTCTAAGAGTCCCCCTTGGTTGAGCAGTTAAAACAAAGAAACACCTTTGTATTATTCACTGAAGATTGCTAATAGAATATATGGGTTTACACCTGAGTATCTCAATACGGGTTTATTTATACCTGAATTTCACTCCCCCAAAAATATGATAACCTTTGAATTTGTGAGTGAAAGTGAAGCATGCATTCTGGAGTCAAAACAAACTAACAAAAAATGTGATACAACCTCAGAAATCAAAAACTAGCATAAGCTGATGTGTATGTGTGTAGATGAGTGTGGAGTGAGAAGAGTTAGAACTGGGAGATAGGCGTTGCCATCTGTATACAGCAACTTGGAATCATACCCATTGGAGGAAAGGTTGAAGGAGAGCTTCAGAGTTCTATTGCTGTCTTCTTATCTTGAGAGGGAAAGCCCCTTCCACTCATTGCAGAAATCCTAAGTAAGAGGCCAGACTGTCCAGTGTTACTGAGTAAAGTTAGAACAGCATAAGAATGTTAGTGTTGTAAGGACCTGACATAAACCACACCAGAAAAACGACCTTCCCTCCCATGAGTTTTTTTCTGCATCCTCTCACCCTTTCAATGTCAAGGATAATGGGGGAAAAAAGCTAAGGAAGAATTCCTCCTCTCTCAGGTGGTCTTGGGAAGGAGAAGCCTTTGGGATTCGTATATGGGAAGTGCTCTCTGAAACACTGTCTAGAAAAGAGAAAGAGAAGCAGTTAGGTAGAGAAATAAAATGAACCGCACTGCAGTTGCCATGGCAGTGTCAGCCTATCCCACAGGGAATACTTTAGAGCTGGGGTAGCCCTTCAGACGTAATTCTAATTGAGTCCAGAGAGCCAGGCCTTTGAATGCTGCAATGACAGTCCTTGGATGCCAATCATAGGATCCGGAAAGAGATGGGGCAGCTCCCTCAGATTGAGAGCAACTTCTGGGCAGGCATGCAGGCAACGTTGCCAGTAGCTAGGAAAATAAGTGCCCTGATCCGGGGCGGGGGACCTAAGCACACGCCCTAATAACTGCTACATTTTGTTTCAGGTCACTCCTTTCTTTGAAAGAAATTTAAGGTGAATATTTGGCCAGAGTAGTTGCCTGGTGAGGAGGCAACAAAAGAGCTATTCTCAGTAGATGAACTCTTCACTCCGGATCTAATTTCTCTCTCTCTCTCTCTCTCTCTCTCTCTCTTTCTCTCTCCAATTTCCCTTAGGGAATGCAAATTAAGGTTGGACTTCCAATCTTTCCTAGAACACATTAACAGACTAGGTAGCCAATATACTCAAGAGATACGAATTCAAACGTGAAATTACTCAGACCTGTGGTCAGAAAACTCTTTCTGTAAAGGTGTGGATAGACCTCGCAGGTCATATAGTCTCTGTCCCAACTACTCAGCTCTGCTGTTGTTCATAAATCAGTCATAAACAACACTTGAACAAAGAAGGTTTGCTCTGTTCCAATAAAACTTTATTGACACATTCAGGTGGTGGGTCAGATTTGGCCTGTGACCACAATTTACCAACTCCTGAACTAGACACCTGAGAAAGAGAATCACTATTAAAGAAAGAAAACAAATAATGCACCACACACCACCTAAGTAGAACTATTGAAACAGTCCAAAATTTTTCTATAAAACAAACTATTCTTAAGGGACACAAAAATATTGCCAATATAAATCAAGAACAAGAACCTAAGAAGATAAAAAGCTAAAATACAAGATGTGAATTAAATAAAAAATTAAAGAAAGAATCAATAGGTGGAATAAATAGGAGGATGAATACAGACTAAGAATAAACTAGTGCAATAGAATATCAGTGAGATTCTCCTTGTAAGATACAGAGAGGAGAAAGGAAAAAATTATACACACAAAAAATGGAAAGATGTAGCAGACTAGTAGATTGACTGATATTTTGGTAAAAAGAGTATCAGAAAGAGAGAGAAAAAATCAATGAAGAGAATAAAACATTTAATGCAATAATACCACATTTTGTTTAATCAAAGAAAAAAAAAAAGACTTCCGGTTGAAAATTATCATAGAATGCCAAAGAGATACATAAGAAAAATCTCACATTTAAACACATGAAGAAATTAAAAAATATAAATTAAAAAAAGAAAATTTACAGCTTCCAAAAATAACAAATAGCCAATAAAGGCAGAAGAATCATATAGAAAATACAATTCTTAAAAAAATCAAAATGTACAAAGAAAATAATGCAATATTTTTCACATGTTGTAGGAAAAGAACATTGAATATGAATTTTATGTGTGACCAAATCTCACTGTTTAATGTCAGTCTGTAATAAAGATGAGCTAAACATTCAAAATTTTTTGCAAAACTCAAAGAAATGCCAGAGTTTTTAAAAGCAGAGAAAAAATAATAATCAAAGAGATAGAAATAAAGAATATAATAACTATTGATGAAAATGATGAACCAAAATATTTAAAGAAATTAATAAGATAAATTCTGGCATACTGACTGAAAAAAATAAAAGAGAAAATGCAAATAAAAATATAGAATGAA
>NW_012151285.1:7240030-7250332 GCF_000956105.1 Propithecus coquereli | reverse complement strand
GTCTTTTCCTTTGAAAGCTACTCTACATAATTGGAAGAATTGACTGTTACACTGGCTGCAGAGGTATCAAAGAAGAGACACAGGAACAGAAAAAATCAAGAGATCATGACACCTCCAAAGGAACACAATAATTCTCTAGTATGTAACCCCCAAATAAAGGAAATCTAGGAAATGCCTGAAAAATAATTCAAAAAATTATCTTAAGGAAACTCAGTGAAACACAAGAGAGCACAGATAGACAATACAAAGAAATCAGTAAAATAATTCATGATCTGAATGAGAAATTCAACAAAGAGGTAGATATCATATAAAAGAACCAAACGGAAGTCATGGAACTAAAAACTTCAATGAATAAAAGAAATAAATACAATCAGGAACTTCAACAATAGACTAGATCAAGCAGAATAAAGAATCCTAATCTTGAAGACAGATATTTTGAAATAAAAAGAATAATAAAGAATGAAGAAAGACTATGTGAAAATGGGATACTATTAAGAGAACAAATATTCAAATATTGGGTGCTTAGAAACAGAACAGGTGATACGGGGCAAAGAAAATCTATTTTAAAAATAACAGTTGAAGACATTCTAAGTATTGTGACAGATATAGGCATCCAGATATAGGAAGATTAAAGATCCCCAAATAGATACATCACAAAAAGGTTCTTTCCAAGATACATTATAGTTAAACTGTCAAAAGTCAAATACAAAGAGAGAATTCTAAAAGAAGCAAGATAAAACATTCAAGTCACATATAAAGAAATCCCTGTCAAACTACAGCAGATTTCTCAGCACAAATGTTACAGAGAGAATGGAATGATTTATTCAATTCTGGGAGAGGGAAAAAAAAAACAATTGGGCAAAAATGTTCAGATTATACTAAGCAAAGCTATCCTCCATAAATGAAGGAGAAATAAAAGTTGTACCAAACAAGCAAAACCTGAGGGGAGTCATCATCATTAGAATAGCCGTGCAAGCAACGTTCAAGGGAGACCTCCAGCTGGAAAGAAAAGGATGATATTTACCATGAGGAGAAAACACAAAATATAAAACTCACTGGCAAACCAGATGCACAAATAAGAAAGAAAAAGGAATACAATGCTATCACTACAGGAACCCACCAAATGACATATATAAATAATAGGAGAGGAAGCAAGGAATGAAAGATTATAAAATAATAAGAAAACAATTGACAAAACAACATGAGTAAGTCCTCATGTATCAATAACAAACATAAATGTAAATGGTTTAAATTCCATAATTAAAAGATAAAGAATTACTGAATTGATTAAAAATATAAGATCAACAATATGATACATACAAGAAACTCATTTCAACTATAATGATACACGTAGACTGAAGGTGAAGGGATGAAAAAAGATATTACATGCAAACTGAAAAAAAGAGTTTCCAGGAGTAGCTACTCTTATATCAGACAAAATAGACTTTTTTCTATTTTGGAAAGGAAAAAATACATAGAAAAGAGTAAAATGCCATTATATGATGATAAAGGGATCATTTCAGGAAGAGGATGTAACAATTATAAATATGTATGCACTCAACACCAGAGAACCAAATATATAAAACAAATATTATTAGAATTAAAGAGAGAGATAGATTTCAGTACACTAATAATTGAGGACTTTAATGCCCCACTTTTATCATTGGACAAATCATCAAGTCAGAAAATCAAAAAAGAAACTTCTGACTTAAATTTCACAATAGACCAAATGGACTTATCTGACACTTTTTACAGAACATTTTATCCAACAGCTACAGAATACCCATTCTTATTATCAACATGTGGAACATTCCCCAGGATAGATCATATGTTAGACCACAAAGGAAGTCTCAGTGAATTTTAAAAAATTAAAATCATATCAAAGTATCTTATCATACCACAATGGAATAAAACCAAAAGTCAATGACAAAAGGAACTTTGAAAACTGCACAAACCCATGAAATTTAAACTACATGCTCTTGAATGACCAATAGATCTAAGAAGAAATTAAGAAGAGAATAAAAACATTTCTTGAAACAAATGAAGATTGCAATACAACATATCAAAACCTATGTTATACTGCAAAAGCAGTACTAAAAGGGAATTTTATAGCAATAAATACTAATATCAAAAAAGTAGAAAGATTTTAAATAAACAACCTAACAATGTACCTAAAGGAATTAGAAAAATGAGAACAAACCAAATCTGAAATTAGTGGAAGGAAAGAAGTAATAAAGATCAGAGCAGAACTGAATGAAAGAAAGACAAAAGCCAATACAAAAGATCAACAAAGTGAAAAGATATTAAAAAAAAAATTGACAAATCATTAGCTAGAATGACTAAGAAATAAAAAGACTCAAATAAATGAAATTAGAAATGTAAAATGAAACATTACAACTGATATCACAGAAATATAGAGGCTATTATGAATAACTATATACCCAAACATTACAAAACATAGAAGGCATGCATAAATTTCTGGACACATGTAACCTACCAAGATTGAACCAAGAAAAAAATAGAAAACCTCAACATTTCAATGATGAGCACTGAGATTGAGTAAGTAATAAAAATTCTTCCAACAAAGAAAAACTTACTCAGGATGGCTTTACTGATGAAATCTACCAAAGATTTAAAAGTCACTGTATCAATTTTCTCTCCTATTATTGGTGGTTGTGATCCTAATGCTCCACATTCTCACAAGTCTTGGTAGTATTGAACTCTTTTTATTTATTTAATTTTCTTTTCTTTTTTTCTCTCCTTTTTGTTTTATTTCCAGTTTTGTTGAGGTATAATTGACAAATAAAAATTGCATACCTTTGGGGTGAAAAAAATAAAGAAAAACTAACATTAATTCTTCTCAAACTATTCCTAGTAACTAAAGAGGAGGAAATTCTTTCTAATTCATTGAATGAGGCCAGCATTAACTTGATTCTAAAATCAGACAAGGACACAAAGCAAAAAAAACAAGTACAGTTCAATGTATATGATAAACATAAACGGAAAAATGTTCAACAAAATATTAGCAAAACAATTTCAACAGCACATCAAAAAAATAATGCACCTTGATCAAATGAGGTTTATACCAGGAAGGCAAGGATGGTTCAACATACGCAAATCAATAAACATGATACATTACATCAGCAAATGAAAAACAAAAACCACATGATCATATCAATAGATGCAGAAAAAGCATTTGCTAAAGTCAACATCCATTCATAATAAAAATTTTCACCAAATTAGGTGTAGAAGGAACAAACCTTAACACAATAAAGGCTATCTATGACAAATCTACAGCTAACATCATACTCTTAAGAACTGGAACAAGACAAGGATGCCCACTTTCACCACTCTTATTTAACATAGTACTGGAAGTTCTAGCCACAGCACTAGGCAAGAGAAAGAAAGATAAGTCATCCAAATTGGAAAAAGGGAAGTCTAATTGCACCTCTTTGCAGACAACAGGATCTTATATATAGAAAAGCCTAAAGACTCCATCAAAAAAACTCTTAGAACTGGTAAACAAATTCAGTAAAGTTGTGGGACACAAAATCAATGTACAAAAAAATGTAGTGTTTTTATACACCAATAATAAACTAGCTGAAAAAGAAGTCAAGAAAGCAATTCCTTCATGATAGCTACAAAAATACTTAGGAATAAATTTATCCAAAGATATGAAAGATTTCTACAATTAAAACTATAAGACACTGAGGAAATAAATTGAAGAGGACAAAAAAAAATGGAAAAACATCACATGCTCATGTATGGAAGAATTAATATGTTTAAAATGACAATATTACCAAAAGCAATCTACAGATTCAATGTAATTCTTATCAAAATACAAATGACATTCTTCACAGAAATAGAAAAAAAGAAATGTTAAAATTCTTATGGAACCACAAAGGAACCTAAGGAGACAAAGCAATCTTTAGCAAAAAGAGGAAAGCTGGAGGCATCACATTACCTAACTTTGAATATACTACAAATTTATAGTAACCATAACAGTATGGCATTGGTATAGAAATAGAACCATAGACCAGTGAAACATAATAGGGAACCCAGAAATGAATCTATATATTTACAGCCAACTGATTTTTGACAAAGGTACCAAAAACATACATTTGGAAAAGAACACACTCTTCAATAAATGGTGCTGGGAAAACTGGATAAATCCATTTGTAGAAGTATAAAACTAGAACCCTATCTCTTACTACCTACAAAAATAAACTCAAAATGGATTAAAGATTTACACGTAAGACTTGAAACTAAAACTACCAGGAGAAATCATAGGGGAAACACTCCAAAGACATTGGTCTCTATAAAAATTTTATAGACGAGCACTCAAAAGCACAGGCAACAAAACCAAAAAGTTTACTCTAAAAACTAAAAATAAAACTATCATATGATCCAGCAATCCTACTATAGAGTATTTATCCAAAGGAAAAGAAATTAGTATTTTGAAGATATATCTTTACCCACACATTTATTGTAGCACTGTTCACAATAGCCAAGATATGGAATCAACCTAAATGTAGATGAATGGATAAAGAAAATGTAATATAGCATATACACAATGGAATATTATTCGACCATAACTAAAATGAAGTCCTTTCATTTGCAGCAACATGAATGAGCCTGGAGAATGTTATGTTATGTGGAATAAGGTAAGCACAGAAAGGTAAATACCACCATTCTTCAATCCCGTGTGGGAGCTGAAAAACATTGAGCTCATAGAGGCAGACAATAGAATTGTGGCTATTGGAGACAGGGCAGGATAATGGGGAAGGGAGCCATGTGGAAGTGGTTAGTTAACAGATGCAAAACTACAGCTAGAAAGGATTAAGTTCTAGTGCTCTATAGCACTGTAGGGTGAATATAGTTAACAATAATTTATTTATATTTTCAAGAAGCTAGAAAAGAGGATTTTGAATGTTCTCAACACTAAGAAAAGATAAGCATTTGAGGTTATGGATATGCTAATTACCCTGATTTGATCATTACTCATTGTATACATGTATTGAGATATTACTATATGTCATAAATATATAACAATTGTTACATGTCAACTAAAAACAAAAGGGAAAAAAAGAATATGAGTGGAGTAGAAGTAAGAAATAAGCAAAAAGGTGAATGAATAAATTAACAAGAATACTGCTTACTGAAAAATCGTGTTCCTTCCCTACTGTGTACCAGCTGCAAAGAAAATATCCGACAGGTACTGCATTCAGGTTTTTAATCCTTTGGCTAAAGAACGGATAAGGAGAGCTCGTGTTCTCCCCAAACAAAGGGAGATGTGGGGGTCTTAGAGAATTAGACACGGGATGGAGGAGGTGTGCAAACATGTACAGGGTGGAGTTCCAGACATACGATGCGCTTCATGTCCATGCCTTTTCATAGATCACATGTACAGGAAATGGCAGCGATTCTAACTTGGGGGGGGGTGATTTTTAGTATTATAATGATATGTTAATGAGTTAAAGGTAATTGGAGATTGCCTTCTCTGTTCTGCATCGACTGTGTGCAGGAGGTTCTTGGCTATTTGTAGTACTTGGGCCACCTAGTGTCCTTGAGCAGCTGCGCTTCTAGATAACAAATACTAAAGAAAAAAATGTTAAAAGAGAGAAAGAAAAGAAAGGAAAAAAACTGTTAAATTGTTTCCATCTGCTTTGTCAGGTCCATCCTGGTGACAGTGCTTTGCAGAAACCAATTATATACCATGAACTTACAAATATTGTCAACAGTTCCTGACTCTTAAGTTCCAAATCAAAGTTAGTTCATTGATGTGCTCTGATGAGATCCAGATTTGTAGGTCGTTTTGCAAACTTTAGAGAGTTATTCACAATGAAAGTAAAAGAACTTTGATGAGTATTCAAACTAGGACATACACAACCCATAAAGCATGGCCAACCCTTTCAATTACACCACAGGTTAGAAAGTCTGTCCATTTGAAATAAACAAAAGGGGTCCTATGGGCTCCTAATCACCTGGGTGACAGTGACATCAATCAAATGACTTTCTCATCAACTCCTTTACCCTGCTGCAAGAAATCTAGATGGTTACAAAACTTTCCCTTTAGCAGGAATGAACCACACTTGTCTGTAAATACAATAACAGTTTATTCAGAAATTCATGCCCCTAATATTTGTGGGGTTCAGGAAAAGAATTTACATGAAAGCCCATATGCCATATGTCTAAATATTTAAAAGTTATAAATCAACCTAAAAACTTGTTAAATATGCCCTATTCTTCTACACTGACCAATAAATCTTTTTAATGACCGTGTGTAAATACGTGCAAAGCTATTATTTTTAATCTAAGAACATCTGCAAAATATCAAATATGACTGAGTTTTATTATTGTTCTTATCCAGCATCTTGGTTAAGACCACGTTATCTGGATTCCATGGTTTTCAAATTAGCAAGTTTTTCTGATTAAAAGGTAAATGTGCTTTTGCCATTCACAAAGAATTATATTACAGTTATGGAAATGCATATTGTTTTGACGTTTAACCATACTGTCACTTTCAAGCTTTCAGCATGACTAGGAAATGCCCCAGCTGAAAGTCAAGGGGATTACTGTTAGTTTTTTATCTATTATTTTTAATTAAGTATAAATAATGAAATCATTGTAAAAACAATAAAAGGATAATGTCAATCAGGGCAAACACAAAATGAGCAGGTAAATAATATGTTAAAGTCCTCTGTAGTTTACTCTTTGCTACATGTCTCTATGTTAAAATCTTCCATGGTTTACTCTCTGCTTAC
Source organism: Propithecus coquereli (assembly GCF_000956105.1). NCBI lineage: Eukaryota > Metazoa > Chordata > Mammalia > Primates > Indriidae > Propithecus > Propithecus coquereli. The sequence goes on along the minus strand of NW_012151285.1, from coordinate 7,243,568 downwards.
ATGTCTATAATAAAAATACTTGCTTTTTCCTACTTGATCATTTCCCCAGTTTAACCCTAATTACCCTGTGTACCTGTTTCTGTGTTTCACCACCAAATAAACAACGCAAAATAGTAACCCCGAAGCCCAAGCCTCATTTATTTAGGGGCCATCCTTCAGCAGACAATGTGAAGAATCTTCTGAACAGCCTTCCATGTAGTAGACAAAGTCTGCATAATGGGGGAAGTTGGTGTATTTAAAATTATAGATGAGTACATTGACTTCCTTTGAAAGAAAACTAAGAGGAAGAAAAATATAAACTTTTTAAATTAAATTATATCAAAATTCCTGATATCCAATTGAATACGCTCCATTGTTTTTGTGGGTAAATACTAATACAATGGCTTTGAAATAGCGTTTTGAATTATTTTTTCTTTTTAGACAATCGCATTGTCTGAATCCTCCCAAAGGACTTCCCATTTTAAGACCCAATATTCCATACAAAAGGTACACAGATGTGAGAACATGTAGAGAGAGTTAAAAATAAAAACTACAGAATCTGGTACAGCTGGGGATAATTAGTAAGAAAACAAGTTTTTGCCAGAAATAAAAGGAAGTTGGGTAGACAGATTTTTCTTTAGCCAGGCTTTGGAAGATCCACAGAAAGAAAAAATATTTACAGCCCCCACCCCTTCTCTTCCCTTCCATAGAATCTAACAAAAGAAATTTCATTGTATAAAACATCTTAAAATCACCCAGCAGTGATATTCATAATTCAATAGAGATTTTATTAATAAAACAAGGTTTATTCTAATAACATTTGAGAAATCAATCAATTTTGATGCTCTATATATCCTTTTAAGCCAATGAAGCTTAAACACACTATTAGAAGTCCCAGAGTAGTTATTCCAAATAACTGTATCCTTTCTAACATTTTCTTCTCTGCACCTGAATTCTAGTGTTTGATAGGGTTTGATAGGGTAAGATTACTAGTATACAAATACTAGTTTGCGTATTTTCCTTTAGAAACAGTTGTTCTTCTGGGTTATGAATTTAATGAGATAATGATGGTTCCATAAAATTAAACTTTTTATCAAGATTTCATCCAATTTAATAAATAGTGATTAGCATCTGCTCTGTGTCAGACAGATGGATATTTAGGGATATGAGTCTTAGCAAATCTTGCTAAGACTTGGTTACTAGTCTCAAGTCTCTTGCAGGCCAACTAAGAAGACACAGGCTGTGTTTTTTCTTGATGATTAAAATGTTCCATGGATTGGTAATGTTGTGCACTAGATGTTGTCTAGACTTTATTTCTATTGTCCAATGAGATATGTTTCCAATTGGTGAATTGAAAATTCTTTCAATTGTATATTTCCTTTCTGTTACCATTGCAACACTGTGCAATCATTGAGGAAGTTAATCATAGTGAGGGAAACTGATTGATACAATTGGGTACATATAAACCAGAATACATACATATTTTAAAGATTTAGGCGATTCAAAAAGAAGTTACACCCAGTCTTTCTATGAACCAGAAAAACTGGACTTGTTCTTGTCAAGCCAGCTTAGATTTATGCTGGCTTGAATATACTTTTAATTTAATACATTTCATACTCATTAAATTGTTAATGTATATTAACTCAAAAGGATAAGATTATAGTGATTTATGATATCTGGATGAAGAGTTGGATCTTTGCTTTTCTTTAATGCTGGAACTATACCCTAGATATTCAAACTTTAAAATTCACAAAAGAGTATTCTCACGGGTACACTAGAGGTTAATGAGTAGCTAACAGATCTGCACTGAAGTGGGAGAAAAGGAAATGGAAGTTTTATGCAATGTTTTCATTTTGAATTTTGCTTTATTTCTTGACATCCTTCCCTTCCTGTATACTGTTACCTTTCTTACCTTCTAAATACTTCCTCTTCTGTTTGGATACATTCTTCCTGCTCGTTTTTAATGTTGACATTAAGCCTATGCCTGATACATGTTTTTTGCTTAATCTTTAAGAAACGGATGAAGTATAAAAAAAGATTTATAAAATGTTGAGTTAATGAACTGCTTAGATGTGACCTTTGGACAATTAAACTTTGTACCTACTTAAGTAATTTAACACAGGGGCTAAAATAATTCTCTAATTCTGTACAAACAATATTTCAGGATATTTGAATAAAGCATTTTAATATCCAACATAATTTTTATAATTTTCTAAAGCATTTTTTCATAGAATGCTATTGCTTATGATTTTTTTAAAAATTGCCTTAGAAATTTAAAAAAATCCTTATTATTCCTTATTGCATCAGTGATACTGGAAACATACTCCATTACATTTCACTTTTTTGAAAATATTAATGAAGAAAACATATGCATATCATTAATATTCTCTTGGAATAGAATTATAGAAATCTTCAAAAATCATACAAAGAATAATTTAGAACAATTGCTTTTCTCTTCAACAAACATTTAGAAAATGTTTATTTTGCGTGAAGAAACCTGGAATTTTCAAAACCAAGATGGTAAAAATCTAAATATGCTTTTATTTCTGTGAATCGAAATTGTGATTTAAGAATAATTATTTCTTGATATGTCTCTCTTATATTCTATAGTCAAAACTCTAGAACAAAAATCAAGAGTTTCTCACTCTAGTTTAAAAATAGGATGACGACTGACAATTGACATTTATTCTATTTAAAGTCCTCTTACAACATTCCACCATGGAACACTGCTTACAGTTGGGAAAATTCCTTCCTGTCTGATGCAGGGAGTGTTCAACCCTGACATGTGCATGGCATGGCATAGACATCCAGGTTGCACAATGGTCCAAACCTCCCGCCAGTTATTGGCTCAGAACTCCTGAAAACTTTATGTGCTTCCATTGAACTTGCCTTCTGTTATGCTCTTTAAAACGACATAGTCCTAACTAAATGCATTCCATGACTGAAGAATAGCTCTGACTCCATGAAAGTTTTTGGAGAGTTTCTTAATCCCATCTTCCCTATGTAATAATATAATTGGAGCCATCATGAAGCCAAATTTTGAAGGAGGTAAAATTTGTCTTTTATGCCTCCTGTTTCAAATGTCCATGTATATATTCCCCACCTATGACTTTTGCTGCCTAACAGGGATGTAAAGCTTAACAGGCACGTTAAGTTCCCTTTGGACTGAGTCTCACTGCTTTTTTCCAACTATATCCTGCAGTCAGGAAATATAATCTTAAATGTATCAAAATGTATCAATTTTTAGCTGTGACTGATAATTCCTACTTGGTTATTTCTTTAGGATTAGTTCTTCCATTCCACAAATATTATTTTTTTCTTCTCACCATCTCCATATCCATTTTGAACTAGATTATTACTGTCACTTCTATTTATCCTAAACTCATCCATGCCATTCTCTACCCTGAATTCAGGAGTCTTTCTGAAATGTAGATACTAACACTAACCTTTTTCCCAAGCCTCCTGTTCATATATCACACACCTCTAATACACACCCCCCCCCACACACACACGGTTATTCAGAAAATAGTCTAAACTCTTTCAAATATTAATATTTTAT
>NW_012151285.1:7237894-7239427 GCF_000956105.1 Propithecus coquereli | reverse complement strand
TGTGTAAAGCATGCAAAAATTTTCCAGCCTTACAATGAGCTCATATGGTTTTTTTTTAACATTTCTATAAATTATCCTTCCAACTAGACTACTTGTTTACATAGTAGTAAACATAGCAGTATGGTAGTTCCTCTTTAAGGGAAGTATAAGAATTATATATAGCTGTTAACAAATCAATAAGATTTTTGGTGTTATTAGCATTTATAGAGCCCTCAGTGACCACTGCTAAATTCCTTTAGATAGTAGTCTGAACTATACTTCAGTCAGTAGCAACAAAATAGGTCATTGTTTATGATCATTATCACATTCTTTCCATTTCATATAATTACTTTACCATCAGAAACAACTTGTCAAAACACTGCAGTACCTGCTCACACATACTATTTTTTATCTGTAAATTTGTAAGCTGTATAAGCTGGCGATCTGTTGTATAATTTTAGTTAATACAGCTATAAATATTGGTTTATTTCTAAAAACAATAATGCTTATCATTTTTAAAAACAGTATTTGTTATTTCTAAAAATAATGTTTCTTATTTTTCATATAATCTTTTGAGCATGTTTCACGTTTAAAATATTATATTTCTAAGAATATCGATTTCTACAAATGGAACTAGAGAGCCAGGGTATATATATTTGCATTGCTCTTTAGACATATCCTGTGCCAACTATAGTGTTGGTCACATAGTAAGACTTCGATAAATATTTGTTGAATGAATAAATGAGTGATACAAATTAGTTGCAATGTTGTGTCAATTACACTTCAATCAATAGCATATTCACTTTCATTAGTGCTAGTAGACTAATAATAGGTATCTCGAATTCCACACATCCAAAACTGATTCCAATTTTTTTTCTAATCATAATATTATCCTCTTGCAGACCTTTTCATTTCAATCATCAGCAACTCCTTCCTTCCAATTTCTCAGGGTCTACCTTCAAAATAGGTATTTTTGGGACCAATCCTTTCTTACCACCTCCCCTGTTGTTACCACCTTGGTCCAAGTCTCCATTACCTCTCACTTAGATTATTGTCATAGCATCTTGGCTGGCCTTTGCTTCCACCCTATGCCACCTACTTTTGGCATAACCACCCAGCGTGCTCCTCAAAAAAAACCCTCTAAATCAGATCATGGCTTTCCTCTCTTCTAAGTCTCCGTTGGCTGCCTTACAATGCCTTTCAATGTCCTAGATGATTTACTCTTGAACTGGGAGACAAAATGACATTATCAAGTATCCATCAAGCAAAGCCAAGATGAGAGAGCTGAAAAAAGGCAGAATGCTCTGTAACTCAACTGCTCTCAATCTAATTAGATTTTGATTAAAATACAACAAGAAAATTGTATTCTGTTAACTTGGATTTCCTTTCTCTCTCTGCTCAGCCTACCTCCTACTACTCTTCCCTTTGCTCACTCCTCTAGAAACATACCAGCGTGTGCACCACTGCTTACCCACTCCAGGTTTGCTTGCAACCCAGGCCTTTGAACTTGTAGTTAACCACATAGCTCATTCCCTCCTTTCTTTTAGGACTTAA
>NW_012151285.1:7235111-7236379 GCF_000956105.1 Propithecus coquereli | reverse complement strand
TAATAATATTAGCAAATAGTAATAGATGACATTAAATGAGAATTACTATGTGCCACCCATGTAAGTGTTTTACTTGCAGTAACTCATTAGATAAATAATTCTTTGGATGAACCAAATCCTAGGGGAATATATGTCATCAAATTTAAAGATTTCTAAAGATCCATTATGCTCACATTAGGCAAGTGGACACTTGCTGTTGTCCTTGTCTTCACCTTCACCTAAGAAAATAATGGAGGGTGGTCAATCAGGACAAGAAGTAATTTATTTATTTTGCTAAAATTTAAATGAACAACTGATAATAGAATTTAAGAGAAAAATGGAAGGGGCAGTAGAGCTATTTCATGGAGAGAGACATCCCTCGGAATAGTTCATGAAGTATTGAATCTCTAACTTACTATATGTCAGGGACTGTATTAAGAATTTTACAGGCATAACTTAACTTAATCATTACAATGCTATATGAGGTGGAAATTCATTATCCTCTTTGTAATGAAGAGAAAAAGGAACGGTTAAGTATCTTGACCAAGGTTGTAGCTAATAACAAGCAGAGGAACCGCTAATCTATTCTTGGCAATCTGACTCTGAGAAGCTGCTCCTAACTCTCAGAGTTCTCACTATGAGAACACTTTTAACCTTTTTATTTGAAATATTTTTGTTCTTCATGTGTTTCCCCATGGTGCTGAGCAGCAGAACTTTATAAGGCACAGAGATGGTTTTCCTTGGGGACAACCAGAAAGTAGGAAATAGGGAGAATTGTATCCCACTCCATAGCCTACTTACAGAGAGGGCCCAGGGACAGGAGACCAGCCAGCAAATGACAGTACAAAAGAAGAAGAAGAAAATAAAAACTGGGTGCTGCCTCTAAAGATCCATTTTAAGGGAGAAAAAGAAAAAAACAAGAAAAGAAAAAAAAAGAGAAAGCTTGCCTAGGCCTGAAGACTTTCTTCACCACTCAAAAAAAGGAAAGATCACATCTTGGTTTTTATCCCTTTCATCAAAATTCCCAAATTTATTGCATTTCTAGAATTATCTATTATTATTTGCACTTGAAAATGTTTCTTAGATGATCTATGGGAAACTTCAGACCATGAAATGTATAGGACATCCACATGATACATATTCAATCTCTTACTTGCAGCCATGAAGGAACTTATACGTTACTATTTTCTTTATTGTCACCAATCAAAGTGCAAATTCACACATTCACACAATTAAATTTGGTGAAGAGGAAAGAATGATAAGAATGGGTTGTAGTTCAAACATTTACA
>NW_012151285.1:7231970-7233536 GCF_000956105.1 Propithecus coquereli | reverse complement strand
ACAGACATAAATCATTCTTTAAATCAAGATGAGATTTTAATTTTTCAGGAAGCTTCCACCCAAATATACTAATCTCTTCTCACCTTTCTGTATAATTCCTTGGCCTTTTAATACATTATCCTGGGTTATATTCGTCTTTCACTTCTATCGGTTTACTTGGACACTTTCAGCTATGTGCTAGTCATACCAGGAACCTTTGTACAGACTCTTGAAATTTATTCCTAATCGTTTTCACGGTGGATTATCTTGAGTCAGCTGTGTAAGAAAGGATTGCTGCAAGTAGGACATCTCATTCCTAGGGTGAGCTGCTGACATTGGTCCGTTTGACAGTCTCTTTGTGTACATTCACACCTAAACTCTTAAGCAATGATGTCAACAATATGCTAGAGATTAAAAAAAAAAAGAGCACGTGGAAAACTCAAGCAGGGTTTATTCCAGGGATATTCAGACATTCTTAAACCAGGGTAGTTTTGTTTGTTTTTTTTTTTTTTTTAAACTGGCAAAGTAGAAATCCAAAGCTATCTCATAGCAATCTACCTAAAGGTGTTTATTCCAGGCATAACTTATTATGGGCTGACACTCTCCAAATCATATAAAACAACCATTAAAAGGAAGTATATGTAGCCTGGAAATAAGAAAACATATCATGACTCTCTAAAAGATAGATTGGGTATTTGCTTCTGCATACCCTTTTCTCTCTCTCTTTTTTAATCTCCAAGATAATGCTGACATCATTACTTAAGGGTTTGAGTGTGAATGAGAATGATCATTTCACACCAAATACCCCAACTGGTCTGTCATCTGACAAACAGCTGGGAAGGCCTCTTGACATCTTGCTTTGCAGAACTGCAATAATCTCTCACCACCCGTCAGTCCCAAATAGCTCATCACCTGCTGCTGCTGCTACTTGGCAATGAACAGCCTCTGTGATATCACTTCTGCCTGCTTCGAGTGCAATACTTCAAGCTGTCCTGTTGCTCAGATAGTGAATAGGCTGCCTAAAATGAAATTCTAGAGGTCCTTTCCACACACTGTCAGTAGACAAAAGAATCCAAATGACACAGACTAAAAATAAGGAGGAAAGGGGGCATAATAAGGATCCCCTTTGCGTTAGGAACTGGCAAATATGCTCTATTGGCATAGGCTCCCCTGTATGAAAGAGAACATTTAACTTGTAAAAATATTAATGACATCATTGAGTTAGATAAAGAGCAGCAAAGAACACCAAGAAGTTTCAAATGATATATTTTGAATTTAGCGAAGTATGTTTTTACTAGGAAGCATGAACCAAATATAGATGAAAATTAAATTCATTCAATATTTTCCTCTAGGAAAGAATGATTAATAGATAATTGAGGTTTGAATTCAATCAAACATTGCTTAATGAGGAAAATATAAGCTTTAACATTAGGCAATGATCTTGACATGTATTTTTTCCCCTCATTCCTGGAATTATTCCTGCCTCATAATTCATTGATGGGCCACCTATGAGTGAATAGTTGCATGGTGGTGAGAAGATTATGTGCATATTTTTAAGCCCTTTGTTTTCTTTTTTTTCCCTTTTTT
>NW_012151285.1:7217567-7218505 GCF_000956105.1 Propithecus coquereli | reverse complement strand
AGAACTAATTTATTTGTATCTACACTGTGAACACATCTTATAAATATACTAATTTGTGTTTATTCATTCTTTTTTTTAATTTTTTTTATTTCAACATATTACGGGGGTACAAACATTTAGGTTATGTATATTGCCTTTGCCCCACCCAAGTCAGAGCTTCAAGCATGTCCATCCCCCAGACAATGCGCACCGCACCCATTAGGTGTGAATATACCTATCCCTTCGTCCCCGCTCCCATCTGCCCGACACCTGATGAATGTTACTACTATGTGTGCACTTAAGTGTTGATCAGTTAATGCCAATCTGATGGCGAGTACATGTGGTGCTTGTTTTTCCATTCTTGTCATTCCTTTTTTAGTGAAGATTTTAATTTTGTTTTTCCATTTGTTTTGGCTATTTTAAGGTATGGTACTGTGACTAGTCTTATGAATATCTTCCTTTATACACATTTAAGATTTTCTCTAGGGTATGTATTTGGATAAGATATACAGGTAAGAGCAGGAAAAATATTTCTAGGTTGTTTCCTAAAGGGTACATAAACTCAAGTGGAAGACTTGGAAAATAAGCAAGCATTAGCCAGGTGATAACATGGGAGTTGCAGTCTGAGAAATTTCTTCATTTATGTAAAAATGTGCTTATAGTCTTCCTGTCATTCAATCAACTGATTCACGTCTGCTTTAACATCCCAGGTCCTCCTACCTTCCTGCCAAATATGCCTTAACTAATTACCTGGTAACCACCACCATCAGCTCCCTCCCCAGTAAGTTTCAAGTCCTCACAACTACAGTTGTTTACATTTTAGTGTCTGGGCAAATCCTTAGTCTCTACACTTTTACAGAAGCATCAGCAGGGAACACTGCATCCTAATGTAATTAAAATAACAAAAATCATTCAGAAAGGTTACCTTGAGCATCTCTTCTAGAGGTTTTCATATTTAT
>NW_012151285.1:7215801-7217517 GCF_000956105.1 Propithecus coquereli | reverse complement strand
TTATTATGGGTACCTAATAGTTGTATATATTTATAGGGTACACATAATGTGTTGATATAGGTAGACAATGTGAATTAATCAAATCAGGGAAATTGGGATGGATATCTCAGGCATTTATCATTTCTTTGTGTTAGGAACATTCAAATTCCACTCTTTCAGTTATTTTTAAAGTATGCTCTAATTTATTGGTGATTATAGTTACTTTGTTTTGCTATCAAATATTGTTCATCCTATCTAACTGCATTTTTGCACCCATAAACCCTCCCCACTTTATCCCATCCTTCTAAATTTATACACTTACAGGCAAAGATTATTGATAAATATTGACAAATTACAGAAAAAGACATATTTTTATTGCATGAAAATTATTGTATATATATGCTATAATGTTTCTTCTGAAGTATATTTAGAGGAAAAATAAACTTAGGCATCTAGCTGCATTATTTACAAGCAAGTAATATATATGTGTCACAATATAAATTAGATAGTTGCAAATGTTTGCTGAATTTTCTCAAATGGTGTTGAAGTTAGTCAATATCAAACTTCAAATCTGAACTTTAATTTCACATTCATTTCAACAAGTCTACACAGACACACACACATACACTCACACACACACACACACACACACACACACACACACACACACACACACATCCAGCACAGGCCTCCTGACCCAAGCTTGAAATTTTAAAGTGGCCAAGAGGGCAGGAACTTGTAGGTACAGATGTGCACATGTGCATGTGCATGTGTGTGTGTGTGTGCGTGTGTGTGTGTGTGTGTGTGTGTATGTGTTACTATTTCCTCTTACTTCTTTTCTGTTTCTTACCTACTCAACGCACTGCAGGAGAACTGAGCTGAGAGGGAAGGGACACATCCTACTTCACTGGTGCATTTGCAGTCAATTGTCACTGCTTCGGAGGTCGGTTCCAAATGTTGGCTATTTATCCCCTGACATTGCCTTTGGAGGCTCCTTGGCAACTTCCCCACCTGCCGTGTCCATCTTACAGGTCTCTGAGGGAAGTCATACCCTCAGCATCAAACCTCCTGCCACTCAGCCTCTACTCCATGTGTGTATCATCGTGCAGCCCCCCCCGCCCTGCCCCGAGTTGTTTGGTCCTGCCCTGTGGCCTCCTTGAGTCAGGTTCATAGTGGAGGGTCTCCCCTTTGCTTCTTCCACACACTCTATACCCTATTTCCTGCCTGAATTCAAAGTCCTATTTAGATACCTGAATATCTAGGAACTAGTATCTATTCCCAGACCCCAGGGACCCACAGTCAGTTCTCCAAAGCATCCTTTCATTATGGTCTTCAAAGTGTTCTCTCACGTGATCTTCTTACCAGGCTTTGATTAGGGAGTGAGAAGCATCCAACTCTTCCCACTTCCTGTGAGGCATATAACTATCCTCAAAGAAAACAGTACTTACAATTTCTTAGCAAATTCATCACAGGTTATTTTAGTACCTCTATAAAGAATATATGCACACTTATCAACAATGTTTTTTTAGTTTGCCTGAGAGTGGAGATAATGGGCACAGTCCATTGTCACCACCCATTAGATAGAAAGATAGGTAGATGTGGCAATCTATATGCACAGATAGACAGATGGATAGACAGATAGTCTAAACACTATTGTCAACCAGAGTTTTTTTATATTAATGGCTTAAACATTATTCATGGCAATTTTTAATTTCAAAAACTGGCTTTAATTTTTTT